>NC_088980.1:65350500-65669609 GCF_963932015.1 Anas acuta
GAATTATTTTAAAGTAGAATTTGTTTGAGATGCAGCTTTTGCAGAAGATTACTCATTCTCAGTTGTATAGTACTATTCATGCACTTGACAAACATCCAAAAAGACAGTTTTGGATGCTAGATATATGTTCAAGCCCATGCAGGCCTAAATGCGTTATATTTACTGCCAGCAAGCCAAGATGGGTTTTAAGGTATGAAAGGGAATAGGAGAGGGACAGAGAAATGTAGCCATTCTACAGAGTTATTTTCTGAAGAATATAGATCATATATGGTTCCTTTGTTTATTTATTTTTTTAAAGATGCTATCCTAACACACTGTTGGGTATCACAAAGCTTTAATGTCTTATTTAAAACTTGTGATGCTCAGAGAGAGGCTGTCTGGCAAATCTTACTATATTTTTAGATGAAAACAGGGTGTATGTTGTCACAGAGAGAAGCAAATAAACATGGAACACTTAGGGCTTTCTATGTCAAGGAGTTGTTTGACTAGGACATGCATTGATCCTCTGTGATGGGTGCTTTTTTGATCACAACTTTGTAAATGAGGGTCAGAAAGGGACATGAAAGGTTGAGCAACCTAGAAATTAAAGAAAAAAAAGATTAATTGTGTTCAGTAAAGTGTATTCCCTTGAAGAAAATGTGAGTTTATGTGTGAGGCTGCAACTAGACTTGAGATGAAAATGCCGTTTCACCTATGCTTTTATACACATCCACTCTTCCAGTGGAGTAGACTAGTACCAACTTATAATTATATTGCCCTACACCAGAACAGGTATCTGTCCTTTTCAGTTTCTCTACTTTCTCATCTGTAAATAATACAATGATACTGTCATCACAGGATGCTAACTAAGCTCTCAAGTGTCCCCAAATGAATGGTATTATGTCACCAGGAAGCATCTGCACTGCTGTTTTTTTGTTTGTTTTCTTAAAGAGACATAATAGAACATTAAAAGTCCAGGAGGAGTGAGCCACTGAAGAATTGGTGATAAGTAATAACAACTGACCTAAAAAAGGTCAGTTACTGCAAAGGTACTGTTTAGATTACAGTTGCATTGTTACATCTGTCTATTCCTGTCAGAGCTTGTAGTAATTGATTTACCAGAAACTTCTACAGACTTGCTCACATACATCCATAACATTGATTGAACTATGCTATTTTAAGCATCCTACCACTTTCCCAAATTGTTAATTCCATAAGTACAAAAAGAATGTCTGTACTCATCTTACGGTACCAATATTTAAATATGCCTTACTACTAGCTTACAAATCCTTTGCACTAAAAGCAATAGAGTTTTCTTATTTGGAAAAAAAAAATCCATCAAACACCGGATTATACTTCTGTGTAATAATGTCTAGAGCTGCTTGCATACCCTGCATCAATGGGGTTGTTGGGGAATAATCTCCTGTCTCTCTCCTTATAATCTCCAGGCCCTCAAGGTCAGCTAATCTAGGCTGAACCAAAACAAATGCACACCCGAATGTGGCTCTACATGTTCTTATGCAGCTGTGCAATTTGTTTTGCTGATGGACCTATCCCTGATTAACTGAGCATTACTTTTGAACTCCTGTTATAGGAATGTTAAAGGGAGTATCTGTCTAAGCAGATAGTGAAAGGATGGAAAACCTACCTAACACGTAGCCAAGCTATGTCTCCTCTGTCATTAGCAAACAAGTCATCTTGGGCAGACCCTGGAGGGATGGATGTTCTGAGCCTTTTACAAGAGAGAGAGCAGTTTTGCTTTCTCCCAGTCTGTTATTCAAGGATTTGCCCTGATGGCTCAGGCACAAAGCTACTTCTTGAGGTGGCATTTCAGGATAGTATGATACCCTAAGCAGGGTTTGGAACAAAGCATGAAGGGAGTTTTCTTTCAATTGAGTATGAAAATCTCCCCTTTGTCTGCCTGTTCTTGCCCCTTTTCAGAAGCCATAGAGTTGTTAACAGACACTTTGCCACATACAAGATTAACTAAGGAACAGATGCTTGAAACCCTTGGTATTTCACTCCCACTGCTAAATGTCTGGACTGCATACATTTGAGCAGAGATAAATATGCTGTGGCAGAGTGTCACCGTTCTCAGGCTCATCCTGTCTTCCTGGTGTGGGAGTTTACTTACCAAAGGATGCATTAGCTGTTGATGTTTAAGGATTGCTACAGTATTTGCTCAGGTGGGTGGGACCTGCTGGTTCCATCTATGCACTGACTGTATTTATAGAGCACAGATGAGAAGTGGGTGATAGTTTTTTGCTGCACCACTAACAGGTGTAGCTGTAAAATTTGCAGGTGAGGAGAGGGGATGGTTATATTTGTACCTAAATCACCTGTGTTTGTGCTGTCAATTTTAGGCTTCACTGCTGAATAAAAACAGGAATTTCCAAAGCCCAACTTAAGAGCTTCCCCACAAGCTGGAGCTTGCACAGCACACAGGGCTCTGCTGCTCAGATCCACGGGTGCCTTCACTGCTCTCAACCCCTGTGTTGATGCTTGCAACAGCTCCTGTCACAGTGGCTCTGCAGCTGCCTTGTGGCACCAGTGGTTTAAAACAGTCCTTTATCTACTGTAAATAAGTGCAGAATAAATTTAGGTTTTACTAATTACACAAGACCAAAGAAATAGGGGGAAATGGGAGAGAAGTGAGGAGAAAAACATGCATGATCCAGAATATTCTTTGTAGAATTCAACCAATTGCTTTGGGGATCTATATTGTATTACTACTTTGGCTTCTGTTTAAAAGCAAAAGGAATTACCCACTGATTATACTTTTTCATCTTTTGGGGAAGAATTAGAACAAAATAAGTATAAGTATATTATCTCAAAATAAGTATATTATAGTTTATTGTAAGAGATGTTCAAGGTAAATAATCAATAGATTTCCATATTCACAAATGTATTTTATAAATAGATGTTCTTCCCTTAGGTTACTTGTTCTGGTTTTATCAATCCAGTGGCCAGAAGCTTGTAAATTGTTCAGAAGATGAAATATTTTTATTTGTTAAATAACACATATCTTCATATCTGGTTACTTTTTATCCAATCCTTCTCTGATCTTCAGAAATTACATAGGACAGCAGTGAAATGAGATTGTACATGCAAAAATTATTCCTTTTAGTGCTACCCCAATACAAAATGAAGGCTGAGTTCTCTCCATCAAGATGTTAAAACTATGCACCAGAAATTGCCTGAAGAGGTAGGGTAGAAAAATAATGTGTTTGGAATTTCTTTTTTAAAAATAAACAAAATATCTCACGGCAGATGCCATTAGGCAGGATTCAGTGGGCAACTCATCTAACTAAAGTGTTGGAAAACGCCTATCAATACTGTAACTGTATTTTGCAAACTTTGCTGTACTGCACAGCAATCTGGTATGCAGCATGCATCTCCAAGAAGGAAACGTGCCAGGAGTATAGCAAACAACCTGTCTGGTTGCAGTGCCATCTCCTGATATACTAATTTATTGCAGGTACTAACAGTTGGACTTTAGTGTCTGACTGCAAACATAGAGGGCAGGGCAGCTTTGTAATTCATCACAAATAAATACAACTAAAATACCATTTGGCTGACAAGTGTATGATTGTTTGGTTTTGGTTTTGGTTTTCTCTCTGAGAAACCAAAACTTCTGGTTAGAAAAAGTATCAGTGTTTTCAACTAGGAGGGAAGGGTCTGGACTTCTTGTGTTTTTATAAATCAGGACCAGAGCTCCTACATTTTTGTCTCCTTTTGAAAATTGTATTTAGGTTACTGTATTATTTGTATGCTTCAGGCAAAAGCACTAGATTGGTTTGTCTGCTTGAGATCTTGTTTCTGTCCAAGTTTGTAGGTAATTGATAAATATTCTAGGCTACGATTCCTCCATTCACTCAGTAAATGCCCTTTTTCCAATGCCAGCTGATCCAAGAGCCTATCAGTGTAGCTGGCATTACCTCTATCTCCTTTCTGCCTCCACATGCAGCTACATGAAGCACCAGGTAGGCTTCTCAGTCCTGTTACCTCAAGTTTAATGCTTCCAATATGAAAAGCATCACATGTGCATCTACAGACGGGCTGTTATCTCCAGGAAGAAGGCAGGCACAAATGCAACATAGTAATATACACTTCTGCTGTCTGCCAGGAGTAAGCATAGCAGTGCAGTCAGCAGGCATCTACATGGGCCCACGCAGAAGGCCATGCAACTATCGCTGTATGGCTGCTGAGTTAGCAGTGCCAACTGAGCTGAAGGTGATGCAAATGTGCCAATCAAGATTAGAGCTTTTCCTGTGTAACCTCAACCCAGATGACTAAATTTCTATTTTGTCTCTTCTCTTAATTATGAAAAAACAACAAAGGAGGTCTTGAGTCATTTGTTCTTCAAATACAGTCACCTGTCAGGCCAGTAATTCATTAGAGGTGAACTCATAGACATTTTCTTTTGTGCTTTGAAAATAAATAAATAAATGAATGAATAAATAATAAATAAAATGGGCATGTCTATGCCACTGTAGACGAATTTTTTCTCATGTCAAGACATGTTTCTGTCATATTCCTGCCCCAGTCTTGGGTATTGACTGTCCTTTTTTGTATAGTTATCAGGGTTACCTGTGGTTGTACCAGTCATTTGAACTGCTATCAGGAGTTAATATTTACACTTCCTCTCCACCCATATTTCATAGAATATCATAGAATCATAGAATATCCTGAGTTGGAAGGGACCCTTAAGGATCATCAAGTCCAACTCTTGACATCGCACAGGTCTACCCAAGTTCAGACCATGTGACTAAGTGCACAGTCCAATCTCTTCTTAAATTCAGTCAGGCTCGGTGCAGTGACCACTTCCCTGGGGAGCCTGTTCCAGTGTGCAACCACTCTCTCTGTGAAGAACCCCTTCCTGATATCAAGTCTAAACTTCCCCTGCCTCAGCTTAACCCCGTTCCCGCGGGTCCTGTCGCTGGTGTTAATGGAGAAAAGGTCACCTGCCTCTCGACACCCCCTTACGAGGAAGTTGTAGACTGCGATGAGGTCTCCCCTCAGCCTCCTCTGCTCCAGGCTGAACAGGCCCAGTGCCCTCAGCCGTTCCTCGTACGTCTTCCCCTCCAGGCCTTTCACCATCTTCGTAGCCCTCCTCTGGACACTCTCCAACAGTTTCATGTCCTTTTTATACTGTGGTGCCCAGAACTGCACACAGTACTCGAGGTGAGGCCGCACCAGCACAGAGTAGAGCGGGACAATCACCTCCCTCGACCTACTAGCGATGCTGTGCTTGATGCACCCCAGGACACGGTTGGCCCTCCTGGCTGCCAGGGCACACTGCTGGCTCATATTCAACTTGCTGTCTACCACGACCCCCAGATCCCTCTCTTCTAGGCTGCTCTCCAGCGTCTCATCGCCCAGTCTGTACGTGCAGCCAGGGTTTCCCCGTCCCAGGTGCAGGACCCGGCACTTGCTCTTATTGAACTTCATGCGGTTATTTGTCTGAGTAAAACAATTCTATTATTTGTCCTTCCATCCTTACCTAAAACTGACTTTCAGAACAAGAGATAGCCCAGCCCTCTTCTTTTATTTACAACTCAATTGCAGCTTATTAGTAATTACAATTTCTGATCTTTTTAATCTCTCCAGATAAAACAACTACATGGAACTGCAAAAGTAGCAGTGAAAAGTGTTAGTTCAACAGCTTCCTCAGTAGCATCTTTTTACTCTTTTTCAGAATCTGAATGCTGGGATGCAGTCAGCTGTCATAGCATGGCATTACTCTTCTTTCCTCAAGCCTTCTGTGACATTGAACCATCTTCAGTGAGAAGAGGTTGTACTTCTAGCAGAGCAATCCAAGACACATTTTATCAAAGATTCACATAAGGCATAGAAAAGGATGAAGCAGGCTTCAAGCCAACTCTTAGAGGCACCTTCTTGCATTTGGAGGAATTTTCCTGGGAATTAGCAATAGTTTGGCATATTGTTTCTGTGCTGTCCACAGTAAGTTGATAGAAACTGTGGACAACAGTTTCCCTCTGACCTGACCTGAAGAATCTCAAAAGAATCAATTGGTCTTCTATAAGCATCCAATGTATTTGAGGTCCTAGGCTCCATCACCACATGGGACAGTGTCTTTGCTGTGCTTCTGTCTTTCAGTGCTTTTTGTCCATCAGGTCCCTCGTGATAGCCTTCTCCCTTTTAAAATCCTTCATGCTATTGTGTATTTTCTAATCCATCTGAAAGATGTATCTACCCCACAGTGCAGATGCCTCCAAGCGAGCTTTAAGTTGCTCAGGTTCCTTCTTTCAGTGATGCTGCAGAAGCAGAGGTCTTAGGGCAGGATTTGCTGAGCTCCTTCCATGGTATTTGCAGCCCATGCCAAGTTCTGCATTATCATAGTTAAGCTGTTAGCAGATCTCAAGATATCTGAGGGCTAAGTGCAAACAGTGCCATTGCCATGATGCAACCTTTACTGTGATGTTTATGAAATGTTGAGTAGGCAGGCGAGAAGCTGTCATTTAAACAAAACACCAGAAAAGTTGTCAAACCTACAGATTTTACATAAATAAGAAAAAACATGTTGCTTTCATTATCTAAGCCCAGGTTATCATTACACAGACTACTTAAGGTTTTCATGACTTTTTTTCTCCTCCTTCTGATTTAGTTCTTTAAGTAATAAGGGAAAAGAGATAATAGTGATTAAACTATTACTGTAGGGTATTCCTTCTGGGTTCTTCAGCAGTTCTTCTTGTCCATTCGTGTTTGCCACATAGGTGGCAAAAATATTCACTTAAGGGAATGTTCTTCGTCCTGTGCAGATAGGGACAGACACAACCACTTGCTGCTCTCAGTACGTGACAACTTAAACACAAAAATATCAGAGTATATGACAGGCATGAAGTGGACCTAATTGATTGTAAGAATGTGAAGTTTGGTAGTCCTTTTTTATAACTAAGTGAAGTCAGTCACAGCAAAGTTCAGCTTTATCATAGTTTAGGCAGCTGCTTTGTGGGAGAATTATTTATATTGTCCATATATCCTGCTTTTCACCAAGTTGTATAACAGGAGGAAAACAAAGTAAAAGGAGCAAATTCTATAGTGATATAGTTTATTGACCTGTCTATATTGTTACATTATTAACCCTTTTACAGGGTTAGAGAGGATTTAGGTGATCTTGATTACTTATTTGGTTGGAGGTTTGTAATAGCCTGAATATATACCTGACTATAGGTGAAGTTTATGAAAGTAAAAGTGATTCACTTGAAAGACTCCACAAAATAAAACTATACAGGACTGTGAGGTGATTCTTATTTGTTCATGTCACCAAATTTGAAAGCAAACATTCCTATGCATCACATTAGGAGCTGTCTTTGCATTGACAGGTTTCACCAAGATGTGTGGTCATTGAGTTTGTAAAATATTTGATTCTAGGACAATAATACTGGCTCTTCCTCCAGAGTTCAGAAGCCAAACTAAACCCTAGTGCATGGCTATGTTTCATTTTACTGAATCTGTTATGAAATCATGCTGCTGAGCCAAAGATAACAGAAGATTTGCAGTTAATTAAATCTTCTGACATGATGCATAGGTTCCATATAGGAGCATTTCAGATGGGAGGAGTTACAGCCAGAAGAGCGGTGTGTAAGTGTTGCTCTCAAGCCAGCAGGACTTGCAGCAATGCTTATGCTGACATGGGAGTAGAAGGGACTTGAAAATACCTCAAAGTCAAGCTATCCTTCTCCTCATCAGCAACAGTGCAAAGCAGAGCTCTGATGCAGGCAAAAACTGGCCCTTCTGAGAATAACAGTTTTAGTTAATTATTTGTAATTTGAACATGAGTTAAAATGTACAAAGTTTTGAGAGTGCCAATGTGGCCTGCGTAAAGAAGCTGAGCTACTTGAAAGCATACTTCTTAATGAAACCCTAGTGTATACAGGCAAATGACCTTGCAAGGAAGGCCTAGAAAGAGTTTTTGAGTGGTAAGAAGTTAAGGGGGGAAAGGCTAATTGACATTTCAAAAAGTGATCTCTTTTGCCTTACAAGATGCCTAAACATATAGTCATCAAAAGCAAAATTATTAATTAAAAATAAATAAATTGTGCTACAGCAAAATAGTGTCAGACAGATAATAAAACTTGAGTCAATCTGCTGTAGCCATGTCTCTAAAATTACATAGATGATATGACATGTAAGAGTGAATTCTCCTGAAATCAGTAGGGCACTGCCAGCTTTCACCATTTTTTAAAAACTGGCCAAATTTAAATATGACTTCTGCAACTGATCCCAAATCAAAAAATAATAATAATAAAAAAATTAAAAAGTGATCCCTAAATCAAAACTAAAATATCTGATGTATCTATGTGGATCCAAAGGGAAACCCTTTATAGGGCCCTTTAATAGGGCTCATTAACCAATCACAACAGTATTTTATTTCATTTTTGCTTGAAATGTGACCTTACTGGAAATAGATGTGCAATTGTAGGCTATGTTGAATGCATTAGCAAGATTTTATAAAACTGTCCAGCATATTGTGTGATATGCATATCCTAGCAAACAAAATAATTCAGCTTTAAAATTAGTTGAGTTGAAATTTTATTTCTGGGGAACAGGCTGTTTGTTTGCTTTTTCTTCTTAATTTTTAACTTCTGAAAATTGTTACAACAGATGGCCTGTTGAGCCAACAATAGATCATCATGTCTCACCACAATGGGATCTCTTTCTGGATAGCTTGAATTGGGAACGGTTAGATATCAGCCCTCATCAAGCATATTCAGAACAGCTACACTTTAATTACTTCTTTCCATCTGGTCCCTTGTAGTACAAACAAGTTCCTGCCTCCTTGCATAACATCAGAAATGCACATAAGCATGCAATCTAGCACTGAAACTGTCATCGAATCATAGAATGGCTCAGGTTGGAAGGGACCTTAAAGATTATCAAGTTTCATTAAGTTCCACTTAAATTCCATTTCTGGATGCTAGCAGTCCCCACACTTCCATGCTCATAGTAATTGAAGAGTTAACTAAATATTTCTATCTTAATATTATGCTCATTGATTTTTATTCCCACAGAGGTCTCAGTCTGCATTTTCCCTGGCTAGTGAAGATACACCCAGTAAAGGACTAGACCCTGCATCATCTGTGTCTGAGGCTCTTTGGAGGCAGCAGAAAGGACAATTCAGGAAACAGAAGGAACGCAAGCTCTCTGCATTACCCAGCTGGAAAAGCGTGGACAGGCTAAATGAAACAAGTAAATATTTCTAGTACGAGTATGAACCTAGTACGAGTGAGAACCTTTTTTTGGTTCTCACACCCATGTGGAGTAAGTAAGACTTAAAGCAAGAACTTTGCTCACAAAATTTCTGTTGACATCTGTGATTGCAGATGTCACATATAAAAATGTCTGGGAATTTGGCGATGCTGTGTGTCATGTTGCATTGGGCTGTATCATTGCCTATCATACCATTGCATTTTTCCAAGGAAATTTTCAAAATTTGGGCATTTGGGAAGTTGATTTGGGAATTTTAGGAAACATTAGGTATCTAACTTGGATGTGTTTCAGAGCTTCTAAGACACAAGAGCTTAAGGGGCCTGCTTTTTTTTTTTTTTTTTTTTGCCTAGTTACTTGTCCTCGGTTGAAGGAGTCTGCATATGCCCACAGTCTCCCTTCTGTTACACAAGTTAATTGTTTTTGAGGTTACATAGTGAACCAAACAGTGAAATAATTCAAGATTCCCCTTCACACCTTTATTTTCAGCCCTGATGAATTCACCAGCACAGCGTGCTTTGCAGCCTTGAAAACAGCTGTTTCTGCACGCGTTCAGGAAGCTGTACGGGTAGGAACTTCACAGACCGTCAGCTTCCCTAGACCAATGTCCTCTCTCTTTGTGTGCATTAGATATGTATGTGAATGTGGACAATGTATGGAGTAACATAATAAGTCAGCTCCATTACTCAGCCAGCACCCTGGATTACAATGCAGTTCCCTGCTTACTTCAAGATGCTGTTAAGTACAGGCTGTCATTGAGAAAGCTGGTCCTTGCTCTTGGGGGGTCCAATTTCTTCTGCTTTTCCTGTTCTGGCTTTACTGTTCATGAAGCCACATTAGGCAACTGCTGCGCAAAAGAGCTGGTTAGCTGTCATCCTCACAGGTGTGCTAATGATCATGTTGACACAATGGGAAACAATGAACTGCTCATTTTAGCAGCAGCCCCTGGCTCCAAGTGATGGGGAACAGCAGAGCTGACGTACCTCTTGCTGTTGTTCTCCCATGACACAGGGCTGCTCATTCCTGTGCCCTTTCTTGTAGCAGCTGTAGAGATCATCTGATCTCTGCAATCCCTGACAAGGCTACCCATCAATTTGATTCATGTTGCTGTAATGCAGAACTTGGGAGGCTGGAAATTAGACAGTGTGAATAGTCTCCTCCCCCTGGAAATGAAGTGATAGTAAAGTAGTATTAAAATCTGACTAAACTAAGTATGCTTTACTTAGTGAACTCTTCATTCAACCTCCTGTCAGAAATGTTGTTCTGGGCATTTTAGCTGAAGGCCTATTTTCAGTAAACCAGGGTGCTTAAATTTAAGAACCCACTTAAATTCCATTGAATTCAACTGTTCAGCAATTTAGTACTTCACAGTCGCTTAATTATAGCAGAAAGGCAAATTGACCCAGTTTCAGGTGCTCTACTCAGAGGATTTGCTCTGCTTCTTTCTTACGTTAAATAGCTGAGTGTGTTAATATGTGTAAATAAGATCTCACCTATGCAGTAGTAAATAGTTCTGTATTAGGCTGCAGAAAATGCAAGAAGTCTCCACCAAGTGTCTGGAGTGGTAACGTTAGTGGGCATTTTTAGTCATGTAGCCTGTTCACAATTCATTTTTTTGTCATGTAGCTGTTCACAATTCATTTTGATTACAATTTGCACTGGTTTAAATGATGACTCAAGAGCCAAATCCTGAATTGTGCTTTTTTTCTCCTTTAGCAATAGTTTCACAATGAGACTTATTAAAATCTATTTTCATTTTCACATGTATAAATTATAATGTATACCCAAAGAGCTGTGTACAAAATCCATTCTTTCAAATAAGTGACTTTGTTTTGAAAAATCAGGAAGGAACCATTTGACATTAGTTGAAGTTGGGATAAAACTGAACCAGGTATTTTCAAACAAATTCTCAGCAGCTTGCTTTTCTGTCCTGCTTACGTTCTAAGATGTAATCAAGTCTTATCCTGTCCTTTCTTCAGTTAACTGAGGATGTTAGACTGATTCTTATGTGTAGCTGCTAAGCAAAATAAGGGGATGTGTTTTGGGAGAGAAAAAAAAACAAACATAACAGTATGGCCCTCCACTGCATGATGTTTGTGTAATGTACTGTAGCTGAATTCAATTTTTGTTGGAGATTTATATCTTCCAAAGCTGGTTGCTTTGTTTGAAAGGAGAAATGTTTTTAAGGAAAGAAGGTCTTCTTTCTCTCAAGAGAATCCTGTACTGAGATTAGTGAGCATAGCTAGAAAACACAAGAAAGCTTCTCATGCAGGAGAAAGATTCTCATGCTTGATAGCAAGTCCTCTTTTTTCTTTTCTCTCCTATATCAGTTATTACAATAAAGAGTATGCCTCAGCTGGAACTGTTTTGATGTATTTAGTGACCTTCAGTGGATTCTTCCTGCATGTCCATAGCCATCTCCATTTTATTGCAGATTAATTACCAGTATCCATAACACCCTTGGCAAGAAGCTCCACGGGTCTGGTACTCGTTGCATCCCTCTTTTTGTTTCTTTTTTTTCTTTTTTTTTTTCGCTTTTTTTCTTGTGTTTGTTTTGATCCTAGATTTCACTAGTTTTACTTGATGGTAGTTAGATCGAAGGAGATTCCCCCATCTTTTCTAGCATGAATCTTGGTCTGCTCTCCTCCAGATTTAATCATTCCTTAAAAGGAAGCTATTTCAGAACCTGGCTCACACTTTGTTGCTATTCTCAGATCCTTTTCTACCTTTCCTTTTCAAGATGGGGCACCAAAACTGCATACAGAATCAGACGTATGCGAAGCATGGGATTTATGTGTATTGATGTTTCTTCATTCTTTCCTAAAAATTCTTTCAGAAAAAAAAAGCCTTGTTCCAAACATTCTCACATTTGTAGTTGTCATCACCATGACTTTGAATGGTGACTTCTGAGTAAACATATAGTAGCATAGCTCAGAGAATGAGAGAATTCATAGTAGCAACAGTGCATTCATGTGTTCATTAGTTTTGCCGAACCTTCCAATTTGCAGCCAATTGATTGCAAATTGGCGAGCAGAATGAGCTTTACACACTGTGATAACATAGTGGTAATTAAAGAGTTTGTTATTCTTTCATTTTCTTAGACCCTTCTCCTGTTTTACAAAGCACTGATGGAAACTGGGTGGCTTTGCAGAATGTTACTTTGCCTCGTCCTCGAATGCTCGCCAAACCAAAGAGTCAAGTATTTGAAGCTTTGGAGAATGAATCCAGTGTTGTGTCCACGTATGATGAGATGGGCTCAGACAGCGAGGATGACTATGACTGGAATGTGGCCTTGAACAAGCTGCGTCGAAGACCTCGGCAATTACCAGATGATTTCTATTATACCCGTTCCCAGTATGATTCTGAGTGGGTTTATGGTAATGATCAGTACCAGGCAGTAACCTCACCTTCCTCTGGGTTATATACCAATACTGAGACACTGTTCTCTGATTCTGAAACATCTTCAGTAAACTCTTCCCAGGAAGCTAAAGGACCTAGCAAACTTCTCTGGTTACAAAGCAGAACTCAGAGTGATGTGCCCAGAACAGAAAAAAAGCATTTCCATGGAGAACTGGATGTAAATTTCAATCCACAGGCAACCAGCTTGGAATATTCGGATACCAGCGAGACTGAAGAAATCCACTATGATTTAGAAAAGAAATCAAGAAGGTGGAGGAAG
The DNA here is from genome assembly GCF_963932015.1 of Anas acuta. Lineage (NCBI taxonomy): Eukaryota > Metazoa > Chordata > Aves > Anseriformes > Anatidae > Anas > Anas acuta. The sequence continues at coordinate 65,363,390 of NC_088980.1, forward strand.
AACAAAATATCTGAAGAGAAATGGGAAGCAAAAAAACACACAAAAGCCAACATGAAGAATTTAAGTCAGGTAATTGTGTTTGATCTTTCTGAATGCAATCTCAAAAATAGCAGGGCAAAACTAATCAAGCCATGCTGGCAATAGCATGTGAGTTGTGAGTGGAAGGTGCAGTGTTCTTGCAAGCTTTGTCCTCCTCATGCCTCATAACCAAGAAGAACCAAAGGTAAAGTGTATCATGAACAGGCTTTGTTTCTTTCTTAGATATGCCACTTCCATCTGATCAATGACATTGTTAATACTGTAAAATACAGTGTTTTTTAAAAAAAGTAAAAAGGCAGGGTTTGTAAACAGCTAGCAAATATTGAGTAATTACCTGTTGACTTTTTTGTTTATTCTAACACCTTTGTTGTTGGAATAAGAAGTAATTCATATACCTGGGAATCTCTGGTATGCTGTTGTCATAGTATGGGATAAAGACAATGAGCAGCAGAAATTCAGAAAGGAATGTTTTTGAAATACGGTCCAAATGATGTCTGCTTTTAATTGATCACTTGATCGTTTCAATTCTAAAGTGCTTTAGTGAGTGTTTACAAACTACTTTGATTTAAATAAATAGACAATTTATTAAAAAAAAAAAAAAAAAGGTGCTCAAATTTGGAAAAACTGACCATAGATGTTTAAGATAGCAAAGCAGTCCCCAAACATTTATTTTAAACAACGATTATGAGATAACCAGAAAGTAAATCTTCTTTACAAGGATTTTTCCAGGCTATGGACTGATAGTATGTAAGGGATCCAGTTGTCCCCCAGAATTTTTCAGCAGTGCAAACACACTTCTAACTCTGGGAGAACACTAAATACTTGTTCAATTCCATTTCCCATATCTTACTCCTCTTACATCCTGTAGCTGGACCACTGCTGTAGTACAAAAACGTTGAACCTGAAGCAAGGAGCTAAATGTAGTCAGAGGCATAGGGAGAAGACAACAAGCAACCCGATCCAATCTTTAAAGTTGTCTAAGCAATTGTAGAATGTCTGGAATTGTTACTCTTTGCTTGTGCTACTAGCCTATATCTCCCATTGAAAAACATCAGCACAGTTGATCATAAGTCAAGGTTAGGGTTACAGGATTCAAGCAGGTTTTTAATGCTGGGTAAACTATAGTTAATTCTGTATCTATTCCTTCTGCTTTTAGGAGACAGGTGTGGGTGTTCTATACTGACTCGTTTATAGTCATGTCCTCATACATTTATGATCTACTGCTGTTGAGGGGGACTTAGATATGATACTGTGCTCCAACAACAAATCAGTGGCCATTAAAGACTTCTTAGAACATCAGACAGAGTAACAGAACTTTTCTGGGATTGTACAAAGACCATGTTTTGTACACAGAAATGTATTTCCATTTCTGGCTTTGCATATTTGTGTATGTTCTGTATGTGTGTGCTTATATTCATATTGCGGCTTTCTACATACTACTGCTCTGCAGAGTACAGATGAGCATTGCTCACAGGTGTGGTGGTTTCACCCTGTTGGGCAACTGAACTCTACCACAATCCCTCTCTCACTCCCCCTCCTCAGAGAAAGAGGGGGAAAAAATACAATGGAAAGGGCTCGGGGGTTGAGATAAAGACAGGGAGATTGCTCAACAATTATTGTCATGGGCAAAGCAGACTCAACATAGGGAGATTAGTGTAATTCATTGCCTATCACTAACAGACTAGAGCAGTGAGAACTAGAAGCAAACTTCTAGCAAAATAACTAAAATAAAATAAAATAAAATAAAATAAAATAAAATAAAATAAAATAAAATAAAATAAAATAAAATGGGGGGAAAAAAGCCACAGGGGAACTCCTGCTCTGTGCCTAGAGCACCTCCTGCCTTCCTTCTGCATTAACCTTGGGGTCTGTTGAATTGTTTCGCTCACGTTTTCTCACTCCTCTCTCCTAGATACTATTGTGCAGCAGTTTTTTTCCCCTTTCTTAAGTCTGCTCTCCCAGAGGCCCAACGAACATCACTTCCTGGCTCATCTCTGGCCAGCGGTGAGTCGCTTTCGGAGCCAGCTGAAGCTGGCTCTGATCTGACATGGGGAAGCTGCTGGGCTCTGCTCACAGAGAGCATCCCTGCAGCCCCCCGGTACCAAACCCCTTTCCACATAAGCCTACAACAGGTTAGGTCCCCTCCAGGAGAGAATAGAGAGGCAGGGTGCTTCCAGGCTGTGCCTGCACCCTTTAGCAGATCAGTGTATATTTCAAAGAGCAAGCTGGTGCAGAAAGTGATAGTTCTTTCCAACTCTCTTGTGAGTTGCTTTGTATCTTCACTGCTGCTCAGAGATGTTGTGCTCAAAATGCAAGGCTTGGGATTCTGAGCCATTCTCCTTTTTACCTTAGTCAAAAAGATACTGTTCCTGCTCTCCTGCTCCCTCAGCCACAGTGGAGCAGGCAGTGGCACTCTGGTTCCATGTTTTCAAAGCAATTAAATTCTCATTAGGAAGTTTATGTATAATAATATGGGTGGGTGTGCATGCATTTCATTTGTGTTTAGATGCACACACAGACCCCGGTGGCTGATGTGACACTTGGTGCCTGCCAGCAGCCATCTGTTCCTCCAGCCCCTGGTAGGGAAAGCACTGGTCGAAGCAGGAATGGACTGGTCAGTACAATTTATAGCAAGGATGTTGCTAGGTGAGAAATTCTAGGAAGCAATTAAAATGATTAAGACCATAAGGAATGTGATTTGAGGTATTATTCTAAATTAACCAGGCATAATTTGTATTGCTTAGAAAAAATGAGATTAAAGAGATGTCAGGATCTTGTGTAGTCCCCAAAGTAATGTATTAATCTAGGTAAAACGTAGACTGAAGCAGAGAGAGCCCTAGATATGAACAGTTTGCACAAAGTAATATCATACATGTGGTAAACTGCAGACTGTAAATTTAAGGAAGCTTCATTGTGTGACGTTAAGCCCATTGTAGATTTTCACATGCTGAGATTAGTAAGAATTTACTGAAACCACACACAATGTTCTCCTAAACCATGTTGCATCAAGACATCAGACAATGAACAGCTGATCATATGTAAATGACAGTGAAGAAAGTTATTTTTTCCTTACTTTACTGCATTATAATGATAACGGGATAACTTCTTAACCACTGTGTTTTCATCAGCATTGTAGATTTCAGTTTAGCCATCTAAACATTGGGTTTTCTTTTATATTTTTTCAAATAGTGAAGATTGATTTTGTGATTGTGGCTCCCTGAGACACGCTAAAATGAAAGTGGCCCTTTCCTCTCTCCCTGCTCCAAATCTGGAGAGATGTTAGCAGTAACATTCTGGAACAATCACAATCATTTCATAGCTCATAACTGAATTTCTATTAAAAAGTATATATATTTTTTTTTCTAAATGCTATATATATATATATAATATTAATAATATAATATATTAATAATATAATAAATCTTATATATATATGTATACTTTTCTAAATTTACTAAATCTAAATATATATATATATATATGTATTTAATCCAGATTTAGTACCTAGATTAGAAAAATGCTATGGCATGTCTTAAGATGTGTTTCAGACTCAAAACTAGAATGTTGACTTTATGTATGACAGAAAATTTATAGTCTGAAGTCTGCAGTGTCTTAAAAAGTAAAACCTGAAAACAGATATCAAGATGTGCTGAGTTATGGGAGACATTTTGCCGCTTTATGATAGGTAAAAGAGCAACCTGATTTAGTGGGTTTTCTGTAGATAGGCTGTAAACACCATCATGATGCAGGTAGAGCAGGACATTAAAAATGTCCTGATAAAAACAAAATCCTACAGTAGCAAGTTTCTGATTGCTTATGTAGCACAGGAAACAAATTCCTGGGGAACATAGATTGAGATGTGCAACCTTAAAACTATCTTCTCTGATTTTAATGATAATTATTTTCCAAATTGTTATTTTTTTTACAAGAAATAGCCACTCAAACCATCAATCTCTGTCTGCTTTCATCATTACTATTGTTGTTTTATTGGCTTTCATTACATTTTCGAGAGCAGGATATGCTGCTTATTGTAGCTGTAATTTTTATATATCTGATGGAAAGTGGAGTCACTTAATTGCTTCCAGTGAAAGAAGTGTCCTCGTTATGAGTTAGCTTCTTTTATCAGAAGACTCTACCTGTTAATTACAGCTGTCTTAACCCTGCTGCCCTGCAGCCAGGTAAGGGGTGAGCGCTGCTGGACTGCCAGTCCCCACGGGATGGCGCTTTGTATTTATTTATTGAAAATAGCTGTCCTGAAATTACACTGACTCACTGAGAAACTGCCTGCAAACCTCACAATTTGTGTCATCTTCTAAAAACTGGAGTTTCTAATCTCTGTTTCCTGTTTCAGTTTGGAGCTTTCTGTCCATGATGTAGCAGAGACTTGTGTCTAGAGTGAACTAGCCAGTACTTTGCTTGCTTGGCTTATTTTGAGGCTTTGAGTTCACTAAGATTACATTGAGTTATCAGCCATTTGTACACAAGGATTTGTCCAGTGTGCATTAGGAAAGGTGTATTTCATATCTCATTGCCTCCTGAAGGATTTAGGCTTGCATTAGAAACATTTGATTTACTTTTAGTGACTTTTGTGGCTGTGTCAGTCTGCCATGTCCTCACTGAAGCTCTTTCCAGATAAACTAGTGTCCCTTTATTCTTGTTTTCAGGTGTTAGTGTTATTTGCTTCTGATAGATGCAAATGGGAATTTACACAATGATTTCTACAAACACAAGGATGTTGTTAATCTTAACAAATAGAGCAAAAGAGTGACCAGTAAAGAAACAGGAAGTTTAAGATAGCATCTATTAAATAAATAAAAATTAATTTCAATGTATTTATTATTTTTATTTATTGTCACAGCTTTTAATGCATTTTTTAATCTGTTAATTCATCTCATCACAAACAGTTCACTGCCACCACCTGAAAATCTCAACACACAAGCCAAGCAGCCTACCCATAACTAAAACAGCAAAGTATAGCATTATAGGATATCATTATCTCTGCATGTAAGCAGGAACTAATAATTCTCGCAAATGTAACTACTACAAGCAGAAAGATGAATAATAAGACATATCTGAATCCAGCTGTAATAAAATAAATACCTTCAAGGTAAGTTCATCCCCCCCCCTCTTTCCCCCCTCCCTCCCCCAGGAAAAGATGTGTATTCAGTAACACACATGTAGTTAACACAGAACAACCCCAGGGATGACAAGGTAGCTCATGACTTTCACTTGTGAAAATGTAGCAAAAATGTATCGTGAAAATATATCATCATAAAAATGTAGGGGAAAAAAAAAAAAAAAAAGATAGCAAAAAGCTATTTCCCTTCTAATGAATTAGGAACATTCCTTTACATATGTTAAAACACAAGCTAGAACTGGAATGTATCAGTGACAGTGTCACCTGTTGATGCCCAAAGAAGAATCCCTGCTTTCCTGTCTGCCTTCCTGTCTTCCTTCCCCCTGTCTCCAGCATGGTCCAGTCTCTCTCCTACATCATCTGTAGCACACAGAGCCTTTTGCCCAGCCTTCATGACTTGTTACAACAGGGTGAAGGACAATTCTTTCAGCAGCATATGAGCTCCCCTTGCCTAGGAAATTATGTTTTTGATTTTACATCCTACTGAAGCCTCACAGCTTAGCAATATTGTCCCATCAGGCCTTCACCCCATCAGGCCAGCTGGTAGACTCCAGGTGATTTTGCTGAACTTTGGGTAGAGGCAGTGAAAATCGACCTAACAGGTGCTGCCATGTGTGATCTGGGAGACAAGCGTTTTTTTCAGGCCCCTAGAGGAACTGTGCACTTCTTGCATGGTACAGCAATGAGGTAGAAATGTAAGAAAACTACATCTCTAGACTGACAGCCTTCCTCACTGCTCTGCTAGTACCCAGCTTATTTAAACAAGATTACTAAACTTTTGTTTTTGCAAGTTTGATCTGCTCAAACGTCTGCATTGAATGATGGTGTTTGTTTGTTTTGCTTTGTTTTGTTTTGTTTTCTCTCCCTTGCAGACTCAGCCCCAAAGTGAACTCTTTCTGTCTAGACATTGCTAGAGGAAGCCCACATTCATGGTGCAGAGCTGTTAGAACTCACTAGCAAATCTCATAATCCTAAACCACATGATTTGGTAGATGGGAGAGTAGGTCTTTGGAGGTACCTATTAAATAAATGCAAGTACCTCATTTAAATAAAAGGGGATTCTAGTAATAACCTGAGACCAGATAACTAATAATACATATCTCAACTTTAATACAATATATCTCCACTAAACTGTATTCTCTCCTAAAATACAAGTGCACCATTTAGCTGTGCTTTCTGTCCTGTAAAGTCTCTAAGTTATGATTGTTTTTCTCCAAATTGATGGACAGATGGATTCAGCAACAACTTTCAGATTTTATTGTAATTTAGAAACATGTATGTTTCATTACCAAATTGTTGGAGGGGAGTGTAATGAATTGTTGTGTGAAATGCAAGGTATATCTGAAAAAAAAATATATTGATCCTATTTTTTTTTTACTAAAATGTTGAAAATGTACCAGTCACGTAGTAGAAGTATATCATAACATATTATAAAACCAAAGTGGAAACTCACTGATTTGAAATCTTGTTCTTGATCTTACTCAAAACAGTTTGGAAGTTCATTTGAAAGAAAAGGCCTTTTACTCAGCAAAAGCTGATTGTACAGGAAAAAAATAAATGATGACATGAGCCTGTGGTTCCCCTTTTAAAATGGCTTGCCATGTATTTTCAAATCCTGATTTTCTAAAAGGGCCTTCCACATTTTGAAAGTGAGCTATAAAGCTATAATCTAGTTGTGTAATTGATTTACAGATAACTGCAGAAAAAAATAGTCCAAAAATCTGTGAAAGTTCTAGACAATACAGTATAGTTTACCGTGTGAGAGATGAATGCTGACACTACAAACATGACATGTCGATCCATTAAGAACACTTGAGCAGGTAGAGTTTCTGAGGAAGTTGTCAGTTAACATTTCCTGTGAGAATTGGAGGTAATTGTACTGTCCATAACTATGACTGCTAAGCCTGCAGAGAGAGTAGCTGTGCAAAGCAAATCTCCTGTTTATGTGTTTCCAAATGAATGATAAAGAAAACAGAGCTTTTAGTCTCTCCAGACAAATCTGGTCCTGTCACAGTAGGAGAGCATATGACAAATAGGAATAATTTCCGGGCAAATAGGAATAATTTCTTATCCGAGAATTGCTTCAAATCACCATCTTAGACCTGCTGCAATGTGCCTGCCACTTCTGGGCCCTAGGTTGCATTCTTTACAGCCTCCTCCTGCGTGTTTTTGTCATGATTGCACTCTGTGTCAAAGAATTTGTCACTTCTGAAACCCGTCACATTCCACCTTACTTTATGCACTTGGTTGAAGCACTGAACAAAGTGTCCAATTATTCTGAGCTCTCTCTTAGCAGTCAGCAGAGGAAGAATAGCATTTCCAGAAAGCAGTTAATGTTATAGGCTATGTAGTTCTGGGAGATGCTCTCTCCCTCCATGAACTGTAGTAGGAAACTGGGTCTTAATCAGACAGCACAGATCCAGAAAATGAGTTGGTACATATCCAGACATTAGTTTTTGATACAGTCATCAGGCACTTTTAGATTTCCTGCAAGGAAAAAAAAAAAAAAAAAAAAAAAAAAAAAAACTTTTCCACATCATTAAATATTGGGCAGGCAACAGGCCAGACAGACTTGTAAAAGGATTTTGTTTTTCTTCTATTCGGCCTGCAAAGTAAAGGACTTGTCATGGTCAAGTCTGTAGCACCAACCATATTTAACCAAGCATCTGACTACTTCCCACCTTTAAGGATCCAAAAGTAAGAAAAGAAGGTGTTCCTGGAGATTGAAATTGTTCTAAGGAGGCTGGTGTTTGGAGAATAATTGTAGCTGTAGTGGATCCACCTATGTAAATGTTCACTGGGAAAGCTGAAAATCTGTCACTTAAAAAAGGAAAGATTTTTTAAAAACTTGTTTCTAGTAATCATAAGAAAATAAGGATAATGCTCAAGACAAACTGGCAGGGAATTTGAGCACAGCTTTCAGCTGGAAAGTGGACACAACTGTCAGGTTGTCATGGATAAGTGATTTCATTCCCACACTTCAGTTTCTTTATATGCACCATAACTGAGAGTGATGGAAATGCAGTACTGAGAACAAGAATCGCCATTTATGCTTTTGTTTTATTAGCTGCATACAGATACGTAATGATTTCGATAGTTCCTTTCTATATAATATAAAAGTAGCCAGGAATGATAAATATTACCCAACAGGTGTGGGTTTACTGGCCTTCTATAAAGATGCGGTAACATTTTATCAGCATACTTTGCTTTCTTTCTAGCTTCTCTTCAGAGTGATCTTACCTACCCTTTTCTAGGAAGTTGCTTGTTTTCCTGCTGTACCTATACAGTAATTATTACTGTTCTTCCAATTTCTTTGTAGGATTTTGATGATTTATCAGAAACAGATATAAGCAGTGAGGATCAGCATTGTAATATCAAGCCTGACCTTATGGAAGAGGAGCTTAAAACCAGGTTATTTCAGCTTGAAGCTAAAATGAATGACAAGGAAACATCTGGTGAAGAACAAGAGTCTGAACCTAGAACAGATCCTGAAAACCAAAAGGAGAGTTTGTCCTCAGAAGAAAATGAGAAAAGTATCCAGGAAGAGTTAAAGAAGGTAAGTGGTCATTATAGGGGAGTGAGCTCAATACTGTAAAAGTTAGAATCCAGAAATAGATGCTTGTGGTTAGAGAATGAAACATAGTTGATTGAAAAAAAGTAGGTCCTTTAAACTGGGTCTGAGCCTGCAATACTTGTGCAAGTAAAACTTCAATTAAGGTGTGGGCTTCTTCCTGTGAGCCTACAGCATTAACTCTAAAGCAGTGAACTTAGTTTCTGTAATAAACATGTTAACTGATTGATACTAAAGAAACTATGTCTGTTTATACTAACTGTGAATGTACTTGTATATTTTTATTTAAAGGCATGTTCAGATCTCCTTTTTTTCTCCTTACTAATCAGCAAGCAAGGTTTAAGATTTTTGTTTTTGTTATTGTTTTTTATTTGCTCCCCTGTTTTTAGTATTTTTTAGGTCATTCTGATGCTGTTTCCATCCATCTGTACAGTGGCAGGGAGGGGTACAGAGAGGACACGGAGAGCCCACCTGATAAACATGTGTCTCAGAGGCTGGTGCCAACACAGAAATTTTGTTTTTTTTGACTTCACTTGGCACCTGGCCTGATGGCTGCAGACGGGTCCCACCTATCTCTAAGGGGAAAATGGATCCTAGCCCATGAGCTGGCAGGGCTCATTGAGAGGGCTTTAAACTAGGTAAGAAGGGGGACAGGGCTGAAATAAGGCTTGTTGGAGGTGTGCCATGGAGAACAATGGCAAGGCTGGGAGAGAAGGCAATGGCCCAGCTGAATGCACTAATGCACGCACCATGGGTAACAAACAAGAGGAGCTGGAAGCCATCGTGCAAGCAGGCAGGCTATGACTTGGTTGCCATCATGGAAACATGGTGGGACCACTCCCATGACTGGAGTGCTGCAATGTCTGGCTATAGTCTCTTCAGAAGGGACAGGCAGCATGGAAGGTGTGGTGGTGTGGCTCTCTATATTAGAGTGTTTTGATGTTGTGGAACTCAAGACTGGGAATGATAAGGTTGATTCCCTATGGGTTAGGATCAGCGGGAAGGCTGACAAAGCAAGCATCCTGGTGGGGGTCTGTTTTAGACCGCCAAACCAGGATGAGGAGACTGATGAGAAATTCTACAGGCAGCTGGCACAATTTGTGAAATCGTCAGCACTTGTTCTCGAGAGGGACTTCAACTTCCCAGATATATCCTGGAAGCACAACACAGCCCAGAGAAAACAGTATAGGAGGTTTCTGGAAAACGTGGAAGATAACTTCCTGACTCAGCTAGTTAGTGAGCCTACCAGGGGAGGTGCCCCACTAGACCTTCTGTTCACAAACAGGGAAGGACTGGTGAGAGATGTGGTGGTCGGGAGCTGTCTTGGACAGAGTGACCATGAAATGGTAGAGTTCTCCATTCTTGGCAAAGTCAAGAAGGGGACCAGTAAAACTGCTGTATTGGACTTCCGGAGGGCTGGCTTTGAGCTGTTCAGGACACTGGTTGGTAGAGTCGCTTGGGAGGTGTTTCTGAGTCCAGGAAGACTGGGCACTCTTCAAGAAGGAAATCTTAATGGCTCAGGAGCTGTCTGTCCCAACGTGCCTAAAGATGAGCCAGCGCAAAATAAGACCAGCCTGGCTGAACAGAGAGTTGTGGCTTGAGCTTAGGAGAAAAAAAGAGGGTTTATAATCTTTGGAAGAGGATGGGCCACTCAGGAAGACTATAAGGATGTTGCGAGGCTGTGCAGGGACAAAATTAGAAAGGCCAAAGCTAATCTGGAGCTCAAACTGGCTACTGCTGTTAAAGATAACAGAAAATGTTTTTATAAATACATCAACTCAAAAAGGAGGACTAAGGAGAATCTCCATCCTTTACTGGATGCAGAGGGAAACTTGGTGACGAGAGATGAGGAAAAGGCTGAGGTGCTTAATGCCTTCTTTGCCTCAGTCTTTAGCAGCAAGAGTAGTTGTTCTCTGGTTACCCAGCACCCTGAGTTGGTAGAAAGGTAGAGGGAGCAGAATGTGGCCCTCGTAACCCACTAGGAAATGGTTGGCGACCTGCTACAGCACTTGGATGTACACAAATCGATGAGGCTGGATGGGATCCACCCGAGGATACTGAGAGAACTGGCGAAGGAGCTGGCCAAGCCGCTTTCCATCATTTATTGGCAGACCTGGCTATCAGGGGAGGTCCCGGTCTACTGGCGGATAGCAAACTTGATGCCCATCTACAAGAAGGGCTGGAGGGTAGACCCAGGGAAGTTCATGGAGCAGATATCTTGAGTGTTGTCACGCGGCACTTGCAGGACAACCAGGCAATCAGGCCCAGACAGCATGAGTTTATGAAAGGCAGGTCCTGCTTGACGAACCTGATCTCCTATGACAAAGTGACATGCTGGGTGAATGAGGGAAAGGCTGTGGATGTGGTCTACCTTGACTTCAGTAAGGCCTTTGACACTGTGCCCCACAACATTCTCCTCAAGAAAGTGGCTGCTCTTGGCTTGGACTGGCATATGCTTCGTTGGGCTAAAAACTGGCTGTATAGCCAGACCCAAAGAGTTGTGGTGAATGGAGTCAAGTCCAGCTGGAGGCCGGTCACTAGTGGCGTCCCCCTGGGCTCAGTACTGGGGCCAGTCCTCCTTAATATCTTTCTTGATGATCTGGATGAGGAGATCGAGTGCACCCTCAGTAAGTTTGCAGATGACACCAAGTTAGGTGCGTGTGTCGATCTGCTCGAGGGTAGGAAGGCTCTGCAGGAGGATCTGGATAGGCTGGACCAATGGGCTGAGGACAACTGTATGAAGTTCAACAAGGCCAAGTGCCGGGTCCTCCACCTGGGGCACAACAACCCCAAGCAGAACTACAGGCTGGGAGATGAGTGGTTGGAAAGCTGCCAGGTAGAGAAGGACCTGGGAGTATTGGTTGATAGTTGGCTGAATAGGAGCCAGCAGTGTGCTCAGGTGGCCAAGAAGGCCAACAGCATCCTGGCTTGTATAAGAAGCAGTGTGGCCAGCAGGGCTCGGGAAGGGATTGTCCCCTTGTACTCCACTCTGGTAAGGCCGCACCTCAAGTACTGTGTTCAGATTTGGACCCCTCACTACAAGAAGGACATGGAGGTGCTCGAGCAAGTCCAGAGAAGATCAGCGAAGCTGGTGAAGGGTCTGGAGAACAAGTCTTATGAGGAACGGTTGAGGGAACTGGAATTGTTCAGCCTGGAAAAGAGGAGGCTCAGGGGCAACCTTATCGCTCTCTACAGGTACCTTAAAGGAGGCTGTAGCAAGGTGGGGATTGGTCTATTCTCCCACGTGCCTGGTGATAGGATGAGGGAAAATGGGCTAAAGTTGTGCCAGGGGAGGTTTAGGTCAGATATTAGGAAGAACTTCTTTACTGAAAGGGTTGTGAGGCATTGGAATGGGCTGCCCAGGGAAGTGGTGGAGTCACCATCCCTGGAGGTCTTTAAAAGACGTTTAGATGTAGCACTTAGTGATATGGTTTAGTGGAGGACTTGTTAGTGTTAGGTCAGAGGTTGGACTTGATGATCTTGAGGTCTCTTCCAACCTAGACGATGTTGTGATTCTGTGATATCATAGATTCTTCTTTTGCTTCTCTGTTGGAATATTTTGTGCTTCCCTAAAACTTTATGGCCCTGTTACATTGTAAGCTAATAGGTTTCTGCCAGTAGTAATGTATTCTGGTGAAACAGTAATCCAGTGTCAGTTGTGATAATGAATGAGATCTTCCATTCACACCATTTCACCCTACAGTAAGTTGTCTTGACTTAAAGTGTCACTCCACCTAACACCTGCTCTCTTCCTTTCCTGCTTCTGAATTTCTCTTCATATCATACAGTGTACTGGAATGTGGTATTCAGCCATTTTTTGTGCTCATTTCACCATAGAGGAGAATTTCAGAAAGTCCTATTAAGTCTTTACTTCTAGACTTTAATTCTGTCATGTCATACTTAGCTAGCCTATGTATTTCTGAATAATTTGATATTGCTGGTCTGTCTTTGTAAACCAAAGATGAGCTAAATTTAATGTGTTTTATATAGAAGGAAATGATCTCTTCACCTGGTCTGTTGGATGCTGGTGGCCTTCTTTTCTACAGGGGCACATTCAACCTGGTGTTCACCAGGAACCCTGTTTCTTTTTCTGCCAAGCTGTTTCCCAGCCAGATAGTCTCTGGCATGTACTGGGATAATTCTTCCCCATGTGCAGAACTTTGCATTTCTTTTTGTTGAACTTTATGAGATTCCTATCAGCCCATTTCTCTAGCCTGTCGAGGTCCCTCTGCATGGGAACAAAACCATCTCAGGTATGAACCACTATTCTCAGTTTAGGATATACTCTGTCTCATTGCTTCTGTCAATAATGATGATGTTAAATAGTACTAGCCACTGGGATACATCACTAGTGACTGACCTCCAACTGGACTTCAAGCCTCTGATAACACTTTCAGACCAGCAGTTCAGGAAATTTTAACCCACCTCACTGTCCACATATTCAGTCCCTACTTGCTCAATTCGTCTATGCAGATGTTATGGAAGACAGCTTTGAAAGACTCATTAAAAACAAAATAAACAACATTCAGTGCTCTCCCCACGTCCAGTGAAGTAGTCATTTCATTATAGAAAGCTATCAGGTTGACTAGGCATGATGTCCCTTTCATAAGTCACCTTCTCATCTTTCTTATGTTTGGAAATGGCTTCAAGGAGTATTTGCTCCTAAATCAGCTCTCAGGAACCATCCCCAGATTGCCACAATCTTTAAAATCTTAAGTTAAAAAAAGTGGTCTCACTTAAACAGGGACCAGTTCCACAGCTCCTGAGAGTGCATCCCTATCAGGTCCCAAGGACATGCACATGTCACATTCATTAAAATGTTTGCTAGCCTGTTCTTCCTCTACTAAGGGTTAGTTTTCATTGCCCCAGACTTTCTCATGGGTTTCAGGGGCCTGGAATTACTGAGAGCAAATCTTACGTATAAACTGAGATGAAGGTGACACTGAATAGCGTAGCTTTTTCCTTGTCCTGTGTCACCAGGTCTCTGCAGTAATGGGTCAATTTCCCTTATCTGCCTTTTGCTGGTGGTTTATCTGTAGAAGCCATTCTTCTTGCCCTTTGTGTTCCTCACCAGATTCAACTACAGGTGGCTTTTGACTTTTTTGGCACCATTCTTACCATTCCTACATGCTTGGACAGTGTCTCTGTAATACATCTGGGCCAGCTGATCCTGCTTCCACATCCTGGTGTATTAGTTCTTTATATCATTTGAATAAAATACCTTACCTTTCAAATGAATAGATTTCCTTTACAAAGTTGTCCAACTCTTGCTCAAAGCTGAGCTTTGCAGTCGAGACCCTAAGAGTTGAGTGGTGTACACACAGCAGACAAGAACAAGCCTAAGTAGATCTGAGGCATAAGAGTGCTTGACTAGCAAGAGGCAGCACCGGTCTTCTTGTGTGGACATGTTGACCATCTCTGAATGAAATAAAAGCCCCTTTTGGGAGCAAGGTTTGAAACACAAATGACTTTGTTGCCCAAGGTTAATGTCCCATTTTCAGCAGGAAGGATGGAGAGTGCCTTCACCTAAGACAGTCTGTGGATGTGGCTTCAAGCCCTTTGCTCCTATGGACTGCCTCAAACCTATGCTTGTGTATATTCTTACCTACCATACACTCAAGGTAGCTGCTGTTCGATCTTCATTGTTTGGCCTAAAGTCTTCAGCTGTGTTTTCTATTTCTCTGAATGCAAGCAGTAGATTTTTGGCTTAAAACAACTTGATGAAGTTCCCCAGTTATGTAATCATCAGGAACAAAAGAAATGGCTAAACTGAGTAAATTGGCACTCGCTCTGCAGGTCTTTGGAAACTTTTGCCTCTGGTGACAGTATTAGGGCTAAGCACTTATGTTACACAGGTGAGATTTTCACATCCTATAGCCAGACCTCTAGGTATTTGTTAAGAAAAATACCAAGAAAAAGGTATCAGGAGGAGATTGGCTGAAGTCCACTCAGATTCATGATCTAAAACGAATTGAGCAAGACATGCAAAATCTAAATTTATTCCTTGTCCATTGTCTGTGTTTTGTGGTGTATTTATTCATCCGCATGCATCTACAAAGTAATATTAGTTGCTTTTCCTCCTCTAATTTTATATAAATTCAACATTTGAAATAATGCAAAGCTTAATATATTTTTTCTTAGTATAGTTTCCTTAAGTTTAAAAAAAGAAGAGGAACACTATGTTCAGCAAAAAAAGTGAATGCCTGGAGTTTTAATTCTTTATTGGTTTTGGTTGGGGGAAAAAAAAAAAAAAAAGTCTTAGTCATTCCTAATTGCAGTATATATTCTTCTTGTCTACAATGAAGAAACCAAAATATCCCAGTACTATTCATGGTCATGGCTTTAGAGGAATTGACAGCAGAAATTGCTTCAGATGTAGAAAAACAAACAGCCTGCTTTTGTTCTTATCCCTGACAGTTGTCTTTAAAGGTGATTTAAATCTTCTGATGTGTGCCTTCTCTTTGGGAAGGTGGCTGTCCAGCATCTTACAATGAAATATTGAAGAAGGTGATGGTGTATAATACCAGGTGTGGCTATGGTAACCTAAAATATGAAGACATACCTAAATTCATTAGGATAGAGTAGAGTAGAACAGAACAGAACAGAATAGAGAACAGAAGAACAGAACAGAATAGAATCAAAACGAATCAAATCGAATTGAATCGGTCAGTTGGAAGGAACCTTCAAATATCATCTGGTACATTTGCCTAACCACTTCAGAACTAACCAAAAGTAAAATCATATATAAACATGCAATACCTTTAAAATGAGTGTATGACATATCTCGATGGAGACAAGCATAGAAAACTTACCTTCAGGGAACCAGTAATTTTAGATGCCTCAAAAAGCCAAATGTCCCAGTATGCTGTCTCTTTAAAAAGCCCAATTTCTGAAGAATACATGTGTAGGGAATTGATCTTTCAGAATGACATTTAACATTCTCAGGCAGAGACACAGACTTCTGATAGGGGCATTGAGTTTCAAATTAAGTTTACAGAAGCTCTAATTCTGAGCAATTATAATGGGAGCTCATTTGCCCACAGTCTGCTTTGAGCTCCTGAACACAGATTAAATACTGTATTTTAGCTATCCTGCTTGTATTTTAGCCATCCTGCTTATATTTTAGCAGTGCTGATTGTCTTTGTTAGCTGTTAGTTTTCTATTCTCTGGCTTTATACTGGAACACATTAGCAACCTTAAATCACAAAGAATTTTTTGTTACAATATACCTGACCACAGAATAAAAAAGAATAATAAAAAAAAAAAACTCTTCCACTGAATCACTGAAAATAGGATACCTGTTGGTCATGAAGATCTGACTTCTACATGTCTGCACCTTTAAAAATCTGTATTTCTGGTTTTCGGTGGAAAGTAGGCATCTCACGTAGTTGCACTGAGCTGATACTTTTATAGGCTATATATTACATTAAGACTTTTGTCAATGGGAAGAATTGGCACAGCTTGAGTCTTCAGTGGGGAGTTAGCTGAAATTGGGTTTTCAGTGTGAAGTTATGGGTTCTCAGTTCTCCCCTTAAGCCGAGTTTTTGAACTGTATAACTAAAAACTTGTTTGAGATAGAAGGTTGAAAATATTTGCTTTGAGATACTTGTTTAGGTCATGTGGGATATTTGAGGATTTAGGCAGGTATTAACACCGATTAGTATTATGCTTTAGATGTAAACCCTTCTAGACTTTCAGCACAACCATCTTCAACACTTCTAAGCCTATGGTTGCCTAAAATGTTCTTCTGGAGATTCACAGCTCTCTAAAGCAAATATAAGCCTACAGCAGGCTTGCTTTACAGATAATGTTTTGTGCTTATTATGCTACAGAAGCAATTTGTGGTCTTTGAGGAGGTTGCAGATTCCTGAAAAGCCCGCTTTTTCCAGCTGTGTAATGAAAGGCTATGGGGTCCTGAATGCTCAGGCTGGAGTTAGCTTGCAGCTTCTCTAGATTTCAGGTGTGAACAAACCATGTTCATGTTGTGCAACTGTTCTATTAGTGAAGCAACTTGGACTAGCACAGTGATTTACATATTTTTTGTGCCTTGCTTTTTTTTTTCTTTTTTTTTTTTCTCGTTAAAGCACTAACCAAACACTTAAAGAAAAAAGAAAAATCTGAATCCCCTCAGCAGTATCTTAATGACTAATCCTGAGAATGCCAAGCATGATAAATGGGGTATATTTAGCTCTTGCTCTCTCCTCTTTCCTTCTATTTTTTTAATGAAGATGAACAAGCCAGGTCTATATTTCATGGTACACCACAGAATTACATTCTAGAAAACAATTTTAGCAGAGCCTACATAAATGTGGCATTTTGAATGCAGTCTATCACTGTGACTACTTTATTGGATACTAAGCCATAGATATTGCAGAAAGCACGGCCGAAAGCACAACAGACATCAGTAGAGTCAGATCATGCTCCATCTTATTGCCCGAATAGCCTAACTTTTATAGTGAACTTAACAGGGGCGGATAGTGTCTCACACAAGATTATTGGTCAAAACCACTCAGACAAACAACTACAAGAAAACAACCCCCTTGTGATTAGCAGTCACGTAGACCTTGTCCTTGAAGCCAGCTACTGGTAACCATATTTTTCTGAATTCCTCAATTGGGCGATGTGGGAACACTGTCATGGGAACTTCTCATAGTTGCCCTGGTAGCTTGGTTTGCTCAGCTACAGCAAGCCATGGGATTTTTGCTGTTTCAAAAAATCCCTCAACACATAGAGATACTGTTTAAAAAACAGACTAGCTCTTGCAAATTTTACAAATTTTCCCATGTAGCATAAACACTGAAATAGTTGTTAAAACCTCACTTGGGCCCCTGGCTTTGGTTGCTTTCATTTTGTACTTCTTTCTTAAGGTACAAAAATTAGGAAGATAAATTTTGGTACTAATGTTCAGTTTCTGTCCTTGTTGCACTAATTTGCTGCTCACAACTTGCTGTGTGCTTGAGGAATTTCCTTTAATCCATTTCTGCACTTACTTCTGCTCATAAAATCTTACAACCAAGGCTTAGGAACTTTTTGTTTAAATCCTGTGTTCTGTTGACATTATTACGTGACTAGGCACACAACTATTCTTTTCTCAACAGCAACCTGTGAGTAAGTTTGTTACGTAGCAGTGAGATCCTGCTCCCCAAGTGCTCCTTCAAGTGATCCTGCTCCTTCAAGTTCATTGATCATATGAATAATAGCATAAATATTCTTCCCATACAATATTTATGCCTTCATTTTCTGGAAACATTTTGCTCATCTTAGGTTTTATAAAGCTTTATTTTGGGTAAAGTATGAGCTACAAGCACCATCTTCATGTGTATTTGTGCCAGAGTCCCATGTTCTTTGTTTTGAGAGAGTACATCTTACATTTCTTCCCAGGTGAATTAGGACTTCTCAACTACCAGTATGATGAGATTGACATTTTCTAGAAAATCTGCCTGGCACCTCTCTCCAGTGTGAGGAATAGCTGGTAGCTGTGGATGTGAGTGCATGTTTCCACAGCAGAAAAGACAGCCAACTCCCTGAGGTGTGTGCTGGTGGCTATGCCTGGAATGCCCAGGGCTCACTGAGGGAGATTCAGTGAAAGAGAACTTATGGGACTTGGTTGCTGGAGAATATGTTCATGATCTTGATGTAGCTGCAAAAGTGCTGTTTTTTTCCAAAGAATTGCAGGCTGTGGCAGGAGGAAACATTTGTTCTTGCAAGTGTGAGAGGTTTCACTCAACTGCAGTCTCATTTTCTTTCAGGCAGGTTGCCTGTTAGTTAGAGGTCTGAAGCTGCTTGTTGGCTTTGGAAGTGCACCACATGGTGAATCCCTCCTGTGTACCACAGAGCTGTTGCAGCATCCCAGTACAAGTGGCTGCAATGTTATAACAGTGGTGCTATAACAACGAGAGAGAGCCTACGCCTCTTTCTGGCTGGGTTTCCATGAATAGTTTACTCCAGTGCCTACACCATCCTCATAGAAGATAATGTGGTAGTTTTTGTGGTGGTTATCTTGCAGCTTTCTGAACTGAAAACTTTCTGACAAACTGCTAGATGTCTTGGTTGGTTGGTTTGTCTGGGCAGGTTAACTGCCATCCAGCTTTGTATGCCTGAAAGCTTTGGAAATGATTGAGTAAAAATTCCCAAAGAAACAGAACTCTGTGGCTCACCTGATCAAGAAATTTAATAGCATATTAGCTTTACTACATCGCTATTACTATGCTAATAAACCTGAGCAGTATAATGCAAGGCCATCTTCCTGGGCTGACAGAAGATGCTTGTGTATCTTCTCAGTATCTCAGTAGATATTTGCTGTTTCACATATTTACATGCAATATTCTCAAAATAATTCATGTATGTTGGTGGATGATGGCTTTTATTATGATGTTAATTATCTGGGCAGTATTCCAAAGTCTGGAATTGAAAACTGAAAACAGGCAGCATTGTAATATGATGGTTAAAGTTTATGAACTGCAACCAACCTACAAACGTGATTTTGAATGACAGTAAAGATCTTTTTGCAAAACAATGTGAAATAGCGTTTTGGTGGTTTTTTGTTTGTTGTTTTTTTTTTTCTTCTAAAAGAGGTATGAGACTTCAATCTTCATATTGGATTATGGATCTAAAGTTTTAAATTCTCAGTTCAACGAAGCAGTCAAAGATATGTTCTGTTTTGAACTGGGGATTTGCTGGACACAAATCCCATTCAAGAGATTTCTCCCAGATACTTGCTATTACTTATTGATCTTTACTATGGAAAATTAAATTGATCCTGAGTTTGTTTTGTCAGAATATGAGTCTGGTTTCAGGCAACATAGTTGTTTCAAGAGCATTTTTAATGGCTTTTTTTTTTTTAAGTTTTAAATCATTGTTGGTGATGTTTGCATTCCTCCAACTCTGACACCTTCTGAGCTCAATGCAATTGTGCCACCTGAGATGTCCTAGTATATCCTACAGGGTCATAAGCTACTAGTTCAGAGGAGACATTATCTTCTAGGTACTGTACGTGTATCACATCCATCAGCTTTGTTTGAAAGTCCTCAGGTACTTTAAATTGTTTCCAATTGTACCTTGTCTGCCTGTGTTTAAGAATCTACCTGTAGGAGTGAAGAATATGTAAGATTTCAGCTGGCTTCACACAGGGATTGCAGCACTTTTGTAAACAGGATTCCCATAGTTTCAAATTTGATACTTATCTATGTGCATGCTTGCCCAAGCCAGCTTTGTCCAATATGCATGAAATGGGGATCTCATTCAGATGTCTGACTACCAAAGTCTTATTTACTTACCAAGAAAATGTAAAAGCCATTTTACAGGTACAGCCAGAAACAGAAAATCAGTGAAGATTAGCATAAGCTGCTTTAACAGAATGGTAGGAAAAATAGACTGTAACAACAACAAAAAAAGTGATTATTTTTTTTTTTTTTTTTTTTTTTTTTTATAAGCAGCCAAGAGACATGGCAGTGACAGATGAGTTCTATCAGATATAGCTGGAAGACACTCAAGAAAATGCTACTACTCACTTAGGTGATACCTGTCACAGCACAGCCTATAATACAACTGTAGTTGTGTCATTGCTTCGAGGTAAAACCACATGAGTTTAAATAGACTTAAGTTAGGGGGAGGTTAAGGTAAACCTACTGACTTGACACTGGAGAGTGGTAGTGTGAAGGATTTTGTTTGTTCATCTTGGGACAGTGAACTCCAGGTGAAGGACAGTGGCAAGCAATAGGAAGTGATTTGGCACAAGATATCTCAGTTCACCCAGGTGCTTCAGATGTAAGCATCTGGCACTAGTGAGGTACACACCATTTTGTAACTGGAAACATATGCAGCATCCAAAAATTGAAGGGATGGCTAGCTTTTCATTTTCTTAACACCACTGTAAAAGTTTCCTTCTGTTGCTAGTGCTGCTTTGTTTTGTCATGGTGGAAATCAGTATTTCCCATCTGCTTCATTTTATAAAAAACGATGTATCATTTGCAAAAACTGCCTTTATGAGATTGGTTATTTTGAATCCTACAAACAAAATTATAATAGGTATTGCTTTGTTTTAAATACCTTGGTAGTAAAGCTAATATCTAAACTTTATGGTATTTTATATTTGGTAGTTTCTTTATCCTTGCTGTCCATCCCAAACTTCTAAGTCTGAACCTATGTGGATATTAACCTCTGTAGATGTTAACATAACTTTTCTGCCTTTTTATTTAACTGCTTTTCCACTATCGAGGAAAAACAAAAGACTTTTGATCTTCATTTAAAGCTGCAGTTTTTATCCACTGTATTGCAGCAGGTGAGAGCACTTTATTTTGTCTGTGTCTTTTGACATCTCTTACATAGTAAGAGATCTTGTAAAGTGATATTGATGGTTTCCACATTTCCCAAGCAAAATTCTCAAACTCAAATTATTTTCCTAGAAATGTCAGGCCTGAAAAACCAAAGCTCTTGGCCAGATTCAATAAGCATTACAGAAAATGATTTCCTCATCAAGGCCAGACCTTTATGCCAGACTTTATGCCAGAGCATAAAGTGGAGCAGACTGGTTCTCTTATTTGGATTCGTTATGATAATTTGTATTGATCAATTAAGAAGAACAGAAGATAAATATATGGTATACGGTCTTCATATTCTGATGTACTCACCTATATTGAGAGATTTGGAAGGAAAAAAAAATATTTCAGCAATATGTCTTTAGCAGTTTCTGACCATGGTGGTCTCCAAAACTCTTTGTTAACACCCGATTTAAAAAATGAACAAAACCCTTGAACAAAACAAAACCCTTAATTCATTGTAGAGGTTTTTGACAGTGCACAGGGACTTTCTCACATTGCTGATAGTGTCTATTGCTTATCATTCTTCTTGGTGGGATGAGGTTTCATATTCTGTGCTATTTGAGTCTTAGCTTATTGGAATCAGGTTTTTAGAACAGGTTTTCATTTTATTTACTGAGCAAATACATGCTTACCTTGTATTTTAAAATGCATGCTATTTTAGTATCTCTTATGTAGTACTAAGCAAATTAATTTTGTAGCATTCTCTCAGCCATAAAAAAAGGAATCACTTTTTTTGTGTCAAAGGTTGATGCTTAATTCAGCAAAACGCATAACCCCCTCAGTCTTTTCTTTTTTCCATAATCTTTGAGTCAAGTTCTGTCCTGTATTTTTTAATTGCCTTTTAGATCTTTTATTTTTTTCTTTAGTAAAAATATCAAAGATGATTTTAAAGAAAAAATATTTTTCCGTTTGTGCAACATCATCATCCTGTAGATACTCATACAGAATCCTGTGCAGATTTTAAGACTTGAATATTTCCATTTCCAACTTGGACCATAATATTATAACCACTGGAAAATAATTTTCTTCCTCACAAGTATGGGAACCTTGGTTTTATAAACAAGACATTGCAAATTATTAAAATTAGAATCTGTAACTATATTAACACAGTGGACTGAATTCATTAGTTAAAATGTAGTATTGAGAATTACCTGTCACAACCAAAAAGACAGAATAATACCTGATAAGGTAATTTGGCTGTGAGGTAATTTAACTTTCATTTTCTAAATGAGGACACATAAATGAAGTTATTGACGTCAAAGTCAAGGCAAGAAAACTTACGCCTGTGAGTCATTTTGTAATAGCATGTCTTTTCATAGTACACTTTTCTTCAATCAATTATCAAAGGAAATTTTAGCTTTCTTTCCCAGTCTTTGTGGTATTGATTAGCTAGGACATACTTTTAGGTCAAATGATCTTTTGAAGTTCAGGCTTGATGACTGCAGTTGATGGTCGAGAATTGATGGCTTTGTTTGTCCCATGCTGTGACTTGACCAGTGTCCCAGATCTTGCTTGCCTGTACAGAAGATGGACTTTTGGTGGGCTTTTCAGGGCCTTCTCAAGGCTGTACTATGAACTCCCACGGGTGCTGGGAGAAGGGGAAAGGCAGGGTTGTGTTTTGGTTCTGTTTTTTTGTCAAGTCTGGATTCAGTCCACTTACTCTGAAAAGATGAAAAGGCAAAGCAGAGCTTCTGCCCAGTCCCTCTCAATTCCTCATGCAAGGATGAGGGCTATTGACTGAGAAACAGGCACACAACTGAGAGCATGACAGAACAGTTTGAGACTGGAGCTGAAAATGACTGCACTAGAGGTCACCAAGGACATGGGCGATACTGCCAGGGCTGTTAGTGATGGAAAGCTTCCCTTGCCCGGTTTCTGGATCTAACTGTTGATATCAGCTGTTCTCTATTGAACAGTAAAGTAAATAATCTTCATGCAAAAGAAATGATGTGGAGATGTCATAGGCTTCTGAGTTACATACATGTACTTAATGTTCACCTACTCTTGGCAGTTTGGACACTTATGTTGCTTCAGGATTATAAATCTGCTTTACTTCCATTGCTCATCATCCTTTGCACAATAATGCAAACACTGTTGTAAAAAACACTTTCCAGTGTAGCATCCCTAATTAAAAAACAAATAAATTCTGGCAGCATAATCAGGGAAAAGAGAGACAGCATCAGAGAGGGAAAGTGGCTAAAGGTCAGTGATAGGTAGTTTAGAACACTGAAACATTCTCTTAAGCAAAACAGGAATCCTTTCCATCTGTCCAACCACACATAGAAATGACAGTAAAGATGTTTTATAAGATGCTTTTTCTTGTATTCAATGTATACAGGCACACATGTATGTATATGTGTTTGCACACACACATACTTTTTTAGTATTTCATCATTTTTAAAACTGTTCCAACAAGAACTCAGGAACCTGAACTTCTCATTTTGATTGTGTCTAATGTATTTGTAAGCCTGGTTAGGAATTATCATTAGATATACATATATATGTTTTCTTCATTCCATTAAACTCTTAATCTCAAATTCAGTAGAAAATAAATTCTCATAATCAGTATATACATTCAATTTTGGATCAACTGCATCAATTTAATTTGAGCAGCATGGTAGCACAGATGAAATCAGGATGCATCCCAGTGTTTCAAGAACAATGGCTGTGCTTTTTCTGTGATAGCTATTTGTAACAGAGATTGCTTTTTGTGTCCCCCATTCATATTAGTTCATTGCTTGACGAGATGGATGGGAGAGACTCAATCATGGCATGTCAGCTGTCTCTTTGAATCACTTATAGGTGTTAACAGTGACCTTTCTTGCAAAGGCAAAATCAAATTAGACAGCCAAAGGTCTTTATAGCAATTTGAAATGTTCACCTACCAGCATGATATTGTGTGCGCGTCTGTGAATTTTAGGTTGTTTTCACAAAACCTTCTAACTTCTTAGTTTGACGTGGGTGTCTGGGGAGGGGAGAGGATTGTGAAAGACTAAAACTCCAGGATAACACTTTTTTTTCTCTTTCTCTATTTCCCTTTACATATCTCAAATAATTTTCTCTAGATTACCCCACTAGGTTTGCAAACTGGCCATTTTGGAATATAAGCAGTTTGAACAGCTTTTGACATTTGCTGAAGAGATAGAAACGTATGAGACAAAAACATTAATTGAGTAGCTTTTTTGTTTGTGTGTTTTTTCATTTTGAAAATGCCTGAACTCTTTGCCTCCCTCAGGCAGTCCTTAATCTCATTTCACTTCTATAAGTACGCAGCCCAAAGTAAAACTGATTTCCAACTATCTTTTAGTAGAAAACTTACACAAAGTTTGAATTTAAATAATTCCAAGATACTGCTTGTACTCTTCAGTTTTGTGAGATGTACTCTTCAGATGTACTCTAAGGAAAATCACTTCTTCTGGCCATTTTATTTTTTTACAGTGTTTAGTGCCATATCTTTGTTATGCTATAAAAGCAGATGTTTCACAAGCGTAAAAAAAAGCTTTAACTCTTTGACTCCTGTGTCTAGATGCCTGCAGACTAGAATCAAGGTGTTTTCACAGAGACAAACATTTTATGAGCGTTTATATAGCTGCCATGTACAACATTTGATGTGAAGCAAATCTTAATCTTCAGTCTTAAAAACCAAGCAGCATCTGCACTAAGAACTTAGTAGAAATCTAGAAAAGCTAAAAATAACATTTCTTACTTGCTGAACTTTTCTTTCTCTGTCCATTACGTACTAAGAAGGAAGGGTATTTTACTCAAAATCTTGATTTAATAAAGCTTCCTGTCGCAGAACACTTTACCAGGAAAACAATAACTGTGTTCAGCAGTAATTGGTCTCTAAAACTAGGTAGGAAGGGGGAGGAGGATGAAATAAGTCTCGTTAGAGGTGTGCCAGGGGAAAAATGTCAGGGTTGGGGGAGATGGCAAAGGCCCAGCTGAAGTGCATCTACACTAATGCACTCACTGTGGGCAACAAACAGGAGGAGCTGGAAGCCATCGTGCAGCAGGCAGGCTATGACTTGGTTGCCATCATGGAAACATGGTGGGACCACTCCCATGACTGGAGTGCTGCAATGACTGGCTATAGGCTCTTCAGAAGGGACCGGCAGCATGGAAGGTGTGGAAGTGTGGCTCTCAATATTAGAGTGTTTTGTTGTTGTTGAACTCAAAACTGAGACTGGGAATGATAAGGTTGATTCCCAATGGGTTAGGATCAGCAGCAAGGCCGACAAGGCAAGCACCCTGGTGGGGGTCTATTATAGACCGCCAAACCAGGATGAGGAGACAGATGAGGAATTCTATAGGTAGCTGGCAGAAGTTGCAAAATTGTCAGCTCTTGTCCTCATGGAAGACTTCAACTTCACAGACATATCCTGGAAATGCAATACTGCTCAGAAGAAGCAGGCTAGGAGGTTTCTGGAGAGAGTGGAAGTTTCCTGACTCAGCTAGTTAGCAAGCCTACCAGGGGAGGTGCCCCACTAGACCTGTTCACAAACAGGGAAGGGCTGGTGGGAGATGTGGTGGTCAGGAGCTGTCTTGGGCAGAGTGACCATGAAATGGTAGAGTTCTCTATTCTTGGCGAAGTCAGGAGGGGGGACCAGTAAACTGCTGTATTGGACTTCCGGAGGGCAGACTTTGAGCTGTTCAGGACACTGGTTGGTAGAGTCCCTTGGGAGGTGGTTCTGAAGGGCAGAAGAGTCCAGGAAGGCTGGCCACTCTTTTGGGCCCCTCGCTGCAAGAAGAATATAGAGGTGTTTGAGTGAGTCCAGAGAAAGGCAACAAAGCTGGCGAGGGGTCTGGAGAACAAGTCTTGTGAGGAACAGCTGAGGGAGCTGGAATTGTTCAGCCTGGAAAAGAGGAGGCTCAGGGAAAACCTTATCACACTCTATAGATTCCTTAAAGAAGGCTGTAGCGAGGTGGGGGTTGGTCTGTTCTCCTACATGCCTGGTGACAAGACAAGGGAGAATGGGCTAAAGTAGGGCCAGGGGAGGTTTAGGTTGGATATTAGGAAGAACTTTTTTTACTGAAAAGATTGTGAGGCATTGGAATAGGCTGCCCAGGAAAGTGGTGGAGTCACCATCCCTGGAGGTCTTTAAAAGACGTTTAGATGTGGCACTTAGTGATATGGTTTAGTGGAGGACTTGTTAGTGTTAGGTCAGAGAGTGGATTCAGTGATCTTGGAGGTCTCTTCCAACCTAGATGAATCTGTGATTCTGTAATAAATGCCAGTATGGATTCTTATAGTCTGCTGTAAGAAAATCTTTTTGTAGTTTAATTTAATCTTCCTTGGAAATCCATCATTAGCTACAAAAAATAATAATAATAAAGTTAAAAGTAATAAACACTGAACTGGGGCTGCAGTTCTTGAAATGGAGAACATACATCAACAAAAATAATGACGGAAATGTACATGATGAAAATGTAGTGTCTGGCCTTTATCCTTTTTTGTTCACTACTGATAGAATAGAATAAGAATTAGGCACTTGTAAAAGCAAAGAATAAAACAAAGTAACATTGATTTCCTCCGCCATCGTATAAAATTATTGATCTGTTTTTAGCCTAATTGGCACTTGTGAAAATAAATGGAAAAAACAGTAGTCTATTTGTGGGATTCAAGTATTTGTTCTCCTTAAGAGAGCCCTAGGCTTCCTTGTTCAGATCTGCGTTAGCTGTCCTAACAAGCTAAAGATCTGTATGCAGTAGCATACTGTATTTGCTTTGTTCTCATTCTCTTTAATCTCATGTATCTAATTATGTCTTGTAATCCAGAGAAATAACAGTGCTAAAGATGCCTTAATGTACTGATATACAACTGAGCACACACTGCTAAAGAAGTAGTTTTTCAGTAAAAGTCTTATCTAACATTAAAATGAACAGAAAACTAAAGGAAATACATAATACAAGAGGTTTTCCAGTTAAATCCAGTAGAGTCTGTATGAAGGAATGGAATGTTATTTCTCCTATATCATGCTAGGGAAGCCAGCTGGGATATTGATAAATATATTTATGTGATGTGCATTTGTAGTTAAAGACATATTTCACCAGTTACACTTTTCCATACTGTATGATTTACTGTGTAGAATACAAACACTGTTTCCTCATTTTTGATTCTACAGATATTTTGTTTTGGGGAAAATATACAGATGGGTGGATCCCTCAGTCACATGCATAAGTATTTGCATGTTTGAGGAATTAATTAAATTTTGGTCTGAACTTCCCACACTTTCTTTTAGGGAAAGCAACATTGAAAGTGTTGCACGTAAATTCTGTAAGTGTTTGTATTGACTTCAACAGGCTCTGGCTTGATCTCAAAGCTGTATAGTTCAGATGTTGAAATTGATGCTTGAGGGAACATCAGGTAAAATTTTACTGCCCTCAAAGGGGTTGTCCTGAAAGCTAAAGCTCTGTAAGAATCATCAGAATTGGGATAGGTAGTAACAAATCACAATTTGATTAAAAATTGCACATTGATTAAAAAAACAGAAGTCTTACAGTTGTGTTGTTGGGGTATTTTGTGTGTTTTTTTTTGTTGTTGTTGTTTGTTTTTTTAACATGGATAAAACTGCATGCTCTTCCTTGGTACTTGATGTAAGTTATTTCATAAATACTTTTAAATACTGGTTAATTGATTTTTTTAAAAAATGGGATGCAAACGTGTACATGCCTGTATCTCAACCTTTCGTTTTTGAGGCCATCATATAATTCCTCGCAATCTTCTATGTAAACTGCTGTCCTCACGGGGCTTCTAAAAGTCTGAAGATTTATCTGCCTTGTACACAGCTGCAATGTGATAGCTCCTGTATGGAGACAGGTGATTTCACATCTGTTTGGCAGGACCCCAAAAAGATTAATGTGGTGAAAAAAAACGTCTAAAAGCTATTGCAAAAATACCTGTATCTAGCTCACTTGGGTTTTAAAGCTGGATATATGTAGGTTCCTTTGACATAAGTTTTGGACCAGCCCTCTAGTAGAACTAGTGTTGTGGAATAATTGTGTGTGTATGTTATTTTGTATGCTGTATCAGTGTGCATGTGTTGAAAAGGGAGGGAGAAAAAGTAGATTCCTCAGCAACTAGCCAACTGTATGATACGTTAGCATTTTTAAAGCGACAGCTTTAAGCTAAGCCATGTTGCATAATACCTCTCTGTGCTAATTTAATGCTGTTTTCTTTGCTCTTGTAACAAAACAGAAGTACTCTGCTGTCTCGCTCTGCAACATATCTACAGAGGTCCTGAAAGTCATCAATGCCACAGAGGAACTGATTGCAGAATCCACCAGTCCCTGTGATTTCCCAGATGATGCTCAGGACAAGGGAAGAGGGACATTCCCACTGGGGACAGACCCCATCAGACTTGATGAGCAGCTCACTACACTGGAAGAAAACGTAAGAATGTGAATCCGTGTATGTGTGTGTGTGAAACAATTGAAAAGAGAGAGTGCTCAGGTAGGTATCATCAGTGTGTGTTGAGAATGGATCCCATGTTATTAATTCAATACACAGAGAGAACAAAAGATCTTATTTCAAAGAGGTGCTCAGCTGCTTGATATTTTGCTGTGGTTTTGTTTTTTTGTTTTAATGTGTACTTTAAAATATTTGAAGGAGGAGAAGCGTTGTATGTGCTGAATTTTAGAACTTATTTCAGAACCCCTACCTTAAAAATTATTTTAAGCCCTCTGAATCCATGTGGCTGTGCTGGTGTGCCATGCCTTGCTGAAACCACATGTCTCCAAGTCCCAGCACAGTCTGATTATTTTAAGGGCAGGCAGGGAAAGCATTTTCCAAATCACCTGGAGAAGAAATGGAGGACCTCTTCCTCCACCCATGCTTTCCCAGTATACTGAGATGAGTACCCAGGGAGCCAGAGCTGCCCACTGTGCTATTAAAAACAGCAGGCTAGAGAAGCTGAGTTAAACATTTCTGTTCAGCCACATCTGAATCTTCTGTCCTTTTTCATGAGTACCTGTCATCTGCAGGGAAAAGTGTAATGCTGAATCAGAGAGGGAAGCCACTACTCATTGTAAATTTTCATGCATCCACTTAATGGAGTTGGTACACTTGTAATTTCCGATTTTCTCCTCTTCCCACATTGAACTGATTACATTTCTGTGATTTTTCTCTTTGTTAGGAACTTTTAAAAATC
Source organism: Anas acuta (assembly GCF_963932015.1). Lineage (NCBI taxonomy): Eukaryota > Metazoa > Chordata > Aves > Anseriformes > Anatidae > Anas > Anas acuta. Next base: position 65,392,604 of record NC_088980.1, read on the forward strand.
TTACAAGAATCCAGGCTGTCCTATTATAACATCCTGATCAATTCAAGAAAATAGATCATGTTTGTCTTTAGTCCCTAGAAAATTTTCAAAGACAGAATCTTCTCTCGGGGGATAAAACCAGTTTCCTTCACAAAAACCCACTCCCACAACAGCCTGGATTCCTCAGAAAGAAAGCAATTTTCAGAGAGGTTCTACCACATTTATTTTTTTTCTGTGGAGAACTGTGTGATGTGCGATTTTTCTGCACTCAAGCTCCAGCAATCCTTTGTGTCTTTGTGACTATTTGACGTCTATGGTGCTGTGACCCCTAGTTGTTCATTTGGGCCAAGCATTCCTCACTGGTTACTGATGCAGAGCATTTCTTTCTGTGGTGTTTCCCTGCTTGCAGCATATAGCTGATTTATCTTCTCTCAGTGGCCTGCATAATTCATAAGGCATCCAGTTGGATCAGCCTTGTTGTGTCCCCACACTATCTTTGTCCACACAAATCCACACAGGATTTGAAGTACATGACAAAACTGCATGGTTTCATGATTTCATCACCACAGTCAATGTGTAAATTTAAAAAACCTTTAGAAATCCAGGAATCCATATTTTTTCCCAATGCCGATGGGGGCATACCTGCATGCAGTGTATCTTCTTTGCAGCAAATTGTGAAAGAGGATCTGGGTGCACATGTAGACAGACACCTTACTGCGTTCATTCTTGTTCTCAGTGTTTTGTTGATTGTACATGCATCAGTGGGGAGAATGTAGGGGCCACCTGTCCCAGCACTAGGTCTGGTGGGTGTTAGTAGAAGCTATGCATGCCTAAATGTTGGTAAAATAAGTCTCCTGAATCTGATTGTTAATGGGTGTAATTCAAAAGGGTATAATTTCGTGGAGACCTGCAAGTACACCATTGCTGCTTGAACTGCAATGATTGTTCAGGTAAAGAGAATCTTAAGAAAAACCTTCTATTTAAATCTAGACAGAAAATGTTAAGTTAAACCAAAATGTAACAAATATGGGGGTTCTTAAGTTACAAAAATATTGTTCACCTCTTGCCACATTTTTTTATTGTTCTGTTTTATTTATTTATTTATTTTTGCTTGTGAAATATCCAAATTATTGTGAAGAGAATTTTGGCATAGCATTTAAATGCATCTTTCGTTCATCTTCCTAGAGGTTTGTGATCATAGTGCTCTTCTTTCTTCTTTCTCTGACACTTAGATATGATAGAGAAATCAAAAAAGAACCTTCACTGATTTGAACGGAAAGAATAATTTAAACCCACAAAGTAGGAACATTTCTATTTAAATCAGAATGTTAACTACCTGTGTCTCCAAGTACTTCAGCAAAGATGTTAAATCAAATGATTTATTTGTCCTAGGTACACTTTTCAAGAATTTCATGCTTGAAGTTACGTTGTCATCTAACAAGATGCAGTTCATACAAGACATAGTGAATCTGCTTCTTAGCAAAGTCATGTACAGGAACAAAATGTATATACCTTGTATATATATATATATGCCCTGAAACCAGTAATACAAATAAGAAAAACAAACAAACACACAAAACCAACCAAACAAAAAACCTATTGCAAGCAATTAAACATCAATAAAACAATAAAAATAATAGTAATTCTCTACCACTTTTGATCCATGAAGTTACAGCATGGCCAGAAATTATTTGAACACTTGTTACCAGTGGATTGCAGGGGCTAGGAATTATGGGCAGATATGATGACTTGAGTGGAAAACATATGAAGTGAAGGTATGTGCTCAAGGATCTTGTTCAGATCCTGTTTTCCTGCCCCTTGACCCATAAAGTCTGCCACAGAATATTCATGGTAGTTTTGTAGCACTGCAGCCTTTATTGGTATTGGAGTAAGTGATGCTGCCAGTGGGGAAAATCAGAATATAGATTTATTTCTACTGTCCTGTTACCAGCTTCATGGAAACAGTCTCTTGACAATCTTGTAAACAGGCAGAAGGTGCAGTATTTTCACATAAGTAGCACAATTTTAAACACAGTTATCAAAAGATAATATTTGAAATTGGGCCCCTCACAAGAAGGACATTGAGGTGCTCGAGCACGTCCAGAGAAGGGCAGTGAAGCTGGTGACGGGTCTTGAGAACAAGTCTTATGAGGAGCGGCTGAAGGATCTGGGGTTGTTCAGCCTGGAGAAGAGGAGGCTCAGGGGCGACCTTATTGCTCTCTACAGGTACCTTAAAGAAGGCTGTAACGAAGTGGCGTTTGGTCTATTCTCCCACGTGCCTGGTGATAGGATGAGGGAGAATGGGCTAAAGTTGCACCAGGGGAGGTTTAGGTTGAATATTAGGAAGAACTTCTTTACTGAAAAGGTTGTTAGGCATTGGAATAGGCTGCCCAGGGAAGTGGTTGAGTCACCATCCCTGGAGGTCTTTAAAAGACGTTTAGATGTAGCACTTAGTGATATGGTTTAGTGGAGGACTTGTTAGTGTTAGGTCAGAGTGGACTCGGTGATCTTGGAGGTCTCTTCCAACCTAGATGATTCTGTGATTCTGTGTGAAAATTAGCATTTTCTATAAACTAGGGACCTTCATCCAGCTGTATCTTAGATTTCTTTGTGAAATAAAAGAAACACATAAAACACAATTTATCATGAATTATTGCTGAGTAGCTGAATGTGAAATGAAACCTTCACCCCCAGTGATCAGAGGTATTGCAGATGGGTTGAGATATTCTTTAATTTCAGAGAAGTAGAGTCTGTTATTCTTACGCAGCCCAAATAAGCCTATTGACCCTCCACAGATTCACTCCAAAGGGCCAGGAGATGTAAAGGATTTGGGCTGCTGTATAATTGGGTGAGTGCAGGGTGCAGTGGAAAACTCCATTGTGCATACAATAAGCACACGTATAGTGTAAGAAGTTTGTATCAATATGCTGATGAACAGTTATTCTCACAGATTTTTTGATTGACTGGAGTCTTGAGTGTGCTTGCAAACAGTGTGACAGTCTTTAATTGCAGTATTTATGTTATGAAATTGAATACCAAAAAAAAAAAAAAAAAAAAAGGTAACTTTTCAGCATTCTTTTTTTTTTTTTTTTTTTTTTTTTAATTTTCTGGTGTATATGGAATAATTCTGTTTTGTGGTGAGGTGACATGGACAATGCAGTCTGCTCAAACCTCCATGCTCACAAAACAGAAATCACTGACAGCTCTCCCTCCTGGGCCCTGCAGGTGTATCTGACAGCTGTCACGGTGTATGGGCTGGAGGGGCAGCTGACCAGCCTGGAGGACGCAGCACGCAAAATCAACAGCATTACAGCAGAGTCAGAGCTGGCCGAGCTGGAGGATCAGGTGGCCACAGCAGCTGCCCAGGTTCATCACGCAGAGCTTCAGGTGAGGACGGCAGCTCCTCCCCACCTGCAGTTTCACACTGACTTCCCTTGTGCTTACCTTTTGTCTGTGCACGCTTAGTTGTAATATTATTTTGTATCTCAGCAAACTCATGATCCAAGGATACACAGCTGCATCACAGGAGCTGAGCAAAGTATAACTGAGATGTGTCACTCGGTACAGCCAGATGTACTGCAATTGTTTCTTCCCCCAGCTAATTTTCAGACAACAGCATGTTACTGTAGTACTAATACTGTACCTGCTCCTTGTTCCCAGGCAGCTTGCATGGTGTGCTCTGTCGTGTGCATGCCTGTTGTCTGACTGCAGATATGGTCTTAGGTAGTTCTTCTACTCAGCAGACTGTAGAGGCAAAAGAAGCCAGTGTCAGTACCAATCTACCAAAAAAGACCAAAGGCAGAACCCAGAACTTGCAAGTCTGCCTTGGATTTAGCTGCTGAGCAGTACACATCCCAGCCAAAAGACAATTGCTCATGTGTGCAGTGGTCTAGTTTCTCCCTAGTAGGCTCCAGAAAGTCTGGGGCTCTGAACAGAACTTCATGACCTGGTGCAGAAAGCTGGATGATGTAAGGCTGTCAGACTGCAAGGGAATAATGACCTCCACATATGGCTAGCAGCAGTGGCTTACTGACCAGTCTGTACCACATGATGCACTCTGACATGCCTATGCCAGGCATTAACAGGGATGTACCTGTTTATTTTTTTCAGTGACAGCATATTCAAACTAGGATTGAGCAAAGATCTGAAAGTCTGACACCTTCCTGATGTCAGAAGTGCATTGATGAAATAGATGGCAACCTGGCAGCGGCATCTTGTTGGCCTTGGTTACTAATTTATGTTACATATATTAATGGAGATGAGAAATGAGGAGGGGAGAGACCTGACCTATGAGAGTAGGGTGACAAAGAAGGTAACATGCAACTGATACATCTGCAGCGTGACCAGCTTCAGGTGTCGTCGTGAATCAGGAGTCTGATTATATGTGCAGCTGAAGTCTGACTTCTCTGACACTTCTTTCCCTTTTGGTGACACTTCTATCTGCTAGTCTCTGCCTCAGTATAGCTTCTCCCCAGCTGTTTGTTTCCTTGGCCTTTTGTTTTACCTAGCAACTTGTTTTTCTTTGAGTGTTTTTACACAGTGTGTACTTGCATGTCTGTGTTTGTTTGACGTACATGTACATTCAAATTATAACAAATATTCAAGATCAAACATTTGGATTTTGAGACAGAGGATATACCTTGTGCGTGCATGAAATTAATTTTGAATTAGGAAATGTGTTCCACAAAGTAATTGCTTAAATACAGCCTTTGAAAAACACATGCTTGAATGAACATGGAATTACATAGCTAGTAGTTACTGGGAGATGGCAGGCAGGGGTTTCTCTGCTTTCTTTGTTTCCTCACAAGGAACAAAATGCCTCTTCATTGGAGTCATATGGTAGGTTGGAATGTTCTTGTACTTCATCTTTACTAACAAATTAACCCCTCTTTGACATTAGGACTAAAGAATAGAGAGCGAAGGAGAGCAAAGTGTCAGAATTGATGAAGGAAACAGCTATCTGTTTATATTTTTTTAATTAAAGAAGATTTGAGTGGGGGGAAGGATATGTTTTAGTAGTGGCATCCATAGTAATTTTAAAACTTCTTTTTCCCCCTCCCCATCTGTCTGTCTCTGTCTCTTATTTTCTTTGAAGATTTCAGATATTGAGAGCAGAATATCAGCTCTCACTGTTGCAGGCTTGAATGTGGCTCCATGTGTTCGCCTGACAAGGAAACGGGATCAAAAGCAAACAAATCAGGTGCCAGAACATTATGTAGTATTCAAAAATACATTGGGGAAATCTTACCTCTTTTTCTGTAATGGAGTTGAGTAATGCATATGTGTTGTTTACAGATGCATACAATAGACACATCAAGACAGCAGAGGAGGAAACTTCCGGCTCCACCAATAAAAGGTGCACTTGTTACATGTGATAAATTTATAGTCGCTCTTCATAAGTTTCAATGCAATGTACAGTTCAACAGAGTAGGGGAATGATGAAGTTATAAAATGAACAGATGTGTCTAGCTTCCTCATTTCCCATTGCATTTGCAAAAACAAAACATACATTTGGCACATAAAACATCACCACTTCCTATTTTAGTGGAAAATGTGACAGTGGCAAATTAACAGAAAAAGAACAGAAGGTTGGGAAAAGCAAATGAGGACTGCTAAATGCTTGTCCTGTAAAAGTTAGGCCACTGCTGAGGTGTGGCCAGGTTTAGGCTGCAAGGGCCAAGCAGTCACAGTGCTAACTACGACTAGCCACTTGCCACTCTCCACAGCCCACAGCCGCTTTCTTAAAGACTATGCCTACTGAACTCAGTCCATGTTATCTGGCTCAGTAATGTTGCTGGTATGTTAGGGTATGGCTGTGAGTTGTTTTTGTGTGTGTGTGTGTTTTGTTTTTTTTTTTTTTTAATACAGTTTTCCTTTTCATTTTCTTTTTCTTTTTCTTTTTTCTTTTTTCTTTTCTAAACCTTCAGTGCATTATCTGTGACAATTCTGGGGCCTGCTTCAACTTGTTTTACTCTTGTGTAATTCTAAAGATTGACACGACCTCAAACTTTAGTAAACTTTGAGGTGCACAGCCTGCTGTTTTTCATGTAACTTAAAATGAGCTTGTCTTACATGTCTGAGGGGAAGTTTTTTCTCTCCAGAAGCTGTGACTTTTCAAGATTATTATTACATTCGCTTCAATCTGTTAGGTGAAAAATCTCAATTTTTGTATTTTTTGCAGGTGAAAAAAAAGATGGTTCTCCAATTACCACTGTCAGAACATTTAATAGAAACCTCATGCTTCAAGGATCTCTAACGCAAAGGGCTAAAGAGAGGAAAAGCACTGCCAAGGACTTAATGGTAAAATCGTAATAAATGTTTTCAAAAATGCTGTTAAAAGCAGTAAGTAGAAATATAGAGGTATCAGCGTATGCAGATATGTTTCAGCATCTTCACAAAATTTCTCTTAGTAGGTGGAGGAAAAAGAATAGAGACTGTTGAGGTAACTCTGAACAAATGCATCCCGTGTCCTGGAAGCTGACTATAGCAGCATGTAGCATCTGTGTGTTCCAGAATGTTAGCCTGTAGTAATGTATCACAGCTGCCAGGTCTACAGGCATGTGCTATCCTTATTTAAAACTAAGAAATAAATGAGTGGACCTGCAGTTCAGACCCTCCCAGTACCAATTTCACAGCATAATTCTGCAGGTGAGATTCACCTCGAATCTTAGTGATTGTTGAGAAAAGTTTAAAGCTAGCATAAGTGAAATTTCAGGAGGAGACAGGCTACACGTTGACCCAGAAGGATTTGAACAAGTAGGTTTCACTGTACAGCTGTCAATCACTTCTTCTAGAGCAGATGTAGACACATAAGAAGAAAAGATGACTAAGTGGTCTACCACTAGATATGTGTAAAACATGCAGGGAGGTGAGAAAGGGAAGGATCTGGCTCCCTTCAGCAACCTTGTTTTGTGTTTCACTCATGTTTCTTTCTTTCCTGTCCCTCTCTGTTTTAGGAACCTGCTATAGGATCTGCTGTGATGTACTAAACTTACACTTCTCTACTGCCAATAACACACTGCCTAAGGCTGTACACTAGAGTGCCTTTACTTAACAGCCATTGTGTCAGTCCAGCTGAAAATGGACCCTCAAGAACCCACAATGCCTCAGTTATAGGGCTTCGTTCGGATACCTCACTGAGAAAGCTGTCCAAGTCTTCAGCATTGTGGTCTGCTAAAGGAAACTCTGCCTTAAAGTTCTCACAAGACTCTAGAAAGGATGCTGAGTTTCAAAAGCAAGGCTCCACATTTTAAGATGCACTTTTTCTCCCCATTGATTGTACTAAAGTATGTCATCTTTAAATTGCAGTATGTTTTTGTACTCTCAATCATAATTATAGGCCAATATTTCATTCAAAAAGAATGAACAAAGCAGACCTGTGATCCACATTTTCTGGCCTCTTAATGTTCATGTAGGCATCTGTCTTGTCGAGCAATAAGAACAACTCTGTGCAGTGTGTGCTGCTTTTCAGCTACTTGGTAGGAGTGGAGAATCTGTGTACCTAGCTCTGCTCTCCAGGAGCCGGTGGAAGTTTTGACAAGGTTGGTAGGAGGAGATGTGATATGCAAAGACTTCTCTGTTCCCTGAAAATAATTTGGCAGAGTTAATGTTCTAGCTCCAGAGCTAGGTATTTTACAGGTGGTGGCAGGGGGGAATGTGGATGTCATGCTGAGCCATGAATTGTTTGTAAGCAGCACATGTGGACCAGATGTCTGTTGAGTTACAATCCCAGCATCTGGATGCATCTGAACACTGTTGTGACACCTTTGTCTCATTCTTCTTGGTATCATTGTCCCCTTGATGGCATCTAACCATGCTGTAGTTGAGAATAAATTCTGACCAAATCTTTATTGGAAAAAGAAAGTAAAAGCATTGTGGATGAGATCTCTGCTGACTGGCTGATGGCTGCAGGGTGGCTGCAAACTATAAGAGATTCCCTTTGGTTGCTTCCTTTTCTGAGAAGGGGACAAATGTAGCGCAGAAGTCTTTTCCTTTACTAGTCTGTAGCCATCGTAGAGTAGCTGGGGCTTGTCACTGGTGCCATGTGCACCCCACTGTCATTGGACCACTCTGAATCAGATTGTGAACAGTGAAATTTCTTCTTTCATTTCTGGAGACCCTCAAAAGGGGAGCCAAACCCTGGAAGGCCCAGGAACGAAGATGCCGTTTACAGAGTGTTCCTCTGACCCTTCTGGGGGAGGGCCTTGCCAATTTGTGGTACCTTTTGCTCTGGGAAATACAAAGGAGGTAGTTTGAGGAGGTGATTTTGATATTCTACATCAAACGCAGTGCAAGTACCCAAATGCATTCTGGACTGATGTGAAATCATGCTGTGAAGGAGGGCATGAGCTGGTAAGTTCCCCGTCAGCACTAAGGAGTCTTGGGCCAGAGAACAACTCCATTCTGTGAGATGTTTTATCTTTTGCTGGTACTAGATAGGGGGCTCTGAGATTGCACCTGGCTGACTTCATGGCTTTTTTTTTTTTTTTTTTTTAATTGCTGTTAAAGCATACAGAGAGCTCAAGACATGAAACACTGAAAAAAAAAATGAGACTGGTCTCAGTTTGTTCCAAATTTTCAGTCCCCTCAGAAGACAGTAATCTGATTTTCAGAGCTGGCAATGAGCTTTCTTGAGAGCAGCAGGTACCAGCGGAGGAGAGCTGCTTCTTTCCCCAGGTTCCCAGCTAGCAGAGCACCCACATTACTTGACAGCAGGCAGGAACATGGTCCCCTGCGACCCTGGGACATGACATGCTAGTGCTTGGGCAAGTATGAGCAAAACTCGGCAAATCTCCTGACTACACTGGGGCTTGGGGGTCAGGTGGGGTTGGTAAAGGATAGCAGGATGGTATGGTTGAGAAAACAGTTCCAGTTACAAATCTGTCACCTACATTTGAAGCCAAGTTTGTCAGCATGCTGATGTCCAGCTGTATGTAAGGAACTGTCAGAAAATATACAGCCATCTTCTCAGCTAGAAGACACAAGTCTCGCTCTATCTCTTTGATGAATTTCCATCTGCCGAAGGTCTGACTCGATATGTTTATTCTGGGTGAAATTATGCCTTCTCTTACTCTCACACAATACTAGTTCTCTGGAACTGGTTTGTACAGATGTGAGGGCAGAATTTGGCCCGCTTTGTTTAATATATAAATATATATATATATATATATATATGATAGATTTTATTTATTTATGCAACCCAGTAAAGGAGATTAAACAGAGTAGGATGCTTAAGAATTTTCTTTTATTCAGTCTCCTCCTCCTCCCTTGACTGTTCTTGTATATGTACACAATACATTCCCAGGTTCTGGTTTATGCAGGTATGCGTGTTATGTCATTAATGGTGGTTGGTCTACATATTCATCTAATAATAATAACTAATGTTGTGTATGTAATATCAATGCAGAAATTACTAATTTTAATAGAATAACTCTTTGGCTTTTGTTTTGTTAGTGTGATTTAAATAAGCCAACAAAGTTTGGAATAGGTTGTTTTCCTTAAGAGGCATGAAAAGCAACTATTATCATGTTACAATGTTAAAATATTCAGTCTTCTTTGACAGAAAAATGTGTACTGTGTAGGCATTGCAAAAAGAAAACAGAAAAAAGAAAAAAATCCTACCTGCTATAAGGCATTTGAATTTTTACAAACGTTTATTGTGCCAAATATGTGCAAAGATATAATTTACTGTTTAAAAAATCATAAAAACATATAGCACACGAAGAATTATTTTGTCATCAAGTGATTTCAATCTTTAGTGTTAATATTTATATTTAGATTAATTTTTATAAATGAAAATATTTTAATGGGTAAAATGAAGACTATATGATCTATTTGATTAAGTCTGAGTGAATATTAAGTTTGCCTTGTTGTTGTTATCAGCATACTCACCAAGAATTATTGTCAAGAAAATTATAAAAGAGTAAAAGCAATTTATGAAAAGAATGCCTTTTTCAAGGACTTAATTCATAAAGAAAACACAGACATTCTCCTCTGTGGTATGGATTTATGTGCCTTTTTGGTCAAGAAACATGCTGACTATGCTGCTGCACACAGCTCTTCAGGTAGTGCCACATCACAAACCACCCATTCTCTGTTAAACATGGGAGATGGGCAAATCCAGAGGCACCTGGTTCAGTTGAGAGGAGGAATATGCATTAACACACTTGGTTCAGGTTGTTTTTGACTGGGTTGGGGCAAGAGGGATCCTGCTAAGAATATTTGATGGTGTCTTCTCCAGACCGTCATGCCTGTGGGGTGAAATACAATCTCAAGCAAGCAGAAATTCTGTAACTCACTGGGATTGCTACCAAAGGATAAACTGAGCAACAGCCCTGCCAATAATCTTAGTCTGGTATTTTCAGAGCCTCATAAGACAAGTGATAATGTATATATTTTTATCAGCTTAGTTTCTACACCATGAGGGTGTTCATTTAAACTAATGTTTTTTAAGTAAGTAACACTTTGGGTAAGCAGATATGTTGTATTATAAATAGTAATAACTACCTTATTATATAAAAATCCACTCCTTGTTGACAGACCACTCACAAACAGAAAAAAAAGGGGTTGAATTATCTGTTATAATTAATTCAACCACTAGCAAATTTTAGTAGTAGTTGTAGCAAAGCACAACTAGAAATGCAAGTTCATTCTAATTTGCATTATGATTCATGGCCTGGATTTAACCATCATTCATTAGCTAAAATGTAAGCTATCTTTTTGGATATAAGCCATAGATTAAACTGCATTTGAATATTCTTGCTGGTAGTAGTAATCAGTCAAAACTAAACATATTGCAAATAACACTTCTTATAAAATGAGTATAACAAAGTTAATTACTGTGGCAAATATGACAGTTAAGCCACAACCCAAGGCTTATTGATGTGGACTAATGTGGTAGTTTGTACATTGCTTGTGATCCTCAAAGAATGGCTTCAGCTTGATCAGATAGTGTACTTAAAAACAGCAACGTTGTTTTAAAGGGTATCAGATAGTTTAGGCCCTTAACCGTTTTGGATAATGATACACGATTACATGCAGTAAGCACAAAATGACTCTGAAGAGTTTAATTAGCCAATTTTTTCCTCATTTTCTGACATTCAGCAGGGTGAAAATACTTATCTCTGACAGAAGCTCCTTTTTATTCATTAACGTATCTCTCCAGAAGCATGGGAAGAATCATAAAAGGCCAATGGGTTGCTTAGGGATGCATTCCTGGAAGTGGATGTTAACAATCTCTATAACGTGTACATACAGAGGACCAGCTTTTCATGCCATTAATGAAGGTACATTAAAAATTAGTGAGAGTCTTTTTTCTTTCTTCCAACTATTGTTTTTTATTTTTACATACCAATAGCCATTGACTGTGAAATGTGACAGGAAGGTTTCATGATATGTTTAACACTGCAGAGTTTAAATCCCAGCACAGAAGCTGTTTGTTTTTTGGTTAAACCTAATGTTACAGTGCTTAGCATCTTTACAGCTCAGGAAAGGGACTGGTGAGGATGTAAGAGGGAAGAAGCCCTTTTAAAAGCTATGTTTGCATTCAGTGCTAGCGTCAACACATTTTCTTTTACCTGCACCCCAAATGTGTTTCTTTTTGAAGGAACTTGCACAAGAAGCAGAAAGAGGAGAAGTATGGGATTGCTAGACAAAAGCAGAAGTAGAGGTCTGATGTGCAGGGGAGGGGCAATTCAGACAGCAGAAGTTAGGTCACCACCTCAGGACACAGACATCACCAGTCACTGTCCTCTGCATCCAACACTTTTTGTTCCCACATGGTGTTCAAGATGAAATCCAGGTGCCTGTTCATGGGCCTCAAGCTGCCACGGCTGCTTCTCAGCTGCCTCTTCCCAAACCGACCGATGGGGCGAACGCCACGACCCACATACCAAAAAGGATCAATCTGGGGACCTGGAATTCAAAGCACTGGGTGAAGCATCTACTACTGTATGTAAAGGCAGCACTTCCTGAACACCTCAAGGGTGTTAAACAGTTTATTAGTAGCCCAGGAGAAAAGCCAAGGGGAAAGGCTGCAGTCAGACACAACTTTCTGGTGCCTGTGAGGGTCACTTGCCAAATGTTGAACCTAAAGAAAGAGCATTCAGATGCAAAAATAATTTTCATCTGTCTGGTCTGCATAACTTGCAATTCTGGAAGAGGTTACAAAGCAGCCTACATCCAGGAACACCACAGCAGTTCCCTGGTCTGCCACTTTTAAACTGTCCCCTCTAAGGTGCCCAAAATCCTGAAGGTCCTACTTTGCAGCATCCATTTCTGCTCTGTGTACCATCTCTAAAGACTAACAACTCCATTGGATTGCAAGGAGGGTTCCTGTGCTAGAGGTACACATACAAACCTAATTCTCCTTCAATTGTTTTCATGGATGACTTTTTTTTCCTTTTAATGCATATGAAATATACTCATACTTGGTTTATTTTACAGCCTGGTGTAATTCTACAGCAGGTGTGGAAAGGGTATAGCTGTATTAGAAGACTAAGATATAGTGGCAGGAAAAATATGCAAAGGTGAAGCTTCCCCAAGGAAAGCCAAATCATTCCAAAGCCAATGGGGTGTCAGGAATAGGAAATAGATCTCAATTTAAGCGCATCATACAGTATCCAAGTCACATGAAAGTCTCAAGCAAGGCAGCAGTATTTTCACCTGGGCGTATCTCTGCTTTAACACAGAAAACAAAACAAAACAAAAAATCCACTTCAGTTGTAAATTTCTCCATACACCCTGTAAGTGTTTCAGCACAGTGTTTAACATCCCACTGCTCACCAAAACCTAAGCCATTTCATATTTTTCACTCAAGTACCTAAACCAAGGCTCCCCACATCTCTAATTGTCTTTGAAAGGGGAAAGATGTGCCACTGAGAACCCACGTGCCTTACTCCCCACACCCAACTCTCTCCCACTCCATGTTCAATCATCACCCATTGCACCTTGGAGGGAAGGTGAGATATCATGATCCAGATTCTCTCAAAAATATTTTGTATTGTGTGTTAACATTTCCTTAGGACATACAAAATTATCCTTCATCTGGGCAAGTGCCGTTCTTCACAGTATATCTCAATGAGTATGCTTCAACCACTTGTATTTTGACTTTCAGACAACTTGTAATTCCAGACAGCCATGAAGATCCCTGTAAAGCAAATTTAAGCTAATGGCACATGCTGCTTTGTTACTTCTTAGAAGTAGCCATGACCTGCCACAGATCTGCAGAACATAGCTGAAAATTAGATGCTTAAATAGTCTATGTGTACTGCTTTGCATTTTCTTTGTCAGTCTTTTGTAAATTGGTGTCTCCTCTGGTATTTATAAAAAATTGCAGTATTTTCCTTGGCAAATTAAGCGTCATGAGGCAGAGATTAAGTTAATGTAAATTGAAGAACAGGATTCCACACCACCCTTTATCCATCCATTATCATGGAAACACCCACGTGGATTTGCTGCTGATCTTTGCCTGACAGTGTGACCCTGATCCCTTGATGCACCAGAGGCCACGAGGTCATCATATAGGGGTCCATCACATTACGTCAGGTGAGACTCATACTTACTTCTGTTGTCTATCTGATGTTTAAATGGCCTGCTGTGTCCTGAAGCAAAGCTGAGAGATACCAAGAGCACCAGCATGTAGACAGTGACCAACTTTAAGTGCTTTGGTGACCACTGGGTGCGTGGTGTCCACAAGATCAGATGCCACATGGTGGAGTGGTGGTAGGAAGGCTGTGAAGAGAAAAATGGGCATAGGGAACACAAATGAGTTAAAGCCCTCAAGGTGAAGGAAGGTGTTAATTTTAACAGTGTGTTCCTATCAGAGCCATTTCATGACTTAAGTCCTCTGAAACCCAGACACTGGGAATGTCCTGGGTATTTCTGTTTAAAGGCAAAGACTGTACAGTGAAACATCTATTGAGGTAAGTTTTGCAACTTGAGCTTTTCCCCCATCATCCATAAAAATCTATGGCACAGCTTTACATGGCACTTGAATCCTGGCCCTGAGCTTGCTGTTTGCTGACTTTCTGTGTGCCCCTCCGTACAGCCATGGGCATTGGCCATCAGAGTGTGTTTTAGCCATTATCTCTTATCATCCTTTCCACAGTTGGAAATACATTTAACATTTGCTATTTACACAATCTCTTTAAAACTAAGTGCATTAGAAAGATTTACTGAAAATGAATGTTTCTCTCCTGTCAGCTCATCCTTTCACAGACAGCATGCAAAAGTATGATTTCCAGTTATGATTTCCACTGTTAGATGTCCCAGTCCTCTTAATGCATCCAGATACAACCAGATGAGAAATCCCCAAGAGAGGACTGTGCCTAGTCAAGCAAACAGCATCCAGGAAGTAAAGGATCCTGGGCTCTGGTTATCACCACATCCTGTCTATGTGACATTTTGGGCAAGCTACATCCCAGCTGTAATGCTAGGAGTCTACCTTGTAATGTGCAAAATCTGGCCATATTTTACAGTCTGGAGCCTCTGCATACAGAAGTCAGTAGAAGCCCTGCTTGCTTAAGTATTAGCTTAAGAGTAGATATACAGGCAAAGAGCTACAGGAAGTACTTTTGACTATACCCACACAGAAGCTGCATGCTGTGTAAGGGCGGGATTTTTCCCCCGTTGTTGCCTGACATTGTAATGCTAAAATTTTAGCTCGCTTTCAGTGTGGGCATAGCAGGAATGAGAATCTTTTGATGGAAGATGCTCCCAAGAACACAGCAATAGCAACTAAAGAGCACATGAAAAATCTGTCTATATCTTTCATTAAAATGCAGTCTAAAAGCTCTTTAAGCCCTAGTATTCAGTGAAGGTGGGTTTTTTTTGGTTGGTTGGTTGGTTGTGTTGTTTTTTTTCCTTCCCCACACTGGCAGTTACTTAGAAGGCAGCTAGGTGGAAAGTGATTTCAACCAGTAATTTTAACTGAACTGTAAATTATTTATTTTTTTTATTTAATATCTCAAGGCAATCAGAACTAAATGATCTTAGCATGTAAAACCACATGGGATGCATTCTGGCTTCAGTTTCAGTTTTCTCTTGTTGCTCCATGTTTAGCAATGCTTTAAACTCAGTGAGACAAAATTAAGATTTTTGAGGAATTTCTCCTGTGTCCTTAGATGGCTGTAGACAGGATTTCCAGATTACTTGCTGTATGGTTTTGTGTCTAGCTTTTCTGGGAACTGAGTGATTGAATGGAAGACCTGATGTTGAGCTCACTGGTAATAAAAGACAAAAATTTCCTAAGCAATGCTGTGTCTCAGTCTCCGTCAGGGGGTCCTGTACCTAAATCAGCCATTCAGGCCACTTACTAGAGTGCTGTTGTTTATCAAACTTTTTGTTCAGCTCCTTGACCTGGCTGGGGTTTCAGTGAAGCACATGGTGCTCACTGCTCTTCACTAAGTAACATGTCATGCCATAATCGGGGGACTCGGTACCTCTTATCCTCCCTATTTTTCCTCTTCCTAATTGTTCTACCCCTGCTTGTATGGGGAGAAACATAGGCACAGATGCTGCCACAAACTTGACCCCAAATGATGCTGAGCATCTCCAACTCCAGCTCCACCCTGTCAGTAGGCATGAAGGAGAAGTACAAAACTCTGGTTACCTGCTCACAGGCCTTTGCATTGCCCCTGAGAAGCAACAGGGCTGGGAGATGGTCTCTGGTCTCCTCAGATCCAGACCTGCCTGAGCCCACAGCTCACCAGCTTTCTTCTAAAGGGAAAATTGGAAAACTAAGACCTTGTGTAGTCTTTTTGCCTGGTCTCCCTTTCCAACCATCAAATAATCACCAAAAAAGTTTTAAAAATTTACCAGTTTTAACAAAACTTGACACAATGAAAAGGTTCAGGAACAATTTTGTTCGTGGAGTGCAGCATGAAGTTAGCACCACTGCCAACTCAGTCAGCTTGCTGGTTCTGCTTGGTCCCTGTTCAGAAAGAGCCTTTAAACTTTGGCTGAGCAATAACTGTGACAGCAGTCCAGTAACTTCAATCAACATCAGAGAAGGTTACAGCTTGTTTAAGTAACTGGCAAAATTACAGTGAAACGACTCATTTGTATTTCCAGCTAAGCCATTAAGGAAGCCATTGCACCTAGGTCCTGTTTGTCAGCTCTGACCATGCTATTCCCAGCTGAGGATATCAAAGAAATGTTGCTTTCCAGCAGCCTTGGAGTACAGCAAGTATCTCCAGCACCTCTGGCCCTGTCAGCATCATAACTTTCTGTGGATATGCCCCACACAGGCAGTGGGAGGCAGCCTGGCCCTCCCTCCGGGCACACTGGCTCAAAGCACCCTGAACTTGAGTTGTACTACAGGTCCATCTGGTCTAAACCTACAGTGGATATCCTCAGAAGACAAGGTGCTATTAACTCTCTAAACCCTAAAATAGCATCTTACTCAAGACCAGCAACTGTGTTACGCTTTTCCTGTGCAAATCCAACTGGTCTTCAGGTTTGAAAGCAGTGTTGGAAACCTCCACAAGAGCTCAAACCTAGGGTGACTCCAGGCCTGGGATCAGGCTCGCATCACCACTGTGCTGCAGGCTCCAGCCTGTGCTCTCCCTGCAGAGGCACGAAACTGTCCACAGGTTTTCTAGGCACTGCCTCCTTCACTGCCAAAACTGGGGAAAAGTGCATGGGACTGAGCACAGAGCACAGCTATGTACATTAATGTAGAGAAGCAAAAGCAAAAAATAAAAATTAAAACAAGGAAATCCAGCAGGAAAGAGCTAGGACAAGTGCCAAAGCAGCTAGCTGTCACTCACCTGTTTGCACCAAGGCAGTTCCTCAGGTAGCCGCTGCTCTGAGCAGAAGCAGGGTGGTTGCTGGGGGCTCATGGTTTTTATAGTGCAGAGATGTGGGCTTGAAGGCGGGGGGAGTCAAGAGGTGGGCCAGGAGGACGTCAGCAGTGCTAGTGAGAAAAAATTAAATTCACAAAAGGGAGGGGAAGAGAAGTGAGGCTCCCTTAGAAAGCTATTGATCAGGGCAGGGAGCAAGAGCTGAGGGCGGCACCACAGGGAGGCGGGGGCCTGGAAGGACATCTCGCTGAGGCCCCCCAGCACACCAAGATGAGAGCGGAGAGCAGGGGGCCACAGGCAGGCTGGGACAGTGCTGGCTGCCACACTCAGCACAGGGCAGAACCTGGCTCCCTGCCCATGCTTCTCTGGCTGCTGTCCCACCTCCCCTTTTTGCGTGAGTCCTCAGCTCTCATCCTGACCTGCAGCTGGGGCCAGCTCACCCCTGTGCACGTGAGGCCCCTCAGCAACAAAGCACCCAAGCAACTGATCTACCCAAGCAACTGATCAAACACCATCAGGCTCAGCTTTGTGTCCAAGCACATGCTTACAAGAGTTGTGGCAAAGTTTCATCAGCATGAGGCTAATATCGCAAGCCATACTGCATTTGTACTCTTAGTTCTCGCTGTTACAGATCCCGCAGCTTTAACAGCTATGACTGTATTTACTGTGAGGTTTTGTAGAAGAGCAGCATTCACCCTGGCAGGTATTTCACTCCTCTGTTGCGACTCTGTGGAGAGGCTGAAATGTGAAGGGCCATGGGGCTGTCTGGAGACCGCGGGCTCTGTTGCAGATTCAGGGTCATGCTCAGCTCCTAATGAGAATGAACACCTGAAGAAACAGTTTGTAAAGCTGTGCTTAAAAGACTTGGCCCTGAGACATGACTCAGTCCATAAACTGAGACCAAGTAGGAGATACTGCAATGCCAACAGAACAAAGTGGGAGTTCAATAGCAGATCTGTCATTTAGTTTTCCTACAAAGACACCTCCATCTGAGGAAACCTCAAAGTATAAATGACACTTTTTCACTGCAACCACCTCCCAAAAGAAATTAGTAATTTTTTTATTTTTTATTTATTTGTGGGGCGGGGAGAGTGTAATCTGTGAGGTACTTGTACAAGGAAGCATGACTGAAATTCTGTTTTGCCCTGATCTTACTCAGTATCAAGGCATCAAGGTGACCCCACCACCACCATCCAGGGGAGGGGGTGATCACTAATATAGGAGTTAAAATAAATTTCTCCCTTATGTGTAGTAGTTTTCTCTACAGCCCTGTGTATGAATACACACAGTAAAGAAGCCTAAGAAATACTCTTTTCTCCAAATTCTACTTAGTAACAGCTAAAAGAAGTGTCTCCCTTATCCAAGTTTTCAAGAGTTTACTCAGACTACTTAGGATCACAATAGCAACATATGAAGAGCACTTCAAGTCCATGACAGCACAAGAGGTCTTTCTACAGCTAACACAATCAATATACATTCTTTCTTCAGCAACCTCCTTTTAGCATGTTCCCTTTGAACCTTGCAAACACTCACTACTTAAAAAAATCAATCTGCATCCAAGAACCAGTCCATAGCCGTGCCTCCATTGTGCTAATTATGTGCATGCATGGAGGGTCTATCTTCGTAAGTAAAAACCTTCATTGTTTTGCATCGTAGCTCTTTTCCCTTATGACTCTACATGTTTATTTGGACCAGAAAATGTAGGTGTCCTTTCTTGATCTCTAGTGGGCAATTGCTGGAGTGACTTTTTTCTCTTCAGGATGTATAGCATCTGTTCTTGTTTTGCTAAGTGATTATATCATCTTAAAACAGAAGTAAAAGGCAAACTCATCCCTTTTACTCTTTCTAGTCTTGCTACCATTGTGATGTGAGACTTTCAATAGCACTAATAATTTTTACTGATTGATGCCTACATGACCATGTAAAATAAAATCTTCATGTAAATATGATATGCTTATTGGTAAATGATGCCTGAAAAATAATATGCCATACAAAGAAAAATCATTATTAGAAGAGCCAGCATTTAAAATGCTCTAATATGCCCAGCTGCTTTCACTCAGGCCCAAGGTTCATCTGCTGCAGTATCTGGCTTTTGATGGTGGCCCACAGAGAACATCTAGGGAAGACTCTGCAAACAAGGCAGTATATTTTGATGTTCCCCACAAGAACACACTCCCAGGCCACAGAGATTTGTGATTCAGAGACTTCCTAAGCCTAGTATGTTTTTGTAGCAGGTAGCCCTTAATGGATTACTTTATCTTTCAGAGTTGCCTCTTGAACCCATGTTAATTCTCAGTATCCACATCACGTGCCAGGGATTTCACAGCTCTCTCCCTGCTACAAGAAGGATCAAATCCATGCATCTATTCTGGATGCACCACTTGCCAGTTTCAAGCATTTATTTTTCATTTTTGCTTTTGGTCATTCTGCCTTCATGAAAGGTTACTGTATGTTCTGGGCAACGGAGATCCACTGTCCCCAGCTATGAGACAGTCTATTTAAATGAGCCTCATCAGGCATTTCTCTTACCAAAGTACTATTTTACTCCATCTTCATTGACTGTAAGTTGTCATCTCTTTCCAGCAGGCCACAACCAAACTATTTTAGTGCTATGTATGGCACTGAGAAGCTTCAAATAAATCATCCTGACTTCTCAGAGTCTTTTCAGGAAGTTGTGTTCTTATTTTATTTAGATATGCTGTTCATAGCAAGACATATGCTTTGGCTCAGGAAAGCAAGACAGCACAGAAATGCAAAAACATTCATAATTAGGAGGAACTGGAAAAGAATGATCAAGGGAAAGGAGGTGATGAAAGCATGAACTGGGAAGATCATCTAGAGGACAGTGAAGGGGCATGCAGTGAAGGGGCAGAGTTGTTACTACCTCCTTCTTTCTTCTGTGTTTACTGAGAAGTTGGGCACATGCACACAAACTAAACATGAAAACCACCACAGCAAAGGCATTCAATGCAGTTGGATAAAGAAACACAAACTTTTTTTTTTTCCAGCCCACCACTCTCATTGTTTCACATACCAGCATGAGAATAGTTCAAAAATACCACAATGTTGAACTTCTACATGAATCTGCCCAGCCTTCATACTGAGGTAGAAAATTACTTCTGTGTTTGGAATGAAGTGATAAAATATGGCCATTCTGATCTTGCTTATATTTGAATGAGAGGGAGAGATTTGAGACTTGTGCTGTCTGGAGCTGGGAATTCTTACCTGACTAACCAGGAAATATTTTATCAGTGATTGCACTAATTGAGTTTGGAGGATTCATGGAAAGTTGTATTCAGTCTATTCTGAAAACCATGTCAAGTCAAGCAACAAGGTGTGACCATTAATTATGTCTGGATTTACACTGAAGCTCTTCTCTTCTAACATTATTCAGAATTAGAGAAAAGCCAAGACAGGTTTTATTTTGGAGCAATTTTTTTCTTTGAGAAACAGGACCATCTAGTGGTTAAGACAGAAATTAGCCTTTTGCTCATCACAGAGCAACAAATGAACCTCCACTAGGTTCAAACAAAAGCATGTGTATCTCAAAATCTAAACATGTACCTAAAGCTAAACCAAACTGCGTATAAGCCAGCTCCCTAACAAGTTGGAGTGCATATCCAAGTGTTTACCACCACCACAGTGCCAGCTTTGCACAGTTCTACCAGTTATCATAGGCTTACTGGAACAACTGTCAGCAGCTGGGCAGCTCAGGCATGGGCTACAGATCAGGGCATCGATCAAGTTCCCTAAGCCCTTCCTTAGCACACTGTGGAGGCTTTGTATCAGTTTTAGAGTGCAGATGGAAAAATTCAAGCCGGATTTGGCATGGTTACATCCACTTTCAAAACCACATCGCTGACAGTCTAGATAGAGGGAAGATTTCTTCTGAAACTTTTTCTATTCTTCCTCTCTGCTAGAAGCATTACACAGCCTTCAGCATAGCACTTAGATATGCATGACTGACAAATGTGGCTGGCTATAGTAGGTAGACCCATGTAGCAGGAGCAAGGAAGAGTACAATTCAAGAAATAAAGGATGGAAGTAATTTGGCCTGTCTTGAGGGATCCAGCACTGTATTCCAGCACTTGGTCATTATTTTCAGATTATCAATATTAGGCCAGAACAGGCATACTTCTGGTACTGGAGTAGAGATGAATTTATGTATAAAGTAGTTGCATTGATGGAATACAGGATAAGTGCTGCTATCTGCTATTTGCACATTCCATGCACAATTGCTTTGTCAGGCAACTTAAACTGATGTTTGAACACTGCATACTTCAAGCAATAATTGTCTGGGTTTCCAGGCTGTAGCAAAAGGACAGTCGGCACAGGGCCTGCTATGGCCTGGTAAGGCAGAACACAGGACCATGTCCAGGGGATCTGCCTACATGAGCAAACCCCGGTTAAATTAACAGACCTTTGGTTTTTGTAAAGGCTCCTAAGAAATAAAAAAATCAGTATTAGGGTGCTGCACATGAAAGTGTGTATATATATATGTGTGTACATATATACACAAACAAACAAACAAAAACCCCAGTGTTGTTCATTCCACTTATTACAGAGATGATTGAAGGGAGCTTAAGGTAAGGGCATCCTTATGTGTACACATGCCATGACAGATATCATTCAGAATCGTACTTAAAGCAAGGCTTTAGCCCTTACCACTTGGTTTACTTCTTCTTTCCTGACACATAGCTCTTGTGCTATTTCAGGCTCAAATTTCCAACACAACAATTCTCTGGAAGAACAATATTTCTCCCAACTGTCTGGCTTACTTGTTACTCCTGAAGGGCAGCTGAAGTACTTCTGGGGGTACTCAGTAAAGGTGGGGTTTTGAATTACCATGGCATTGTGTGCAAAAGTGTACTTGATGGCTCCGTTGTGTCGCATTTTTCACCTGCATGCCAGTGAGCCCCTGGATTTCATCCTTGCAGCTGATCCAGTCATAAATAACCTTCAGTGATTCACATACCATTTGACAGATGAACTGCAATACTGTCAAAGGAAAGCTCTAATTGCTATTAATAACCACGTCTTGCAACCATTACACCTAAATAGTTTGAAGCCATGATCAGGATAATTAGAAAAGATGTTCTTTTTCTGCAGAATAGTTGCCAAGTTCTATATTAGTCATGGAATAGCAAGAGTATTGGTCCCAGACCATTGCTTAAGCACTGATATCAAATAGATGTATCTAGAAAAATTAGCTGCAATCTGAAGTTTAACCCTAAGCAACAACGCCTCCACAGCCAGATGCAGCTGGAAGCCTTCACTACCAAGATTTTCACAGCCACAGCAGTGGCTGCTCAAGGCCATGGAGAGGACTCAGTGAAGGCAAGGGACCTCAGGACAGCTGCCAAGAGGGCAAAAGCAGGACAAGCAGCACATCTCCAGCAGGATGCCACCTGTCTCTACCCACAGTGACCAAAACCTGGTGCAAGGTGGTGGCAAAGACAATGTTTGTGTCAGACCTAAGTGATGGATATGACATAGAGACCTGCAGCTCCCTCTGAGGAGGGCAGCTGAGAGAGAGAGCTCTTTGCATTGGCACAACCTTGCAGAGACCGCACACCAAAGCACATGGATGCTAAGGCTGGCTGCCAAGGGAACAATAAGCATGCCTGACATGGCCCTTGTTTTAATTGTCACCCACTGCATGCCAAGATGCAATCAGGATTTGTTTCCGTTCCCTCTGTAGCTGTCAAGGTTTGCACTTAAGAACTGGTCTGATTTTGTCAGGACAACGAAGTCACACCTTCTTGGCTTATAAAGCAGCTTTGTTGTTTCCCAGACACCAAATCTCTCATTTGTAAACTGTACAATAAATCTCACAGATGCACCATGAGCCCATGAGCCTGGGTTAACCCTACTAAGAACTACAAGTACAAAACTATTTAAAATGTATAAAGGTTCAAAGTACAAGGATTTCTGCAGTGAGCAAAGAACTCACCTAAGCCTGCACACTTAGGCTTTCGTTTTGTGTCTGAAGATCCACTGTCCTCTCATCCACAGCCTGTCCCAGCCCCCATCCTCTTTGGTTGTCCCAGCAGAACTGCTGCAGTATTATGCAAGTGAAGTGGAGTTGAGGTTCTAAACTCTGAGTTTGTTTTTATAACCCCAATCAGTTTGCTGATCTATTTCATCATGATGCCTTACAGAGACAGTGGTAGTTGTCCAGACAAGGTAAAGAAACTATGGGCTGGAAGAAAAAGGGAAAAAAGGAAAAAAGGAAGAGCAAAACAGGAGGCCTGCTTTGCTGCTGGGAAAAAGTTTCATCATGTTATATATGGAGTGGCAAATCGTGTCGAGAAGATGGTTGATATTAATAAAGAAGGGGGAGATTTGGGAGCGTGGCCAGAGTTGCTTGACAACTTAACATTGCTTTTACATACTAAACCCAAGTATGCCTATACATACCTACAATCAGGAAAGGTAACAAACAATCCTTTAAGTTCCATGACTTAACAGTCTCCAATTTCCATTCCTTTTCTTGATTACTAACAAGTCTCCATTTTCCATTCCTGTTGAACAATATGTCTTGCTTTAAGTTGTCAAGCAACTCAGTCTTTGGACCTTACGTATCCCGTTCTTCCCGGATCGAAGAAAAGCATATCCATCTCCTTTTCAAGGCCAATAGGGCCTGGGTCAAAAGGCACGTCCAGGTCAGCAGGGGGCAGAACAGCAAAGGCCTTCGATGGCTGTAGCAGCAGAGGGGCCCATGGCGTAGCAGTCGGATCAGTAAAGGAGCCCGCAGTTCCCTCACTATCTGGCAAACCACACGTTTCTGACTGTGGTCCCACAGGGCTCTTTAAGGCCTCAGAGATTGCTCGCCAGGTGCCCAGCAGTTCCACTGCAACCTTGTCGTTTTTAGTAGCAGAGTCCCACACCTTGACCTCAGTTTGGTCCCATATTTGAGGCTCATAAACTGTCTGATTGTTAATAAGGAGAATAAGCTGTAAGGTTACCAGGACAGTCTTTGTTTCTAAGGACGTATGATTCTCCATAATGCGCAACTGCTTACCAGCGAGGGGCAGTTGTGTGCGCGGGTCCGCTTCTCTCAGCTTGAGCTTCTTTCCAGCTCCGGTGTGCCTATTTCCAGCGACTTTCTGTACGAGCTTTTCTGAGCAGTTTGCTGAGTTTGGCCGAACCTATCTTCATGTGGCAATCAATGTGCCTGTTCCCGTCCTGGTCTCCATCCTGCTAGCCTGTTCCCCTTCAATCCTTTTTTCCTGCTTCTTTACACATAACTTCATCGTGTTGCCTTTTTTTTTTTTATCTTGAGGGCAGGCTCCCCTCTTCTACCCTTTACCCCACAGCAGTCCTTTTCAAAAACAACTTTCCATTGGTCAAACAACTTTGCATGTAACAACAGCAAACACCCAGAAACTTCCATGCCTTAAGGCCTGGAGAACAAGAAACCCAAGACTGCATGGAGTCTCCTGAATCACCCTTCTTTGTTCCCTCTAAACTCTTTTACATTCATGATGGCCTCATTGTTAAGAGTCTGATGTTCTCATCAACCACGGGCTTTCTGACACCCATGGCCACGCTCCCAACTCTCCCCCTTCTTTCTTAATATCAACCATCTTCTCGACACGAATTACCACTCCATATATAACAGGTGTCTTGAGCTTGGTCAATCTGCCCAGAAGGTCTCTCTGTGACTAGCTTGGCATCCTCAATACACATACACTGTTCAAATTTGCAGCACACCTCTGTGACTGAAGCATCTCCCCATCCTCCCATTGCTGTCCCCATATTGCCCTTTGCAGCCACCTGGGTAAGACTTAGACAACCCTTCTCTGCAAGCCATATTGCAGTGAAAGGCTTCACTGATGGCAGCACAAGGTAGGTAGAGGGTTTGATACATGACAAATCATCCTGCTTCCCCCAGGGGAAAGAGGAAAACCTCCCTGCATTTTGCAGGGAGGGAGGGAGAGATGGAGGGAAGGAGGAAGGGAGAAATATCCTGGCAGGCATGCCAATGCAACTAGGTTATTGTACATCTGCAAAGCCATTAATCACCTCCTGAAGACTGTCAAGCTTTGTAATGCAAGCACGTTTTTTCAAGGCAGAGGTTTAAATGCAAGCTTTTACCACTGCAGTCCCAACAAGGGAAGAAGCACGTGAGGAGACACTGGTGCTTTGTGTGGTGCTGACTGTCTCCCCCAACACACCCCTAGCACTGAACATCTTTTTGTCCAGGAAGACATACCTGAAGAAGAGGTTTTATTCCCAAATTGTCTGAATGGGGAGTGATAAGGTGAAATTTTTTCTTTCACCCCGATTCGAGGACAGCTTGGAAGGTCAGCCCAGCTTGGAAACACAGAGAACACAGACCCAAGAAACAGCAGCACACAAAACAGAGGCAACCGGACAGCAAAGGGAACCCCATGGGGGCACCCCAAAAGTTAGCCTCAATAATGAGAAGCTTCTGTGACCAAGGGCTTATACTGTGTGGAAGTGGGTGTCCAGGCAAGTTATTTCCAGTTGCCCGTGGTCTCAGGGGGAGACGCGGCGGCTGCTGCCCCTTGACCATGCTGTGGGGCGGTGTGCTATGGACAAGCGGCTGTCACCACTCCTCTCCTCCTAGCTCTCGCGTTTAGTCCTCCCCCCCCTTCGCCTCCCTCGCAGATGCGTTACCCCTCCCTTTCCTCTCGCTGCTCCTCCCCTCCTTGCTCCTCACCTCCGGCAGCGCTGCGGAGCTGGAGCCGTGACGGGAACGGAGCCAGCTGCGGCCTTTTCCACGCTGTGCCAGCGTCCCGCCGCAGAATCGCATGTCCTCTATCCAGAACCTCCAGTCCTTCGGTAAGGGGAGCCTACGCCGCCCCGCTCCTGTTCCCCGGCCCGTCGCTTGCCTGGGTGTGTGGGAGCACCCCGAGCAGGACTCGCTGATGGCTGCAGCCCCCAAGGTCTTAACGTCTAGGTGGGCAGAGGGAGGCCGGGTATGGTGTCAGGGAAGGGGATTTTCTGCTTACTGCCTCTGCTCCAATTAAAAAAGCGCCTTGCTTTACTGCAAGACTGCCTTTTCCTTGCTAATGCCCCAAAACATGATATGCCCTACCTATGATACTATTTGCACAGATTGAGCTGTATGGGTGGTAGGTTATTTCTCTTGTATTAGTATGGAAGTTTACCTTACTGGGCTGTGGTTCTCCAACTTCCTCATCTATAGATAACAAAAGCAAGCAAAAAAAGACTTTGTAAGATAATGTTGTCAAGCTTTTATTGTTTTAACTCTGGCTTTGTGCACGTAGGAGACATATTAGGAGGTTATGTAAATCATCATTTGGGAGTTTAGCCCACAGGATTTCTTTTGAGTTATCCAGTGTAAACTCCTACAGTGTTGGCTAATCTCCAACCTAAGCTTAAACTCTGCCAAGCCACCTTTGTGTCAAGGCTCCCTTTTTCGTCTACCTTTTCTTTGAAATATTAATTCCGTTCCTTTTTTTTTTGCTGAAGTTGTATTCTTTTGGTATGTTTGTTTTAAGTGAATGGCAAAACTTGATTGGTGTTCTTAGATTTGTGTTTTGGATGGAAGTTCAGGAAGTCGTAACTTGCACAAATGTTGAACCTGTGTTTCCTGTAGATGAGGTTCTTCAATATGGTTCTGACTAGTATCCAAAAATTATTTGGTATGTTAATACCAAGTTAAACAAAACAAAAATCCAACAACTTAAAGCAGTTCATTCTTCAAGGTTTATTTGGAGGACCTACTGATTAGGAAACTTCTAGGTAGAATAGCGTCAATATTAAATAAGCTTTTGTGGAGAAACAAGAAGCATAACTTGGAAACCTTTATTTTTCAATGCCTTCCAGTTTTAAATGTTAGGTATATTTAAGCTTGGAAGCATTTGAGAACGGACCTTTCTGTAGTTGAAGTATAAGTGAACTGTGTTACACTTATGGCCTAAAACTACTGACTGACTGAACAGTGCTGGTTTAGAAACAGCTGTAGTCATCTGTTAATGTCTGTTGCTGTGTTTTGTTTAGGTTATGAGTTACAAATTACATTCATGGCTTAAGCTGGTAGTGCGGTAGCTGTCAAGAGAGTAAGATTCCGGAACTTGATTCCTGAACTGAGCGTGTTTGCAAGAGCTCTTTTATTTTTCTAAACCAATTATCTGATAAAAGATATAACCTCTCCCTGCAAACTGTATTTTACTTAAAAAGTATATGGCTGTCTAAAACATTATGTGCACTTAACGTTCTTTAAAAACCATTTTTCAGGTGCAGAGCTTCATGATTCATGGCTTACAAGAAATAGTGCAGTCAATCAATACTGTAGCTGGCAATTGTCCATGTTCAGGAAGGTATTAAAGAAGCTAGATGCATGAGAGCACTGTGGTGAGTTAGTAGGCTAGGTAAGGGATAATACAGATGTAGAAGAAAGTAGAATGTGTTTTAAAATGTGAGAAAATGGCAAAGTTACCCCCTAAAGACCAACCTTTGGGAGGTGAGGAACTTGTCTGATAGCTTGAGTTTATCTTGCATGGGGATTAAAAAAAACTTTTTCTTTTTGCAGACCCCTTTGCTGATGCAACAAAGGGTGACGACTTACTCCCAGCAGGGACTGAGGATTACATTCATATAAGGATCCAACAGCGAAACGGAAGAAAGACACTAACAACTGTTCAGGGAATTGCAGATGACTATGACAAGAAGAAACTTGTGAAAGCCTTCAAAAAGGTGAAGTTCTTGATTTGATTTTAAGAATAAAGGTACTATATAAAGGAGAATGATAGTTATTAATGCTAAATAACAAAACAGTTGTTTTATCTCATTCTTGCCTGTGCACATCACTTCCATATTCAGCTTGATCCCTTTCTCTGTCTTTCTCAAAACTCCTCTTGGTGTCCAGTGACATTGCTTCATGCTAAAAAGCTAAAGATTTCTATCCTATAAAGAATTAAGTAAAAAATATTCTGGGTGTTGATGTGAAGTATAAGATCAGTTCAAAGTAGAACTATTTTTGCATTCCAGCTTCTTTCATTGTTGGGTTACTGTTGAAGTAGAGATCATTCTTGTAGTAGTATGAAAATATTTTAAAGTAATGCAGAGTTGAAAGACTGTATCTTAAGCCTTTGTTTTTCATTCTTGTAATGAGCATTGGCTAGTTCCTCCTTCATGGTGGCTAATCCTATCTTTACTTGAATTTACTATCTGCAGCTTGGTTAGTCTCTGTAAGCATTACCAAACATACTCCATTTACTCTCAAAACTAGTGTAGACCAGATCACGCCTTTGCCTTGCTTGACATCAGTATTTAGCAAGCAGCTTCTGTGACAAGATTCAGAAAAAGAAAAGCAGAAAAGACTTTCTAAGCAAAATCATAATGTACATTCAGTGTCTTAAAACATGAATGTCTCTTTCTAGAAATTTGCTTGTAATGGTACTGTGATTGAACATCCTGAATACGGTGAAGTTATCCAGCTTCAAGGTGACCAGAGGAAGAATATTTGCCAATTCCTTTTGGAGGTGAGAGAGTAAAGATAATCATCTTGCAATATTCTGAACCTGTGTGGAAGCAATGGTGTAACAGGTGACCACTGATGTTAATTGAGCAGATGTCCGCTCTTCCTTTATGCTTGCAGCCAAAAAGTAAATTGACACTTGAATCACTTATTGGAGGTTTACTCTCATCCTACAAGAATCAAAGTGCCTTAGAGTGCATTTACCGCACTACAACATACAACCTGTTTTCTTGAAGTACAGTTCAGGTTCTTTATTTGTAAAATGAAGTGTTTGCAAACAGTAATTTTGAGACTGAAACTACTACAGAGGAAAGAAGCAATCACCACTCACTTACTGGTGTAAACCATGGTGGAGAGTTTCTAAACTGCCAAAGAGTAATTGCTAGGACTACAGAACAAATGCAGTATCTAAGAAAATTATATTTTTTGAATAGTAAATTCTGTGTGAACCAGAAATGTTTTGGAAACAGAACGCTGCTTTCTTGAGGATATACTGTATTTCAGTTTTTTTGATCAAAGTACAAGATTGTGGTAATTTGATATCACAACACTCTATAAACATGTAAGCTTTACTGAAATATGTTGGTTTTTTCCTTTAGATTGGCATTGTCAAGGAAGAACAACTGAAAGTTCATGGTTTCTAAAATACCTGTACTCCTGTGAAGAATCCTGCAGTATTTGGTCTTACCTAGCCTGGCTCTTCTGTGAAAAATGAATCTTTGCAGTGAATGGACTTCCCTGTTACCTGAATGTTTAAAATCTGGTTCAGATTTGTATGACTGTGTGAAATGTATGGTATGTAGACTAGAAACACATAAGAAAACTTCAGTAAGGTGGTAATGAAGACAATTGTGAACTTCAGCACATTTCCAATGGAAATGTTTTAGTGATGATTGTTCAGTTTCACTCTTCATCTGACTTACTTGCGTGGGTTGTCTTAAAATAGTATGTATTGCTTAAAAAATATAAGTTTATTCATGTATTTTCTGGAATATCTTGAAATGCTTGAGCTTAAGTATAAAACTAGTATAGTAGCCTTGCTACAGGATGGCTAAAACTGATTTGTGGCAAGTACATCTCACTGCTTATTGAATAAATTGGCAAATCTATGTGATGAAGTATTAGCTAATTAGTAGACTAGCTTGATGCGATCATATGCTGTAGCGGTAAAACGAGAGCTTTAAGTCTCTTGTGTAGGCATATCTAGGTAGCAGTGTAGTAAGACATTGTTTGCTGAGTAACTGAGTCTTCTTTCCAAAACTTACTACAGTGACTGTGTAGTAGTAGTGTTAAGTATAATAGGACTAACATAAGCTGAAATACTTAAAGCTGCTGTTACTGAGAGCATGTTAAACATCTAGGTCTTAGATGCTACTGCCAAAAGATTTGAAGGAAGTACATAGAATTTTGTATCTCTTCTGCTAGTGAGCGAAGGAGAAGGATCTTGAATTGGCTTCTGCAATGACTGAGCATTTAATGTTGGCAAGTACAATACTTTAATTAGCTGGTAGTGTTAGTTGCAGAAGTAAAGGAGGGAACAGGCTCCACACTAAAGTTTTTTCCAAGTTTGAAAAGCCTTACTGTGATTAATGGTTAACATGGAGATTTATTGCTGTGGGGTTTGGGTGTTATTACAGAAAGATGATTTGGGCTACTTTTCTAGCAAGTAATTAATTTGGTGTTATTTGAAGTTATAATACTTTTTAAACCAAGCTCCTCATCTAATTTTAGTTAGCTGTCAGTGTTTGGTATTCTTGCAAGATAAGACTCTTAACAGAATGAAATGATTTTTACCTGGTCAAACATGAGGCTCCTTTCTTCATTGTGAGGTAGACATGGAAATTTTCTCTGAAACAGCTGAAACAACACTGAGCTGGCAAACCATAAGAATAGTGGGGAGTTCTTTCTTTATTTATTTATTTATTTATTTTTAATTAAAAAAAAAAAAAAAAGCCTTGTAGTGTCATGTATTCCTTGTAAAGGAAGAAAGATTTCTCTACTACTGAAACTTATTAGCAGCTTATTCAGGAAAAATGTGACTACCTAAGTAGTCAGGAAATGTGCAAAACATTAGTTTTTACTGCCTGTATCCATACTCTTTCAAGTTCAGAGACTTGCCTTTCTAGACAAATGCTAAATTTTAACTCATTTTAATTCATTTAATTAATTTAGATATGAAATCTTATGTCGCTAACAACAATTAGAGAACCATTATAGAGCATTCATATGACAACTTTGTACTCTTGTCTAGGTAATTCTACTTGTAAGAATCCAGTGTCCAGTCACTCCACAATTTTTTCCTGGTGTTACACTTTGTACTGTTCCAGAAGCGGGGTGTTGGAGAAAACAGTAAACTCTTAAGGTATAATGTACTCAGGATGAGGAAGGAAAGCAAAACAAAATGTCAGCGCACACAACTGAAATCTTATGCTAGTCTTAACACATTAGTAGAATAAAGTCATTGTACCACAGGTTTGCCTAGTCCAGATTCATGAGTATTAAAATGATTAATCCTTTGGGGATACATAGCACTTACTGATCTCCATTTTATCAAATACCAGAAAGACACTTAAAGCTTGTTCTCCTGCCCAATAGGAAAAAAAAAAAAAAAGCAGTAGTCTGCTATTTCAGTGTTACTACATGAATTCTTCTAGTGGGTTTTTGAGCTGGAGATTAACAAATTATTAACAAGTCTCACATGTTACCGAGTCAGTCTTCATTTCAGATGATGTTCCATTAACTTTTATTGCTGAAGCTTGAGTCATTTCTCTGTAGTCATTCTACTTGAAATAAGAAAAAAAAAAAAAAACTTTCCCTTCATTTGAAAGTCCTTTCTGATAGGAGGAATCTTGAGTTGATAGGGAGCTTGATTTTTGTGCTGTAGTGGTAGGGTTTTGTGTTTTGACTTTGAAGGTCAAAATTGAGAGAACAAACAGTACATTTTGAGTTTAAATAGATGGGATTTGTGGCAGTGAACAAAACCTCATCTTTTAGAGGGGGAAAGAGAAACTTGTATGTTTTTTAAATAAGAGTAGTGTCTTGAGATTGGGCTCAAGGTTAGTTATAAATCTGCATTTTACAGAGGAAAAGCCTCTACAGTTTCATATTCTATTGTGTAATACTAGAAATTCTTTCTCAGAGCTCAGCCTATTTGAAATACAGGCTGATGTTTCAAGAATGCTGAAAAACACGGGACTTCAGAAAAGAATTAATGCAATACGTGTTTCCATGGTGAAGGCGGTTTTCAAACTTTTCACATATTTCAAAATAAGTTAGAAAATAAGATAGTGTGTCACCCATAATATTTGAGACAGGAAAAGGGAGCTAGTAATAGAAAATACTTCTAAAACCCAGTGATAAGGATTGAGAGTGTGCAAGCTTGGATGACAAAGTGGTTGTATCTTTTTGTTGGCATGTGTACTCCAAATCTCCAGCACTGCCTGAATGATATTTAGGCTTAATCACTAGCTCTGGTTGTGTGAATGGATTGTTGTTTCAAATTCATAGCCTTGATTTACATAGGTATGTTAGGCTTTTGCAGCTGGCTTTCAGCTAATAAACTGGAGTAAGCTGTTGCATCAATTTGAATTGTCTTTTTAGAGCCTATTTAATGCAGCTGTGAGCAATGAGACAATTGCTTCTCAAACTGGCAGCAGTCAGTACTTGTAGCAGATGAGATGTGGTGACTTAAGTATGTAAACTTTCTAGTTGTGTAAATTATCAGAGACTTGACCTTCACCTGTGGTCTGCCAAATTGTACACGTTCTTTGCAAAAAAAAAAAAAGAAAAAAGAAAAAAGCATTTTATTCTGGTGAACTCCTGGGGGCAGGGGCTGGGGGGAGGTGGGGGAGAAAAGTGGAAAAACTTAGTAGGACTTAAGTTTGTCTTAAATCTGCTTTATTAACTTAGATTCTCCTGGACTGAATGACCACTAACATTGCCATTCCTGTTTGTGTATCTTTAAAAGCTGTAATTAAACTTCCTTGAGAGCTTGGTTCTAAATTTATCTAAGCCCATTATAAAACTTGAAATCATGAACCCTTGTTGAAGCTTAAGTTTTAAATATTAAACAAAAATCAGTTCTGCATTTATCCTATTCTGTCAACCTGATTACAATCAGTTTGCAGTTGCCCTAAAGATGCATAATGTACTCAGAAACCTTCCAGTAAGGAGAGATTATGTAGGCAGCGTACACTGCTGTAAAACCATACCCTGTTTATAGCCTGTGTAAGAGCTCACCTAATGTGCTGCAATGTTGCAGACTGTACTATTCTAATCTTACAGTATAGGGCAGAAGAGATTATTTGAGTTTTAGACAGCAATTCTTTCCCTTAATCCTCCTGGATGGCTTTAGTGTACAGAATTTGTGTGACACCCTTGGTTAAAGTGGCTCAGTGGCATTATGTGGAAGTGTGCATGAGATTGGTATTTAGCAAGTTAAAGAACATGACGGGCCTTTTATAGATTAATTTGGGGAACAGTTCAGACTACTGTTGCTTTTCATGTGTTTGGGGTTGATTTACAGGGTCACTCAATGTTGCTCTACTGTGCTGCTGTTGCTAGCAAAATGGAAATGTTCTTAGAGGGTCATGTGTATTATTGCAGTAAGGATCTGCCATCCTCCAAAGACTCTCCATACATCTTTATTTGGTGTAGTCAGGAGCATGTCCCAAATGCACAGCAACATAGAAGTTGCCAGACCAAAAATTCTTAAGATGAATATTTTCTTGTTTCCTTTCCGGATGCTCCATGCCTACTGTTTTCCAGTTGATACAAAAAAATATCAAACCAGGATTTATACTTTTTGGCATGCATTAATTTTTGTTACATGCCTGTGATAGATCTCTTTATGAACAAGTCTTAAACTGTATTGCTAGAGAGTTGATACAACACTCTTTTGAAATAAAATATACCAACGTTGTTTTATGTATGTTTTTCTAAAGCAAATGTAATTTTATGCTAAGAAGTCCTGTGGGTTTTTTTGTTTTTTTTTGGTGGAAGTTAAAGTGTAACTTAATGGTGATGTATGTGATCCTCTTGTAATTAACCATCTGATTACTTCAAGAGATATTATTTCTTCTTTTAAATTTCTGCCATAAGCCATGTTAACTGACTTAATAAATACTGTGACTTGTTCTGGGATGATCATGACTAAAACAAAATGACAGCTGTTGGCTTGAGGTCTAAAATTGTAGGTAAAAGAGGATCATGCATTTTCTTAAATAAGCAAAATGCACAATGTTTTAAAATGAAGCCAGTAATGTGTGCTCAAATTTGGTCTGTTATTTTAGAATGCCTTTCACCTGTGAAATGTGACATCACAGTTCTGAAATTCATTCAGGGACTGATAAAAAAAAATATTTTGGTTTATTTTAAATCATCTTTGCTGTGATTATGCAGAACAAAACAGAAACAAACAAAAAAAAAACAATCTAGGCTCAATTCTCCAAGCTTAGATTAACTCAATTCTGCAGCCATGGTTGCAGGAAGACTGGCCGTGCACCTCAAAGAGGGGATTTAGTTGTAGCTGTTTTTGTGGTCCCTCTCCCAATCAGGGAAACATGGAAGTATGGAAGGACAAGTCTTTGATATCGCAATGGAACATTGAACTCCATGAAAGAGGAGGCACTACACTTGTGTTGGTAGCTGTCCACCATGTGAACTAGAAGGTTGTTCTTTTAGATGGACCCAGCAAATGACGTTAATAGATTCTCTGATCTTTGCATCAATATTTAAGTAGCAAGAAAGGTTAAAAAATGGTCCATACCCAGGAATCCTGAAAAAATCGACTAGCGGACTACCCCTGTTCTAGAGGAGTTAGTCTCAGCCTCTCTCTGGAAGAGAGCTACTCAAGTGGTGGGGTTTCTTCCAGATGAATGACAGGCTGCACTTCAATAAATACTGTAATACATCTGTATTTGGTAACGCTGGTGAAAAAGATGGCCCTGCAAACTGATACTTGTTTGTCCTGCAACAACTGCCAGTCAGAGCAGAGATCTGGATTAGAACTTGAAGCCAGAACAAAACCACTCTATGGGTTCCTTTAGCAACTAGTAGCCTGTAAATCAATCAATACATTATTCAAGAGAATTTGAGAAGTGAGTATGAAAAAGGTCATGGAATACTGGGAAGAGTATTTTTTTTCCTTAACTACTCTTTCTTTAGGTAAGAATTTGCAGTGTTATAGAAAAGCTTGTCTGCTAGTGGTTTTACTTAATAAAGAAATTCTGTCAACGGTGCTCTGTTTGAAAGTAGATGAGCACTGGATTCCTCACCCATCATTGCTTTACTTGAGTTGTTTGCTGAGCCAGTTTTGAAAGACACATGGGCCACTAGAGGGAGGGATGTCTCTTGGGGTCTTCAAAATGTCTTCCTGTTAATAAAGTGAATTCCAGTGCTGGCTTAGAACAGTCAGGATGAAACCATTATTGTTGAGTAATGCTGTGGAAAATAGGGGGCATAATAAAAACAGCATGTGTTTCTGCAGACAGAGGGAAGGAAGGTGGTGCCTGTACCTTGTTTCCAAGCAAGGCAGTGCAGAGCCCTTCAGGTTGCCCCAAACTGAATCCCATAGCATCTGCTGCCTTGTGTTCTGCACTGCATGGGAGCAGCCATGTGTTTTCCAGGCCTTAACTGCTTTTGTTAGTAGTCAGCCTGATATGTGGCTGTCTCTGGCAATAACTCTAAAGTACCAGAGTACACTGGTGAGGGCATGTGATACCATCATGCAAAGTAGAACCGCTACTGCGTGTAAGTCATTGTAGTCCTTTAATTACTTGTTGTCTTCCTGATAAAGAGCATGTCCTAACTTCAGGACAATGCCCTCTGAACAGGGAAACTTCTCAATTGTCCACTGTGGAGATTTGTGGGGGATAAGGGGGAGAACTGCAAAACCAGAAATCAGCAAGGCCAATATCCATAAACAGCAAACAAGAATCTCAGGACATACATTTATATGCAAAAGCAGTCTGTTGCTAGCAGCTGCCTATTGCTGGATGAGGCTGCAGGCAGTGGAAACGCAAAGGAAATCTGCTTATCCAGTTACTTAAAGTAGCAATACGACTTAGCTGTCTAAAGACCCTACAGGCTATTAAGAGAAGGTGATGTGTTGGTTGGAAACTGTTGTGTCTAGACTGTATCCTTGGCTCTGTTTACTCAGTGGATTCCATCTCCCCGCTCATCTAAATTGCAGGAGATGATCTCTAATCTCTGATTAGTTTCCAGTATCTTACTAGCTCTATCCAAGTTGATTTTAGACTGCTAACACTCATTAAGGTATGTTTTCAGGACGAAGTCATTAAGGATACTTTAAGGGAAGCTTAGATGAAAAAATTGAATATAAAGAGGCAATGTGTGAATCCTCCCAGTGCATGATTTGTGGGGCTACATTTCTGCAAACCAGCTATAAGGGACATTTCCTGCTCAGAGAAGTTCTTGTGTTTATTTCAGTGCCCTAGATCATCCCCTAAGCAGCACTTTCTTACAGGTCAAAATCACAGAATTGAAAGGGTTGGAAGAGACCTCGAAAGATCATTAGGTCCAACCCCCCTGCCAAAGCAAGTTCCTTAGAGCAGGCTGCACAGGTAGGCATCCAGACGGGCCTTGAATATCTCCAGAGAAGGAGACTCCACAACCTCCCTGGGCAGCCTGTTCCAGTGCTCTGTCACACTCACATGAAGAAATTCTTTCGCATGTTGGTGCGGAACTTCCTGTGACCCATTTTGTGGCCATTGCCCCTTGTCCTGTCCCCACAAACCACTGAAAAAAGGTTGGCCAAATCCCTCAGTCCCCCACACCTCAGGTATTTATATACATTGATGAGATCCCCTCTGTCTTCTTTTCTCAAGCCTGAACAGACCCAGGTGTCTCAGCCTTTCCTTAAAAGGAAGATGTTCCAGGCCCCGTATCATCTTTGTGGCCCTCCGCTGGACTCTTTCCAGGAGATCGCTGTCTTTTTTGTACTGGGGTGCCCAGAACTGGACACAGTACTCCAGGTGAGGCCTGACCTGGGCAGAGTAGAGGGGGAGGATCACCTCCCTTGACCTGCTGGCCACACTCCTTTTAATGCACGCCAGGATCCCATTAGCCCTCTTGGCCACCAGGGCACACTGCTGGCTCATGGTCAGCCTGTCACCCACCAGGACCCTCCAGGTCCTTCTCCTCAGAACTCTCCAGCAGGTCATCCCCCAGCCTGTACTGATACATGTGGTTGTTCCTTCCGAGATGCAGGCCTCTACTCTTGCTCTTATTAAACCTCATTTGGTTTCTTCCTGCCCATCTCTCCAGCCGGTCCAGGTCTCGCTGAATGGCAGCACAGCCTTCTGGCGTGTCAGCCACTCCTCCCAGCTTTGTATCGTTGGCGTACTTATTGAGGGTGGACACTATTCCCTCATCAAGGTCGTTGATGAAGATGTCAAACAAGACTGGACCCAGCACTGACCCCTGGGGAACACCGCTAGTCACAGGCCTCCAGCCAGACTCTGCTCCACCGATCACCACCCTCTGAGCTTGGCCAGTCAGCCAATTCTCAACCCACCTTACTGTCCACTCATGTATCCCACTCCTTCTCAGCTTTGCTATCAGGATGTCCTGGGAGACAGTATCAAAAGCCTTGCTAAAGTCAAGGTAGATGACATCCACTACTCTCCCCTCATCCACCCAGCTGGTGATGCCATCATAGAAGGCAACAAGGTTGGTCAAGCAGGACTTCCCCTTGGTAAATCCATGCTGACTACTCCTTATAACCTTCTTCTCTTCCAATTGCTTGGAGATGGCATCCAGAACAAGCTTTTCCAGGGGCAGAGGTGAGACTGACTGGCTGGATCCTCCTTCTTGCCCTTCTTGAAGACCGGAGTGACATTGGCTATCCTCCAATCTTCAGGCACCTCTCCTGTTCTCCAGGACCTTTCAAAGATGATAGCGGTTCGGCAATCACCTCTGTCAATTCCCTTAGCACACGTGGATGCATCTCATCGGGAGCCATGGATTTATGTGCGTTTAGCCCACTCAGACCCTCCCAAACCACTCCCTTGTCAACAAGGGGGGAGATTTCTACTTCCCAGACTTTCTTCTCCCTCCAGGGTCGAGGAGTCCCAGGCAGGAGTTATTGAAGCAAAGACCAAAGCAAAGAAAGCATTCAGTATCTCCGCCTTCTCGGCATCTCCCATTACCAGGAGACCCCCTCCTTCAGCAAGTGATCCACATTATCCCTAGTCTTCCTTTTGCTGTTTACATGGTTCATAGAATCATAGAATATCCCTAGTTGGAAGGGACCCATAAGGATCATCAAGTCCAACTCCTGGCACCACACAGGTCTGCCCAAAAGTTTAGACCATGTGACTAAGTGCACAGTCCAATCGCTTTTTAAATTCAGGCAGGCTCGGTGCAGTGACCACTTCCCTGGGGAGCCTGTTCCAGTGTGCAACCACCCTCTCGGTGAAGGAACTCTTCCTGATGTCCAGCCTGAACTTCCCCTGCCTCAGCTTAACACCATTCCCGTGGGTCCTATCACTAGTGTTTACAGAGAATAGGTCACCTGCCTCTCCACTCCCCCTCGCGAGGAAGTTGTAGACAGCAATGAGATCCCCCTTCAGCCTCCTCTTCTCCAGGCTGAACAGGCCCAGTGCCCTCAGCTGCTTCTCATCCGTCTTTCCCTCTAGGCCCTTCACCATCTTCATCGCCCTCCTCTGGACACTCCCCAGCAGTTTAATGTCCTTCTTGTATTGTGGTGCCCAGAACTGCACACAGTACTCGAGGCAGCACCAGCGCAGAGTAGAGGGGGACAATCACATTCCTCGACCAACTAGCAATGCTGTACTTGATGTGCCCCAGGATACAGTTGGCCCTCCTGGCTGCCAGGCCACACTGCTGGCTCATATTCAACTTGCTGTCAACCACAACCCCCAGATCCCTCTCTGCAGGGCTGCTCTCCAGCGTCTCATCGCCCAGTCTGTACATATAGCCAGGGTTGCCCTGTCCCAGGTGCAGGACCCAGCACTTGCTCTTGTTAAACTTCATCTGGTTGGTGATCGCCCAGCTCTCCAATCTGTCCAGGACTCTCTGCAAGGCCTTTCCACCCTCACCAGAGTCCACAACTCCTCCAAGTTTGGTGTTGTCAGTAAATTTGCCCAAAACACCTTCCAGTCCTACATCCAAATCATTAATAAAGACATTGAAGAGGACTGGCCCTAAAATGGAGCCTTGAGGTACCCTACTAGTACCACCAGCCAGATGTGGCCCCATTAACCAGAACTCTTTGAGCCCTGCCCATCAGCCAATTGCTCACCCATCATATGATGTTTTTGTTAAGTTGCTGGACATTTTGTCCAGTAGGATCCTATGGGAAACCATGTCAAAAGCCTTGCTGAAGTCCAAAAAGGTCACATCAGCTGGTTTCCCTTGGTCAACTAGATGGGTGATCTTGTCATAGAAGGAAATCAAATTTGTTAGGCAGGACCTACCCCTCATGAACCCATGTTGGCTGGGACCAATGACTGCACTGTCCCCCAGGTGCACCTCAGTAACTTCAAGGATCATCTTCTCCATAATTTTACCAGGCACTGACATGAGACTGACAGGCCTACAATTGCCAGGGTCTTCTTTCTTACCCTTCTTGAAAATTGGCACAACATTTCCCAGCTTCCAGTCTACTGGGACCTCTCCAGATTCCCAAGATCACTGAAAAATAATTGAGAGAGGTCCTGCGATGACATCAGCCAGCTCTCTAAGCATCCTGGAATGAATCCCATCAGGACCCATGGACTTGTATGGATCCAGGTGGAGCAGCAAATCCCGCACACGTACGGGGTTGGTTGGGAGTTTGTCACTCCCACCGTTATGGTCCTCTCGCTCAGGGCACCCTGGGTCCCAAAGCCTATCATCAGCATTGAAGACAGAGGTGAAGAAGGCATTAAACATATCTGCTTAGCCTATGTCATTGTCTGTGAGGAGGCCTTCCCCATCAAGTAGCGGACCTATGCTTTCTTTGGTTTTCCTTTTTCTGTTAACATATCTAAAAAAACCTTTTTTATTGTCTCTCACAGACATGGCCAGCTTCAACTCTAGTTGGGCTTTGGCCCCACGAATTTTCTCCCTACAAACACGAACAGCATCCCTGTATTCCTTCCTCATCACCTGACCCTCCTTCCAGCAGCCGTACATTTCTTTTTTCCATCTAAACTCCAGTAGAAGATCCCTGGTCAGCCAGGACTGCCTTCTGCCCCACCTGCCTGACTTCCAATATTTTGGAATCGCCCAATCTTGTGCTTTTAGGAGGCAGTGCTTAGAGATTGACCAGCAGTGATGGATGCCAGTGCCTTCAAAAGCAGTTTCCCAGGGCACCTTGCTGACTAGTTCCCTGAGCAGCCTGAAGTCTGCTTTCCCCATATCCAGGGCTGAAGTTTTGGTGGCAGTTTTCCTTCTGTCACCATAAATTCTAAACTCAACCACTTCATGGTCACTATGACAGATACGGCCGCCAATTGCCACGTCTCCCACAAGACTCTCTCTGTTTTCCAGCAGCAGTTCTGGGAGGGCACCTTTCCTAGTTGGCTCCCTTAGTACCTGCACCAAGAAGTTATCATCTAGGTGCTTTATGAACCTCCTGGACTTGCTCGTGTCGGCCATGTGGTGATCCCAGTTGATGTCTGGCGAGCTGAAATCTCCCATAAGGACTGGGGGAGTTGATCTCGAGGCATCTCTTAGTTCTGCAAAGAGTAATTCATCAGTGTTGTCATCCTGGCTGGGTGGTCTGTAATAGATTCCCACAACAACATCCCCTTTATTTGTTCGTCCCTTAATCTTTACCCAGAGGCTCTCAATTTTGCCATCCCCAACCTGAAGTTCCATGCAGTCCAGCCCATGCTTCACATACCTCACCATCCCGCCACCTCGCCTACCCTGCCTGTCCCTCCTGAAGAGCCTGTAACCATCATTGCAGCACACCAGCCACAGGACTCATCCCACCAGATTTTGCTTATGCTGATGATGTCGTAGCTGTGGGACTGGGCCAAGACTTCTAGCTTGTCCATTTTATTCCTCATACTGCGTGCATTTGTGTAGAAACACTTCAAATGTGCTTCTCTACATACAGCACCTTGTGGAACCAACTGAAGGACCTCACTAGCACACAGTCCCTCTGATTCTAGCACACCATCCCTTAGCTCATCACTGGCATGCCTGGTTTTATCCCCTTCTCCCTTCAACTCTAGTTTAAAGCCCTGTCTATCAGCCCTGACAACTCCTGAGCAAAAATCCTTACCCCTCTCTGAGAGGCGCATCCCATCTGGTGCCAGCAGGCCCAGTGTCGCGTAGACCTTCCCATGATCTTCTGCACAGCAGGAGGCGCCTGTGCTGCAGCAGGCTCCTGAGTCTGTCTCAGAGAGGGCAGAGTACACCTCCACCAGTCAATTTCCCTCTCTGACTCCCTGATGCTCCTGAGCCTGCTCACCTCCTCCTGAAGGTCCACAACCTAGCTGAGCAGCTCTTCGACCTGGGCACACCTCCCACAGGCATACCCCTTGCTGCTGCTGTTGGATACGGACAGGAGACTCAGGCACACTCTGTAACCCAAGACCTGGACAGTGATGTGTTTTCCAGATCCCTCCATCTGAGCAGCCACATCGGTGACTGCGGCTGGAGAGGCCGCAAGAGATGCGGAGGCCATGTTTTTCTGCCTGGTTGATACCATGGTCAGGTTTCTTGCAAGCAGGCTACCAGTACCAGTACCGAAGGCAGAGACCACTGCAGAGGAGCATCGAGCAGCCCTGCCCGCGCGAACTGCCGTGCCCCGCCCTGTTTGCCCGTCCTGGTCGCCGCGCTCCCCAGGGGCGGCTTTTGAACGGCCGGGGAGGGGGCGCTGCTGGCTCCACCCGCACTTTGTCAGCTTCCCTCGTGAGGGGTTGCCGGGCCCTGGCGGCTCCCTCGGCTGCCTCGAGTGGCCTCGATGCCGAAAAAAAGCCTTGCCCTCTTCGATCCCCCGCTCCGCTGCAGCACGCGTCTGCCCGGAACTGATCGCCTCGGAAAGTGGCCAAGAAGTTTGCATTTAGCCTATAAATGCTACGTTAAAATTAAACCAGCAGCACCGTAACACAAAGAAACGGTTTGAGATGGCCATGATTGGCAGGAAGGATAAGGACAAAGCTGATGAGAAGAACAGTAGATGGCGCCACAGCTCTGCTGATGAGAGTTTCCCCAAGAGTCAGGGATGTGCTGCTATTTCTATGTGCAGTTCCCTATGCTAGTGACTTTACAAGAACAATTCCTTGCATAAAAGAATTGCTTGAAGCCCTGAGATGCAGCTTCAGCTATTTTTCAGGGCTCCAATCAAGTAGGAACAAACCAGAAATAAATGGCACCTGGAGCAGATTGCTACTACACCTTTGCCCACATCCCTTTGCCATTCCTTTTGCCCAGGGCAATTTCTGAGCAAGGTAAACCTTGCCTGAATGAAGATTGCTTGGAAATTGGGAGCATTTCCCACTGGAAGGGCCTCAAGTGATGTTGCTGATGGCCTAAAACACTCTTGGAAGGGGACTGGGGTAAGCACATGCAGGAATTTAGGGACAACTTACTGGACGACTTCACTAGGGACTTCATCCTCATGGATGAAGTACCTTCTCCAACACAATTTCTTTGCCCTAGTGGAAAGGCACTTGAGGAGGCTCAAAGCTGGGTTATGCACCACAGAAGTATCAGAACTGACTAAAATTTGACAGGCACAT
This sequence comes from Anas acuta, assembly GCF_963932015.1. Taxonomy (NCBI): domain Eukaryota; kingdom Metazoa; phylum Chordata; class Aves; order Anseriformes; family Anatidae; genus Anas; species Anas acuta. The sequence goes on from NC_088980.1 coordinate 65,434,582, forward strand.
CTCAACCAGCAGCTCCAGAGTCCCTTTCCAGCAAGTCTTTGCTTTATTCTAGTCCTTCTTCCCCTTGGGATCCTTTGTTAGGAAATAGACAGCAGTCATCTGATTTTTCTGAAGGGAGCCCTCATTTGAATCATTAAGGATCATCATTAGTTGGTCTGTTTTTTGGTTCCTTATTGATCCCACTGACAGTCCCCACTTTCCAGAGCCTTGTGGTAGCTCACATATCAGGAGGCCACAATGCAAGAGAAGGACAAATTACAAGCTACAATAAAGACAACAATCAACACACAGGCTAGAGGTTACAGATCTAGACAGATTAAAAAAAAAAAAAAAAAAAAAAGCAACTGGAAGCAGTGGCATACACTTTTTTTACACAAAAGGAGTGAAGTATCTGCAGAGTCACCTTAAATTCTCACTATCCCTGTGCTCCCCCTGTGGGAAGGACCCTCTGCCTTGAGCTTGCTCCACTATTTCTTCTGCCCATCTCTAGCATCAATGCATTCTTTTAATTTCCACCACAGGTGGCATTATCAAACTCCATCAGACTTAAAAGCCATTCATGATCAATTAGGACACCACACTCTAGCAACTAGAGTCAGTGATGAACAAGTACAGAGCAGGAAAAATATATTTATGAAAAGTAAGGAAGTCACTAGGCCCTGCTGGTGGAAGAAATGTCAATTTTTCCATTTATTTTTGTTTTATTTGTCTGTTCTTATTGAGCAAATAAGAACCTGTGGATGTTAAATTAACTACAGATGTTTCACCAAGTTCATGAAAAGCATCGGAATATCTTGTTAATCACAAAGATGAGCGATAAGTTCCAGTGAAAACCAGTAACAGTTGTTCAGCCCTACTTTTTGTTCCTATCAGTTTTATTTCTGCACCCCGAGAGGTTTTGCCTTCTATTAAAAAGTGAACTGAATATTACTTAAGTGCTCTATACAGCTTGTCTTGAAGAGAACTAGCAGTGAAACAACTTTCATCTGGCAATGGTAGAGTGCCTGGGTCTTACAAATATAGAAAGGAGATTATTGTACCAACTGTGCAAGTATTGCTTTAGACTTGATCCTATGCAAGTACTTTGTATTTTGTAACTAGCTTCTGTTAGAAATACTGCCCAAGGACATGGCAGGAAAGAGTGTGAAGGTATCTGTTGTGTAGATGTTTAGAGCAGTCTGTTAATAAGCTTTTGAAGACTACCAACAACTACAGTATTTGAGTCTTGGAGGCACTACCACACAGCAAACAGAAAACTGACTTTTTGCCAAAATGCCATAATTCCTTCATATCTAAACTCATTATAATGAACATTAAAGAAACTGGCCTGGGGAAACCTCTGCTATTCATTGCTGCCTTGTCTTTAATTATGTGTTTATTTATTGATGAGGAGCAGCCTTTAACTGAAACACCATGGTGATGTCTGGGAAAAAAAATATATATCTCAGGTATCAACTATTCCGCAGACTTAGAAACAGTGCAAATATGTCATCTTCCTGTAGAAATAGCTTGGGAACATTTCTTTGATCACTGAACAAGACAAAGAAAGATCCTTATGGTATCATTTCACTTTTAAAAATGCAACTCTTGCTTTGCCTTAGTGATTTTTATTTTAAGTAAAATTCAGCATACACGATGGTTATTTTTGTAATGCTTAAAGTTTAAAGTTTCAGTTCTTTTTTGTGAGGAGTTCTGAATATAGCAGCTTTGCTATCACAGAACAGGGAAAGAAAGCAAATTAGGTTGAAACACTGGATACAAACAGTAGAATAAATAGGACAAGACCACAGGGGGGAATAAAAAATGTAGGGAAATGCAACTTACTACCATTACGCAAATAAAATAGTCATGACCATCTAAGACCTAAATCTTCTGTTTCCTAAAACTTCTTCAGCACAAGCAGCTGTCTTAGCCAAAGGGAATTCATATGTTCAAAACATTTGAGATAAATTATGAACAAACCACCTGGGAAAAGAGTATAGATGATGGATGTCTCTAGAACTAAGAAATTATTTCATTTTCTGCATCTAGTTCTCTTATCAGATTGCTTCAGTTTTAATCAGGCACAGTAAGTTCAGAATAAACTGAAAATCACTAGGCAGATAACTGCACAATGAATAGGTGACACAAGCTTTTTGCTAACAAGAATGGATTGGCACTATAGATACACAAACTGTGATTCTAATTCACCTGAATTGCAAGGGCATAGCCCAAGGCCTGACCAGGCAAGAAGGGGTTGGCCAGCTGATGGAGAGGACTGTTTGCTGAGAAAGGTACCTGCTTGTGCACTGTGGCAGCCTGGATCAAAAGACTGATCTATCTTTAGTTTATCTTTAGTCACAGTCATATGCCTCTTCCCTGAGACAACCTCTTCTGGACAACCTCTTCTCTAATACACACTTCTGAATCATTCATGTACCATGGCCAATACAAATAACATAGGGAATAGATGGTGCTTTGGTGTATCAGTGGTGAGTGCCTCACAGTAGCAGCATCTAGCTCACAGATTAGACTCACAGATCTATCTCCAGCCCTTCCTTTGGTGAGACTTGTGTGCAACCTGCAAGATGGCAAGTTAAAAATAAGACTTTCCATAAAAGCAGGGAGTGGCTGAAATCATCTTTTGGCAAGAAGCAGGGTTTTTACTGTTTGGGTTGTTCTGCTTTTAGTTTTTATTAAGTTCCCCTCTTTTGGTTCTAATTTGTGTCCTTATAAAGGACTAGCCACCTCTTAGTGAGGCTAATCAGATTTGGTCCACATCTCTGCGCTCTTGTGATATTTTTAGCCAGTGCCACATACCTGATACCACCTAGTAAAGAGGTAAGACCTCTTATTTCTTCTCCCCCTTTCCTTCCAACCTGTTGGTTTACAGCAACATCCTCTGCATCTCTGAGATCCCTTCCCCCTTTCCTCTTAAGCTCATGGTCTTCTGCCATCCCTTTTTTTTAGTTTCTGACAGGCTCTTCTGTGAAAAAAAACAGACATCCTGCCAAATTGGCAGGGAACCTCAGAGCTTCCCATCTATGGATTAGTTATATTTAAGACTTTTCATGCTCCTCTCTCTCCAAGATGCTGAAGACCCTTCGCTCAAAACACATTTCATTCATTTTCTGCATCATTTCATTTGATCAGAGATTTCTTCCCTTTTCTTCATCTTTTCTACAGTTTTACTAGTAAGTTCTCAAAGGAACTTTTTTCATCAACAGAGCATCAGGTATTTCAGGGTACAATTTCATCCTTTTAATTTTCATGAACTGGCAGATGTTTTTTTTAGCTTCATTACCTAGAGTTCACAAACCCTAAGTAGACACAACCTCTCTTCTCTTTTTGTGGATATGCGTTCCTTTTTCTGAAGTCACACTTTCTAAAAAATCTCCTTACAAAGACAGCCCTTCCCATTTGCTGAGGGAACAGAAAGTGCACTGATATGGTATGCTTCTGCAACATTACTGATGCTTTCAAGAACTGCGATCCAACCATACCTCCCCACCCCACCAGAGCAACAGAAGTATGCTCTGACAAGAAGCCTTTGCTGCCCAGTGCCTCTGGTGGTGGTGTCCCAGCTTCCCATCCATGACAGGTACAGAAAGATGCATTCAGCTGGTTCAGAAGCATTTGCTACTTGAAAGTCTTTCGGCCAAGGGAGGGCTGGGGTAAAAGTAGTATGCTAGATAGGTCCTTTCTTCTGTCCAGTGCTATATAAATTATGCTAAATTTGCACTGATAAGACTGCAGACTTGGTCCCTGCTAACATCACAATTGAAAGATCGGAAGCTTATCTGAGATGTGGCATGTACACTAAGGACAGGCAGACAGACCTCAGAAATCTGCTAGTGATGGGAAATCATCCCATTCAGTTCTATTCACTGCTTCATCTGGACACAAGGAAAATCAGCACCAATTAAATTCAAAGGAGATGACCAGACTATTGGAGTAGAAAGTAATGACTAGGACAAGACAGGCATATAGACGAGTGGTGGTTATTGAGGCAAAAGCATTGCAGCTAAAACTAAGGAAGGGCGATACCTACAGAGCAATGAGGTGTTTTTTCCTGAAAAGCATATGCTTAAAAGGAGGTTTCATGTCACTGTTACTGCAGACAAATGGCTTAACTTATGCCCCTTGTGTAACAACAAGTCAAAGAGATTAATGAGGCCCTGCAGGGACAAAAGAGCAGCAAGTGGAACAGCTTCTAGTTTCTGTGAACAGAGCTGATAAAACTGGTATCATAGTGTTGCCTGCTCATCTGATGTCCACATCTTTAAAGAACTGTCAGCAAACTGAAGAGAAGACATACATGATCTGCAGAGCAATAGCCTGGTGATCTCACAGTGACCTATTTAAAACTCTCCACAAATGCATTTTTGAAAGATGAGTGAGAAGCTACTTCCCATATGAGTGTTTTATTCTGGCGAACAAGAAACCAGTAGATACCACAGTTCACATTGTCTTCACATCAAGCTTTTCTGGAGGAAACAATTCAGCCAAATACAAGCTAGTGGGCAGAGTAACAATGTCAGAGGCATATAGGATAGCAGCAAATATCAAAACTGAGCATAAAGCTATATGTTCAGAATCTCCTGTGTTCAGAATGACACAGGAGATTGATCTAGAAGATATATCGTATCTCCTGTTTAGGATCTATTATTTTCCCTCCCTCCTACTCATCTACTGTATTTTTCTTGTTTGTACTTCTCAAAGTGACTCTTCAGTTTCTCCTGCTAACAAGAAATGTTCCCCTGTCAAGAAATGGTTTTTACTTCTTCTTGGCCAGCCTCTTTTAGGACACAGGGGAGAGCAGCATTTGCCAGCTGCAAGCGTAGCTGTTCTGCCAGAGGGATTCAAAACCATCATATTTGACCAGCACGTCCTCTGTGATCATCCCCCTTCCCTGGTTCCCCAGAAAGAGAGACAGGGATCAGCATCTTCTCAGGAGAAATTTGTAGAAATTGATAGGCTTCCTGCTGTGATAAAAACCATGAGGAAACCCCCAGCCCTTACACCACACACACCCTACATCTTACACATCCGACATCCTACATCTTATTTGATAGTTTGTGAGAGTTTAACCATTAGTACCATTTGCATCAGGCCATTAGTAGTTTTGCCATATATAAAACCATATATAAAATGGGAGACATCAAGCAAAAAGGCATTGTGAATTTGCATGCCCTCATTTCTTTTCTTAGCAAGATAAGCAGGGGTTAGGAAAATCAAAGAATAAATAAAAGGAGAGTTCCCTACACTAAATCTATACAGCTCTTTATTACCACAGTTACATGGTATAACTGGCAAAATCAGTTATCCCACACAGAGGGACTAGAAACACACCATCCACACACCCATCAAGTGCCTTCCCTGCTCACTGCAGATGATCCTTTAATTATTTTTTCTGAGTTTGAGATGCATTTTACAACCCATGAGAAAGAGCAGTTTCTGTTGAATGAGAGCTACTTATTGACATCTGCTTTTAACAATTTTGGGTAAGATGAAGGGGCTTTAACTCAGCAATCAGGCTCTCACTGGGAACTTTGTATTTCCTTACACACCATAAGACACTTTTAATTTCTTTTCTACATTTAAAGGAACATCTCTGGTGAGCACTGAGGAGAGAAACACTTATGATACGATCTGTAAGGAAGTACACAGCTTCCGTTGACAGACACAGCTACCTTGTGACATCTGCTTTTTGCAGCTGCTGGGTATCACAGTGTAGGCAGCATCTCACTGACGGAGTTACCTGGCCACAAGCAAGTGATTCCACTCCACTAGAACCAAGACTCTTCCTCACATCATTTGAGAAGAAAAGGAGAGAAAAGGTAACATTTATAAAATTTAGTTTTAGAAAGAGTTGTCTATGTTATATGCTCATCACGTATGTGACTGTAATGCTTTTTCATTTACCTTTTGCTGCCACTCAGGTCATTTTTACAGCAATTTTCAGAAATTCTGCATAATCAGGATTAAGTGTATGTGCGTTATTTGAGTATTTGTTTTCAGTTTTAAATGCTCAAGTACAATAGCCATGTGGAATGTAGATTAGATGTAGGTGCGACTAGATGCTAGTGTTGCAGAGCCGTCATCTCTAGGACATTGGTGTTGAACAGTTCTGTCCCTGTGTCTCGTAATTCAGATTAAATTCCTCTCTGTGTATAACAGAACAGAACTGTAGACAGGGAAGTTGTGACTGAGATTACACACAGTAGGGTTCAGGTTAATGATAGTCAATACTTGCTGCATTGTAGTAGCACTATAGTCTGAAGATAAATAGAGCAATGATACTAACTTTTCCTCTACTTCCCATTCATAAAAATAAAGACAAAGGGGAAAGACATAACAGAAGCTTGCAAAAATTCTAGTAAATTAGGCTTAGAAATGACACTTGCTGTGATGTGAAAAACATGTAATACATCAACAGTGTATTTGTATTGCATCCATTATGTGATCTGGTCAACCTCGAAGTAACATCACTTAAAACTCTGTATCTATTAGAAAAGAACATACATATAATGACAAATTCATGTTATTCACTTTACCACTGAAGACAGCACTTACTGAAAATTGATGTCACCTTTCACTGTCTTCTTTCAGTGATGTTTGCCTGAGTGAAAAGATGGGTAAAATCCTGAACTCCTATGAACAGTGGCTTCACTTTTTACTTTACGCCACACAGGATTATCCCTCTCTGATTTGAGATATATAGTCTGTTATCTTTCATCCCTATTTGCTTTCCTCTCTGCAGTTTGGATAGTGTTCAGTCTGACACGTCTGATTTTCACCATGTTGGAAGGACTGAGCACATGCATGCCAAGGACAGTACTTCACAAGTGTGCATATAAGCATCCCACATTATTTGAATATTGTTTGATAATCTGTAATGAGAAGTGCATTGGAACTGCAAGTCAGTCTTTGTGTGTTGCAGTCTTTCCAACATGATTCAGGCTTGTGGAGTAACCACATGGTCATCATGAAGAGAAAGTCACTGACATTTTTATATTCTTTCATTCTCAGGAATCTGGGAAAAAAAACATGAGTTCTTCGAGTACAGAGTCCTTTGAAGTTGACACCTCAACCTTATATGACTATTACGATAATTATAATGATGCCCCAAAACCATGCAGTAAGGAAAGTGTCAAGAGGTTTGCAGCCTCCTTCCTACCTGTTCTATATACCCTAGTATTCCTGGTTGGGCTAATGGGAAACATTCTGGTCATAGTGGTCCTCTTCAAATACAAGAGACTGAAGAGCATGACTGATGTGTACCTGCTAAATCTCGCCGTCTCAGATTTGCTCTTTGTTTTTTCCCTGCCGTTCTGGTCTTATTTTGCGATAGACCAATGGGTTTTTGGAACTCCCTGGTGTAAAATCATTTCATGGATCTATCTGGTTGGGTTTTACAGTGGGATATTTTTTATTATGCTTATGAGCATAGACAGATACCTGGCAATTGTTCGTGCAGTGTTTTCCTTGAAAGCAAGAACTACTTTCCATGGCCTGATTACCAGTGTTATTGTGTGGCTGGTGGCTCTTTCAGCCTCAGTTCCAGAACTTGTATTTAGAGAATCTTTCCATGAGCAAAATTATACTACCTGCAAGCACAGATATCCAGGAAATTTTACAACATGGAAACTCTTTTCCACTTTGGAAATCAATGTTTTAGGGCTTCTAATCCCTTTCATAGTTATGGCATTTTGCTACTCCATGATCATCAAAACATTAGTCCACTGTAGAAATGAGAAAAAGAATAAGGCTGTGAGGATGATCTTTGCTGTCATGATCGTATTTTTCTTCTTCTGGACTCCTTACAATATTGTAATTTTCTTACAATTCCTGGAACTTATTGGAGTCATTAGAGACTGTCAAGCAAGCAGGAATCTAGACTATGCATTCCAGATAACGGAAATCTTCGGCCTTTTTCACTGTTGCCTCAACCCAGTCATCTATTTCCTCATGGGAGAAAAATTTAAGAAGTACCTGAAGATGCTCTTTAAGAACTGGTGGTTGCCTGGAGATATTTGCAAGTGGTGTGGACTTCACATCAGTTACCACACCGAGTCTACCAGTTCATTCCACACACAATCTACTGGGGATCAAGATGCACTTTAACGCATTTCAGACCAACTGTTGAACTCACCAGAAAGTAAGCTGACAAAACCAGGAACTTTTAAAAGCTAAGCAAATGCACAAGCATTTAATAAGCTAGTGCCTGATAATAAACTTACTAGAGCTTTGATTTCTGCCTCTTAGATTTTCTGAATATTATGACAGAAGCTGTCCTAGATATGAAACCTAGGAGATGGACATGCAAGTTTTACCTGATGCGACTATAAATCACTGCTCAGATTTCACAGCAGCCTCGGCTCAGTGCAAGTACTGTGCTCTGCTTCTTGTTTTTCACCAGCATCAAGACAGAGGTTGGCCTGCATGGAGGGGTGAAGGAGAGAATTCCTCATCATCAGGACGCACACTTGGAAAATATCTTTGAAGGATAAGGACAGTTATTACCATATTTTTTACTCTACCGCTGATCTGTGTAGGACTTGTTTGGTCAGACTCTTAGTGGCCACTGTTACACATTTCATCCCAGGGAGAGGATACACCTTCTGTCATTTTTTAAAAAAAAAAAAAAAGGACACAAAATGCACTATTTCTGTGCACAAAGAAAGGAAGCCAATGCATTACACTGTGCTATAAATATAGCTATGTTTTCTCTTAGGTATCCGAGTTCTATATATACCTACATTTAGGTGTATATATATATAGGTATTTTGAATTACTTTATCACCATACTTCAGGATGGCAATTTTTATTTTTTTTATTAACATTAAAAATGTTCAGATTTTTTTTGAATAAAAGTGTGTTTTTTTTTTTAATTTGTTTTTCAGCATGTGTGAGTATATTTGAAATATCTTGATTATAAGTATCTTTTTAAGTGAATGTTCTTCATTCCAAAAATACCTACCTCCAAGACAGAATTTTCATTCACTGTGTATGTATCTGGCAAAACAAAATAAAGAGAGGCAGTGTAGGAAAAGTCTGCCATAAAAACGACTGCCATAAAAAAATAAATTATGTGAGGATGTAATTTAACCACACAGAGAACTGTAGCATTTGGTAACAGAGCAGAAGGCAAAGAGTGTGATACACCAGTAGCCGCTCACAGATGTACATGATACTAATCAGGTCGGTAAAATTTTATTTATATTTTTTTTCAAAAGGAAAAATCAGTATTGTGGTAGTAGAAAAAGTAAGAGTTGAAAAACATACACTGGAAAATATTTCTGATGCATCTTCTTTGCTAAGCGACAACTATTCAAAGACTTGTGTCTTGGTTAGGCCATCAATAACAACACACCTACCCAGCACTCAGATATGGCTACAAATAGCAGACAAAACATTAAAATACATGAGCAAAGAGCTGTAGAAGAAATATAAAAATATTATAGTGCCTCTGTCCTGATCACCCTAAATTAGAAACATAAATGCAAGTTTACCTTCATGGGAACTCTCTCAGGATACAATAGACAGACTGAAAATAAAAAACAGCACTCTTAAATACTCCTGCATGCACATATCTTTCATAATTCATTTTGGGAATGAGATACCATCAGCAGCTCACTGATGCTGACAGCTCCAAGCAAGGACTCTCATTAATGCATATAATGCTGTGGAAGGCATTACAATACTAAAAAAAAAGAATTTTAAGTCTTACTATTCAACACTTTACAAGTCACTGAGTAAATCACATATGAAAACTGCCTCAAGGGGTCCGTTAACCCCTCTATTACCTATTTTGGAAAGGAAGAGCAAGACAAATTGCAAGTATCAGGTGCTGGAAAGTCTCACAGATGTCACTGAACCCCACAACACATCACTTCCAAGCCAGCATGGCATATCAACCTCACAAACATGACACTACTGGCACGGGCACCATGATTTGCTGAGCCATTCATCAACCAAGTGCCTAGAACTAAATTGGGAGCAAGAGAGTATATCATGTTTTCTTTTGTTGTTGATGATGTTGTTTTTGTTTTTGTTTTTGTTTTTCTTGGTCCTATTCTGTGACCCTTCTGGTCAATAAGATCAAAGAGACCTTCCAGGTTTATCTGTAAGAGAACTGGCAAGAGACCTGGCTTTCCAGACTAGGTGAATGGCTGCCTGTGCTGGTCCAACAAAAATGATGGTCAGGAAGCAAAAAGCAACCCACAGTAGGCTCTCGGAAAGCACAAGATAAGAAGGGTCTGGAGCTAAGACTGGCACTGAGGAATGGCAACCAGATGGCCAGCAGCTCGTAGGCTGGTCTGGCTCTGGGCACATACCCTGTGGTGGGGGAGGATGCTGTGTCCATTCATGTGTGGAATTAACAGGCCGCACCCAGCAGATGCACAGCATCACTTTGAATTGTGCTAGCGTAAAGCCCTTTTTCCGCATGAAACTCAAAAGCTACTCACTGCTGGGCTTTGTGCCCCACGCCCCATACACATGTGCTTGCTGTAGAGAGTGCCTAGTGCACGCAGAGCTTCTTCCTGGTGAACACTGCTCTCATTTCTCTGCCCATCAAACTTCTTCCAGTCCTCCCAGTAATACTCACAGCTATTTCACAGTTGTGTGAGAATAACCAAGCTGAAAGTTTTGCTCTGGGCAGTTTTCCTGAATCAGGTGCAAGGGGGACCTCACCATTAAGTGGTGGGCACAGGAATCCATAGCCTGGGACTGAGGCTCACCAAAACTGGGTAGTTGTCTCCTCTCCCTCACCTGCAACAAACCTTCCTCCCTGCCAGGCACCAACCTGCTGTGGATAATGGCACTCCTCTTTTGAAAGAGGGCGTTGAAATCTGCCAGTGAGAAAGGATGAGATAATAATATGAATACAGACAAAAATAAAACAGGGATTTTCAAAATGTCATTTGACCAAAGGTGTCATATTAGCTGAACAAGAGTTTCCAAGTGATGAAAGATGGTACATACAGACCTATTGAACCATGAAAGAAAATGGATAGATATTTGAGTGAAGCAAAGCTGACTCATTCCTAAACCCACATTTTTACATCAGGGTTCCTCAGAAGGCTACTCAGAGCAACTGAATAGAGGACGTAAAGCTGCCACAAAAGTTCAGATGAGATAAAAAAAAGTCAGCTTCATGACATCAAATATAAATAACAATGAAAAGGTTAAAAAAAATCTCGGTAGGTTTGTTTTCATACAACACATAGGTCAGTGCAGTCATTCCCTAAACATACAGCTGAATTACACTTACTAGCTTTTTCTCCTGAGCATGGTTTCATCCCTTTTGATTGTGCAGAACAGGCATCATGGAAGGCTGCTCCTCTCGGTCTGAGAGCCATTCCTGGGAAGAAACTGAGAGATCACTACTCTCCTTCTTATGCTACTGCTGCTTGCCTCTGTTCTAGCAACAGTTCTGGACACCTGCTCTGAAGGACAGTGCAATTCAACAGGCACTACAATGCTCCCCTGCTACCAGGATGCTTCCAGTGATCTACACTCACACATTTTCCTCCAGGAGCTCATAACAGTTTCCTGTTTTTATCTGGAATTTCTCTCTTAACGTGGCCTGAGACCAGCCTTATCAAGTCCCAGACCTTATGCAAATATTTCAATTTGACTTGATTTACAGTTAGAAATCAAGAGCCATTCAGTAACGTCAGTCAAAATGACCACTGAAATGTTTAAGGGCAATGCCTACAAAGAGCTCAACAGGAAAGTTGACTCCACTACTCCAGCCATGAAATAAGTTTTTAAGTGGAAGACTGGAAATGAATAGTCAATGTGATTGCAATGAGATTCCTTGCATTCATATATCTGATAAAAGCACCCAAAGGTGGTGTAGTACTGATCACATCTGCAGTAATCTTACTGTAACACAGCAATGATATATGCCAGTGTCACTGGCAGTCATAGAGAATGGATAGAACTCTGGATAGAGCAAGCACTATGAAGTGGGTACACACCAAGTTAGATGCTTCCAGGAAGATTTTCTTCTTCACAGCTGTTCAGAGGCAACATCCATCAGAAAAATAAAGTAAACAAAATCCAGTCTTACAGGACAGTAATCAAGTCAAAGACAACTCTTGCAAAAACGAGACTCAAAAGTGGAAAAGCCTTTTATCTGTTTCAGACTGGCAAAATCCAGCTCCTTTCCCAGCTCCTTGACAGAGCACAGGCACAACTGCCAAATGTTGCTATACTCTTTCCCTTAGAGGAACATAACCCTCCACAGATCCTTCATATGCTCAGCTCAAAAGAATGCTGCTCACAAGCCATTCTCACTGTCCCAAATCAAAGGTTTTCTCTTCATTAGTTTCTGGTCCTCCTTTGAATTCTCAGAAATAGTAGCATGTGATATCTCCACTGAAAACTGTAATTCCTTCTCTTATACAACATGGGTCCACTAAAAAAAAAAAAAAAAAAAAAAAAAAAGCTGCCATCTTATAGCTAAGGGAACTATGGCACAGAGCAAGAGCTCAGCTATATGAACCCGATGCACATTTTTGACATAATCACAGGGCACACCCAGCTCTCCTTGGGGAGGATTTGCATTTCGGGTTAGTGAAGAAGACTCCAGATCAGAGCTGCCCACACTGTGCCCTTTCTGGTAGCCAAATCTGAGAGGCCCCAGTCAGGAAAGTTCCAGTCTGCTTCCAGGTTGTGTGAGGAGGCCTGTGGGTTAGTATGAAGGGTATCTGGAGGTAAATGGATGAAGATGATGAAGTAATGCTATCTTCCAATACATTATGTTCTTCAGTGGTGTAGAGGGTGTTGTCTGTCTTAAAACACCAGAGAGCAAGGATTCTGTTTGTAGAGGACTGAAAGAAAAAAAAAATACACAGTCTGTGTAAACACAGACCAAGTACATAGTTGATCAATGTATCATACACCTTTAGTTTCTGTGTTGGTGTTTTTGTTTCCAGTCATCTTGGAATGGCTGAAGTTTCTCCATGTTTTAATGTTTCTAAGTAACAGCATGCATTCAGTATGTGCAGCTGCTGAGCTAAATGCTGCAAGCTTTTCATTCTGGGTGCTGCAAAATAAAAACTACTAGGGCACTAAGGATTTTTGGAAATTCCAGGAAGGTCTTTGTTTCCATGCTTTTGCTTTTAACAACTACAGCAAATAATCAAGAATCTGATCTTCAAGAATCTGATATGTTTCCACAGATACAAAACCCTCATAAAAGTCAGTCTCAGTGCTACTAGCATCCTGTAAGACAACAAAGACTGAATGAAGACCTGCATTACTAGATCCACTCTTTTGCTCAAAAGAGGTCAGGGGAATTTGATCAGCATTTTACAAGAAGCTCTGAACAGACAAGTTCAGGATGAGATTTATATACGTGGGATATCTGATTGGAAAGGCAGCTGCACCTCCCTGTAAGAAAAAAGCATGTTTGTCTCTTTTGCACTGACTTTGCACTTTGTTAAATATCCCCAGAGAAGTATTATGGTTTGGGGCAGGTAAGAGAGGAGAAGGTTCCTCCCTGACTCTTACCCAGTCTCCATCAAGCACAAATAGAAAGAGCTTTACTAGCTAGTAGTAGCACAAAACCATCTTAATCAAAGCAAACAAAGACCACAACAGATCTCAATACTTGCTCATAACTGGTAAACTGAAATTTGACCACAAGTAAGACCATGACCGCAGACAGAGTGACTTGCCTTTTCCGCTACTAAAGTATGTGGGAAAGGTGTAAAGAGCTTGCAGACAAGAAAGAGAGAGGATGGCTTTCCTTGTTTATGCACTTCAGCTCCTTGTTGCTCATTCACAAAGACCAGGAATGAAAAGAAAACAAGGCTGGTTGACTGCAAGAACAACGTTGCCTGCAGGTCCTGAAGACAAGCCCTGCTGGGAGGTTGCAGAGCACAGGTCTGCCCTAACTTTCAAAATTCCTGTTGGCATTTCTAGAAGAGTAAAACTCATCACATGAAGTGTTAGACAAAAGACTTGCCCTGCTACAGAGAAGGGGCTGAAGAGTTTACAAAACAAAAGAAAAAAAGAAGTTTAGATGTAGGCTGTTCGCTCCTCAGCTCTGCTTCACTGACCTACCCATACACAATTCAGGTCAGTACTCACTTCTTTTCATCAGAAATACTAGGGAATTGCCAACCTCCCCCCGGGGAAGTTGGCTCCCACTCTTGCTTCTCACATGAACATGTGTGCCACAGCCCACCTCTCCCGCAGTCACACGGAGTTAAAAGTAAATCCATTCACTTCCTTGCCAACTAAAGCTCAAGTTCTCCACACATAGTGATCACACAAGGAGGATGTCTGGGTTGTGACTACACTAGCAGAACGTTTTGCATTAGAAAAGGCAAGTTCACGAAAATCTGAACAATGGAGAATATGGATTTGTGATGGCATTGATAAAAGAGCAACACCTAAACCCATGCTATTGCTTAGATTTTCTTTCAGCTTCAGAGTCAAACTATTTTAGAACAAGTGCAGCCTATTTTTATCATATTTGAATTTAAGAATTTCATTATTTCTACTCCAAATTCTTATAAAACTTTCCTTCTGATGGAGATAATTTCAACGTTCCACATGAAAATCATGTAAAAAACTACAGAGCCTTACTATCAAAATAGAAATATGTGAATAAAATTAAATTGATCAAACCTCAAATCAGCATTTTTAAAAATCAATTGTTAAATTTCAGTTATTTAACAATTTTGAGTCAGGGCCCAAGAAAGCAAGTTCAGCATTAGATATCCAAACTTCTGCAGAATTTTCTTCAGGTGTTTGTTGTTGTTGGTTTTTTTCTTGTAATACCAGGAATTGGTATGTACAGATTGAGGGCAACTACTAATTGGGTTTGAAGGAAAAAAATAAATCACCTTTTCTGTAAGGTAATTCATAATAAAATGCTGATTCATATATAACAGCACTGAAGATGTTCTCACAATAAAAAAAAAAAAAAAAAAAAAAAAAAAAACATAATATACGGAATGACTAAACGTGTCTTGGATTTTCAGGACACATGACCGTATCTATGCCCAACACATTAACTGTCATGCCAATAGAAAACATTGGTTATATATGGGCTCTCAGGTTCCTGGAGGGAAAAAAAAGTAAAAAGAGTTCTCAAAATGTCAAGTATTTGTACATAATTAGTTGTAGAAAAGCTGATAGTCTCTAATAATGGAATAAATAGGTAGCCTGTATCAACGTCTATTTTAACAACGTCTCCGAGCAAAATCTGTCATGTTTTCTAGACCTGCAACCGTAAGATCCCACAAAGTCACTGCTTAGCAAAAATAAAACAATTTTTTTTAAATGGTCTACAAGAACCTTTACAGCAGATGCCATATCTCCCTAGTTGGTGCACGGGACAAGCTAGATGTGTTTACTCCAACACAAGCAGCTGCTGAGGCTCTAGGAGGAGACCTGGCACAGACCCATCAGCTGGTCGTGTTGGACAGACACTGGTTGTGCTTAGGAAAAAAAGAAAAACAACAATGCATTACCTGCTGCTTACTAGACAGTGTTTCCACTCCTGTATCATAACAAGGTACAGACTTAAACCTGGTATAAGTTGCCTAACCAGATCTGTTACTATCCGTCACAGAGCCAGTATGCCCAAAATAGCACCCTTAACCTCTACTTCTCCCTTTTCTTCCTGGAAAAGAAAAGAAAAGAAAAGAAAAGAAAAGAAAAGAAAAGAAAAGAAAAGAAAAGAAAAGAAAAGAAAAGAAAAGAAAAGAAAAGAAAAGAAAAGAAAAGAAAAGAAAAGAAAAGAAAAGAAAAGAAAAGAAAAGAAAAGAAAAGAAAAGAAAAGAAAAGAAAAGAAAAGAAAAGAAAAGAAAAGAAAAGAAAAGAAAAGAAAAGAAAAGAAAAGAAACAGAACACAAACCACCACCATCACCAACAACAAAGAAAGTTTTTAAGTTTGTTTTCAGCCTTGCCAGAGTTCTCAGTCAACTCAGCTATTATATCTGTAATATATAAATATATATATTATATATATAAAATAAAGACTGTGCCCTCCTTTGTAAAACAAAGGCATTTTGCAGATTAAGAGTACTACCATGAAACTAAGTATTTGTTATTGTAGAGAAGAAAATCTGTGTTCATTATTAGATGTCTTGCCTTAAGAATTTTGTCTTTTTCCACTCTTCCACAGAAGATGAAAACAACTTCATAACGGATGATTCTAAACAAGCCTTTGTTTTTGAACAATTTCTTCCTTACATTTCTCAGTCAATAGCCAATTGCTGCTTGAATCATGAAGGTCTGCATACAAAAACCTTACCCCTCTTAGATGTGCCTGCCTGATTTACTTCACATTTTGACATTTGTAATCAGTAGGGGGTTTCAGCAATTTGCATGAATACACTAAAACAGGTAGCAGGAAAAAAATAAGCACTTCATAAGAATAGGAACGTTCTTTCCAAGTCATCAAATTTTCACATCAAAAGACATACACGCTGACAATGAGTAAGCCCAAAAATCAAATAAATGAAAGAGCACAGACCAAGATGGTAAAAAAAAATAGATGATGCTCTTAAATAATCCTGATTGCTATACACCAGCATGCACAGTGTAAATTTTAGAGTTTGGGGGATTTCTTGCAAACCAAATCATGGCGACTGAGCAGCTTGCCGCTGAATCAGCAGTCAAAACTGAGTCTCTTCCACTGAAATGCCAGCTCAACTTAGTAAGAAAAAAAGACCGCACCTGAAAGTTTCAGGTACTGAAGCTTAAAAAGAAATTACTGGCTATGCTCACCTTCAAAAGAGGGTACAAGGCTAGATGGACAATAGTCAAAACCAGTACCACTACACCTATATGAAAAAAAGCATGTTGCTATTAAGTGAGAAAAAGAAAAAAAGAGATGAGCTCTGTATATTTTAGGATTAAGTTAAGACTGAAGGCCTCAGCCTTGGAGACAAAATTGAGCAAAAATGAGCAAATTCTCATCTGCTGCACTGATGAGGCAGACCCTTGACAAACTCACAACACAGAGAGAGAAGAAATGGTGGAAATCCCTGAATGTTCTTGCATCCACCCTGCAGGACAAGTACAACAGTGTGGTTGCATTCCAAAGACACTTGCTCACTAGAAACTAGAGTAAAACCAAAGCAGGCATCACCTAGCCTTATTATTTTGTGAATAACTGAAAATATGTGATGCATATTGAGAACTGTCAGGAAAAAAAAAAAAAAAAAAAAAAAAAAAAAAAAAGCAGCATGTTTTCTGCCTTTAATTCCAAGGGTAAAATGTAAAGAAAGATAGTGATAAGCACCTGGGCAGCAAGTACCATCAGAGCTGAGTGTTCACAACCTTAACAGTTGGGCAGGTTTTTTTTTGTTAGGATTTGGATATTTTCCCCTCCCTGCACATCCAAGCAGGGGGTTTGAATCTTCACCCCAGCTCATGTAAAATTTTCCACTTGTGGCTATGAAAACTACAGAGCTCAGCACCATTCACCTTCTCCATTTCAGTGAAATGCAATGCCATAGCCTGTAGCTAGTTGGTGGTGGTTGGAGTCACTAAGAGAAGTTTTCTTTCCCCTCTCAGCTTGCTTGGGTTTGGGGAAGACAAAAAAAAAAAAAAAAAAAAGAAACCCTAAAAACCACTGCTGTTTTTCTAACAAACTATTGTGCTTTCCCCTCTGTCTTCACAAGGTTTCTTATTCAGATGATGTTTTGGAACCCTTAATATTCTTGTTTGCTTGCATCTCTGTAATGCTTAAACATCCCCTCCAGCACTATGTGGTACTGTATGTAAAACAGAAACCAGGAACCGGCTGCATATAAATCAGGTACACAACTACAGTAATCTCAATTTATTATCTTTGCACAGACTCTATTCATCAGATTTTTTTTTTAAAGTGTCGTTTGGGTTATTTCAGCATACTAGCTTCCATACACGTGCATTTCAATTACTGCCACCTTCTATCCAAGTTTCTTTTATTTCCTAGGATGGGTAATCAAACTTAGGTGTTTCTTTGCTATCTTAATTTTTATTGAAAAAAGGGTGGTAGAGGAGTCCAAAATTTGGCTAATACTAAAGCACTGTCTGTTGGTGTCAGAGAGTTGGAATTAGAAAGGATCTGTAGAAGTAATAGGTTTTCTTCAACACCACTGAGTCAAGACAAATGGACCAGAGAGGCTAGATGTGGACAAGTGGAAAAAATAGCTGCTTCAGCAGATACCAACCAGCAGCACTTTATTTTTTATTTTTTAATTTCAACGTGCACTAGATGGACTCAATGCCTTAAAGCTATGTCTGCAGGTGCTGTAGTGAAAAGACTTGCATTGTTTTAAGGTCAGCTTATGAGGCAGATATTTACACTGGATCAAAGAACCAAAAAAGCAACATAGGAATGCAATGTGGCAGAAGTTACTACTTCAGCAAAGTTCTGCAGGAAATTGTGCTAACCCCCAGCACTTAATGTGTTCAGTGCTCAGGTTTTTCATAGCACAGGATCTACCTATTCATGATTAATGTAAACCACATCCTAACACCGAACAGAAAAAAAAAAAAGGTAAGCTTGAAAGAAGGTACATAGAGTGTGTGTCCAGGCCTATCTTTATGTCAGAGGCTAAAGTCTTCCAGGGCTTTAGAGTGAGTTATTAATTTCCTTTCCTTCTTATTCTCAACAATTCTGCCACCACTACAGAAGGCCCCTTCACCCATAGTGCAGGAATACATGCAGATCCTGCACAGTCATCATCATCACACACAACACTAAGCCACTTGCTGTCTCCCAAGGCAAGTGCTTTTGAGAGCGCTATTGCAGAATTCCATACTTTTGGCGAATTCTAGAGTAGTGATTCAAAGAGCATTCACTGTGTGTACCTGATGAAGATTTGTAGGACCTGCAAAAAGGCATCTTCACCAGCTTGCAAACTAATGATGGCTAGGTGCAAGGGGTAGGGATCACTTCAGGCAATTGAAGACACATTGAAGGAAATTCTTGGGGTTCCTCTACATTCAAAATTCCCTGGTACAGAAGGAAGAACCAGTAAGACACAAGGAAGAAAGAAAGAGGAAACAAAGGAATAATTCCTTATATAAAGCATTCGAGAGATGACTCACAATTGCTAGACATCTCTCTACACTTCTCAGAGCTGTGCTCTGGCCCACAACCGCAGACAATACTGAAAATGCCCAGTCAATATCAGTGTAGCAGTATTAACCCTACCCAAGCACTAAGTTTAAAGAAATACAGTGCATACATTTAGAATGACTGTAGAGACTTAACAGAAAAATACTTTCGAAGAACAGATACTGGCTGTATTTTTCCTACAGGATTTGCACCAGCATTCAACAGATCTACTCAAAGACCCCTTCTATTGGAGAATTATTGGAGAATTTCAAACTCTATTCCCAGCCCCACTTAGGATTTACCTTCCCTACCCCCCAAAAAAATAAAAAGGCTAAGTTACAGACATGCAGGTGTAAACACATTACCAAAGTGCAAGATGGGGATCTTAGCAGACAGCAAGCGTCTTAGTATGAATGCATGCTGGGGAGTTTTATGAGCAAGATGGTGCTTCCCATTACAACACAACACAGTTAAAAGTAGGACCTCCCTAAAACCCTGACTTTTAACTGCTATATACACCTGTCCCTCGGGAGCCAAGTAGATGTGCTAAGGCTCACAACAAGAATTCTTAAACGTATTCCTGATTCCTTAGCCACACAGACTATCCTACTGAAATGGGCTTTCACTGAAACTAGGACTGGTTCTGTGAAGCATCTGTAGGTAACGCATACCTTCAAGATTACCCCCACAGCTGGGAACTCCAGTTCACTACTCCCATCTGTGATAACATAATAAGCAACAGAAAATCCCTTCTGAAAAGGAATTTTTAAATATATGTATGTTATTTAAACATATGTATGTTATGAAAAGCAGGACAAAGATCCCTGTAACATCTTTCCAACATTTTTCCATTCAGCCCTTTGTCCAGATCTCTCTGCAAAGCCTTTCCACCCTCAACAAAGTCTACAACTCCTCCATGTTTGGTGTCATTGGCAAACTTGCTCAAAACACCTTCTAGTGCTACATCCAAATCATTTATAAAAACATTGAAAAGGACTGGCTCTAAAATGGAGCCTTGGGGGATCCCACTAGTGACCATCCACCAGCCTGATGTGGCCCCACTTATCACAACCCTTTGAGCCCTGAGAATAGACTCCTTCCCCCTACAGTCCAAACTCAGTGCTTTGTTAACAGGTCATCTTCCTGACCTGGATAATAGTGTCTCCTTTGTAGCACACTGTTAAACACGAGATTTTTTTCTCTGTAATTGCCTTTTCTGACTGACACATACTGGCCAGGTGGATAGCATTTGCTGCTCTGTCAGGAGTATTTTTTAGATTCATACTGATGTTAACATTCAAACATGTGCAAACATCATCCAAGAACTACAAAAGGAAGCAGAGACACTGTAGAGCACTCAAAAAGGTGGGGGAGCTCAAAAAGGTGAGAGTGCTGCCTGCAAAGACCAACAAAGGGCATTAAGAGGCTAACAGAACGTGAAGGCCAAGTCTGATCGTTTTTTCACTTACCCGGTGAGGCGGGGGGGGCGAGCCCCGAGGGGCTCTCACTTCTGGCGCCAAGCGCCCGGGCGTGCGCTGGGCGCGACCCGCTCCAGGGACAGCGTCAGGTGGGGAGTTTGACTGGGGCGATACACCTGTCAAAGCGTAACGCAGGTGTCCTAAGGTGAGCTCAGGGAGGCCAGAAACCTCCCGTGGAGCAGAAGGGCAAAAGCTCGCTTGTTAGACTCTGAGACTGAAGTTTTGAGGGACTGAAGTGTTGAGTAACATTTAGATTGATTATTATGCTATGAACATAAGGGAAATGGTAGTCTTATCAATAAATTAATAATTCAACAACATATTGCACACCGTTCACCAGTCCATATTTACCTCCTTGCTCATTCATCCCAAGTAATATTTAAAAGACCTTCATTTGTGCATAGGCAGGAATGCAGTTTAAGCTTACAAATCCTGCTCCAGTTCTGGAAAAACCCCTCTGCTAAGCAGAGCCCCCTACAGCTGCACTTTGCAGACAAGCTTCTGACAGCATGGGGAAACTAGTCCCAGGAAGACTACACACAAAAGCTAGGAAATCTAGGATAAGCCCCAGCCACACAGCAGCAGCAAAGGTGCAGATGCAGATGCCCAATGCATGACACAGGCAGGGCAGAAGACAAACCTGCAGCACCCACAGACACACCCATGGGTGAAGAAACAGCAGGAGGCAACAGGCTCTCCTTGGTAGTGATGCACTCTGAATGCTCCTTCTCAGAGAGATCTCCCTTCTGTGTACTCACATAAATACCACTCAATTTGGCAACCTGTTTTTTTATTGTAGGCAGACCAGGATTAGGAATCAGGGCCCTAACTTTTAGTCCCTTTCTGTAGACAACAGATCACTTCACAGAAAGCAGTTAATAGGCAGGTGTGTTATTGAAGCTATCTAGATCCCTACTTGAAAAACCTTAAGCTTGTTTTATCATGTTGTTCCTGGTAGTGTTACATTTATATAGATTAATATTTGCAATCCTTGATACAAAACCTTCATGCTTGTAGTATTACATGGAGATATGACAAAAATAGATACTATGGATTATGCTACATTTTTTTCACTAATGCAATGGAAAAACAAAAGAAGTGATAAGAACTACAAATTGATCTTTTCCATTCTTTACAGCACTAATTGACAGAAAAATAAAAATACTCCTGGCTGTTAAAGCACTGAACTGTTGTAGGAATTGCATCTAAATAGTACTGTCATTCTGTACACTTCAAGCCACAAAACCCACAACCGGTATGAAACTAACTCTGTTCCATTCCTTACATTCAAGACCAGGCTCTGAGGTAACTAATACTTCATAATAAACTAGTCACAGAGCATTTTCCAAGGTCTGCATAAGGATGATGTAAAGAATAAAAAGATCCAGGGTCAGAACAGAAAATGAAGTGTTTCAAGTACTGCACATGCAGCTCCCAGCTATAAGACGTAGCATTTGAGGTAAGAATTTCAGACTAGGAGCTCTGTGACTCAAGTGAACCGCACAGGAGTGGTTTGAAAGCTCCTGTGGCAGTCAGCTATTCAAACACATAGCAGAGGTTTTGATAATGTAGTGGTGATCCTTTCTACTCTCTCCTCAGGTGAGGGTAGCAGTCTGCATTAACTGAGAAGAAAACAGTCAGGTTTTTGCACTGGCTATCTCTGAAGAGGGTGGCACCTCAGAGGACCTCGCAGCCTATTGCAACTATTTTGTTTTGCTTCACTTTGCACAAGTCTTCAGAACAAAATAAATGAGACATCAACAAGAACTCCTTGTCCATAGAGACTTTACAACCTCATTTCTCACTTTTAATCAGTCTTCCTCCTCCACTTGCTCCCTCTGAAACAAATACAGGAAGGATTTAATCTTAAAGAACCATTTTAATAACATGAGACAGAAATTGAAAGGGAACAACCACAGATTATGAAAATACTTGATTCTGTCATTTTAATATTTTGTTTAAATCTCAACAAAGAGTTTGCATGATTTACACCAAAATCCTAAGAATCAAAAAGAAGATTCAGCCTGCTGTAGAAAGTCAGCTTTTCCAACAATTACTGTATCTTTGCAAATACCAGGCCCTTAGATTATCTATTTACCAGATTAGATTATCAATTTACTAGAAAAAAACATAAGGCATGACTTAAATTAAAAAAATTGAATTCTCTTTTATTCAAAACCTTCTACTTTGAAGGTTATGGCCTATGAAGAAGAGGCATGACAGACCCATTTAAAAAAAAAAAACATTTAAAAGGAAAAATGGCTTATTTTAAGACCGTATTCTGCAGGCAAGTTAATCAGAGGCTATGGTCCAACCAAGCTTAAATTTCACTAAAGTTCTTGTAATTGCCAATTTAATTTAAGTCTCTGGAGATAGTAGAAATGAAGCAGTCAAATGGCTTTCAAAGACAGGATAGAAGCAGACTACAAGATTACTCTCCACTGTCCACATTACTGCCATTTGGATCAGCTTGCATGAGTGCTCTCTTCCACATTTGTCACTGCTCCCATAAGAAACCAAATGGATTTTTTCAGAGGTCATTTGCACGGAGGTGAAAAAAGTAGGTCCATTCAACATTGGCAGTCAGTGCAGAATAAAATGATACTGGATACTAAACAGGTAATAAAAATCAGCTGAAAGGTGTCTAGCCCATTGGCAGCACTGACCTACCGGCCTTTGTGAGTAACCAGCAGGCTCGTGGGACTGTGCAGTCCTTTTGTAGGCTTCTCTCCAGTTGCAAAAGGTGGTTAAAAAAAAGCAGAAGGTTCCTGTAATACAAACAGCCTACAGGAATGCATTTTTAGTACACTTTGATGCTAAAATTATCTTCTAGATGAGTTCAGTTTCACAGTTCAAGGTAAATTCTAAAGCTACAACTTTTCTTCTTCAAGAGAATTTCAGTATTTAACTCTGGCCAGCCTGACAAAAAAAATGAATTTAAGAAGCTGTCTCTGCTAAACAACTTACTGATTTACACTGACTCTTTAAAAAATGAAAATATGTTTAAAGGGAAAAAGAAGCAAATTGGGGGGGGAAGATAAGGAAACACTCATATCATTATAGATAGCTCAGCCACATGTCTCTAAAAAAGAGTGGAGGGGGAACATTTTCATACAGTGTAGTTGCATTGATAACCGGTTTGTCTACAAATTCTATCTCGCATGCCTGGGTGCTACAGGGAGAATGCTCCAGTTCCAATACTGTTATGTTATTTGGCACTGATGAAACAAGTATATTCCTTGGAACAAAAAGCGTCAACTGAGGACCACGGGCTGGCCAGTAGCGACCGAGATTAAAGCCATTGATCCAAATTTGCCCCTGTTAAAAGAAAGAGAAAACATAAAGAAGTTTTAATAATTTGACAAGAGGTCAAACATCTAAATAACTTTAAGCATAACACATTTCACACAGTAACTGCATTTTCTTTATATTTCAGTTTGATAGAACACAAGGACTGATAATCTGTTGAAGAAATTGCTACAAATAGTCAAAAGAATCTAAATTCCCTGATGAGCTGATACTAGCGAGGTGGGGGTTGGCCTGTTCTCCCACGTGCCTGGTGACAGGACGAGGGGGAATGGGCTAAAGTTGCGCCAGGGGAGTTTTAGGTTGGATGTTAGGAAGAATTTCTTTACTGAAAGGGTTGTTAGGCACTGGAACGGGCTGCCCAGGGAGGTGGTGGAGTCACCATCCCTGGAAGTCTTCAAAAGACGTTTAGATGTAGAGCTTAGGGATATGGTTTAGTGGGGACTGTTAGTGTTAGGTTAGAGGTTGGACTCGATGATCTTGAGGTCTCTTCCAACCTAGAAATTCTGTGAAATTCTGTGAAATTTAAAAACAAAGTGGTCAGATACTGCAGTCATGCCAAATATGACAATACTTCAGAAAACAGAATTGCAGGTTCCTGACACTGAATTTTGTGCCAAGTTTCAGACCAAAGCAAATCCTGAAAATTGTATTTACTTGAAGCTGATTGTTAAAAGGAGAAAGAACTCACAAAACAAAGCAGATCCTAATTCTGTTAATTGTTCTCTACAAAAGTGTAATACTATGCTATCTTCACACTGCTTCCTGTTCTATGATTTCAAGAAGATATACAGCTTGTCTAGACACATGACATTCAGATGTCTATTACACTTGCAATAGTTTAGTCAGCAAAATAAATTGTGAAATGATACTGCAAGAGCACTGTATTTTGTTTTAGTTAGTTACAACAGTGAATCTTTGATGTTTTGCTATTATTAATGTAAATTCAATGACATCGTAGTTAATTTATCACACAAACTCTTCAAATTGCTTTCATAATGGAGGTGGCCAGAACAAATGCCTGGCATAGAAGGACCTGGGAATATTGGTTGATAGTCGGCTGAATATGAGGCAGCAGTGTGCTCAGGTGGCCAAGAAGGCCAACAGCATCCTGGCTTGTATAAGAAGCAGTGTGGCCAGCAGGACTAGGAAAGTGATTAGGTCCCCCTGTACTACTTGGCTCTGGTGAGGCCGCACCTTGAGTGCTGTGTTCAGTTTTGGGCCCCTCACTACAAGAAGGACATCGAGGTGCTCGAGTGAGTCCAGAGAAAGGCAACGAAGCTGGTGAGGGGTCTGGAGAACAAGTCTTACGAGGAGCAGCTGAGGGAGCTGGGCTTGTTCAGCCTGGAGAAGAGGAGGCTCAGGGGCGACCTTATTGCTCTCTACAGGTACCTTAAAGAAGGCTGTAGCGAGATGGGGATTGGTCTATTCTCCCACATGCCTGGTGAAAGCACAAGGGGGAATGGACTAAAGTTGCACCGGGGGTGTTTTAGGTTGGATACTAGGAAGAACTTCTTTACTGAGAGGGTTGTTAGGCATTGGAATGGGCTGCCTAGGGTGGAGTCACAATCCCTGGAGGCCTTTAAAAGAGGTTTTAAAAAGTTGTTTTAGATGTTGAACTTAGGGATATGGTTTAGTGGAGGACTTGTTAGTGTTAGGTCAGAGGTTGGACTTGATGATTTTGAGGTCTCTTCCAACCTAGACAATTCTGTGATTCTGATTCTGTGAAAATACTTTTCTAATATTATAAATATTCCCAGTTAAAAATAGAAAATAAAATTAGGCAAGTAAAAAGGAAATAAACTAAGTCATTAAGTCATTAAACTAAGTCATCAGGCCTGTCAGTTTGACCTCAGTACCAGGGAAGCTCATGGAGCAGATCCTCTTGGGAGTCATCATGCGGCACTTGAAGGGCAAGCAGGCGATCAGGCCCAGTCAGCATGGGTTTATGGAAGGCAGATCCTGCTTGACGAACCTGATCTCCTTCTATGACAAAGTGACACGCTGGGTGGACGAGGGAAAGGCTGTGGATGTGGTCTACCTTGACTTCAGCAAGGCTTTTGACACCGTCTCCCACAGCATTCTCCTCAAGAAACTGGCTGCTCTTGGCTTGGACTGGTGCACGCTTCGTTGGGTTAGAAACTGGCTGGATAGCCGGGCCCAAAGAGTCGTGGTAAATGGAGCCAAGTCCAGTTTGGAGGCTGGTCACTAGTGGCGTCCCCCAGGGCTCGGTGCTGGGGCCGGTCCTCTTTAATATCTTCATCAATGATCTGGACGAGGGCATTGAGTGCACCCTCAGTAAGTTTGCAGATGACACCAAGTTAGGTGCGTGTGTCGATCTGCTCGAGGGTAGGAAGGCTCTGCAGGAGGATCTGGATAGGCTGCACTGATGGGCTGAGGTCAACTGCATGAAGTTCAACAAGGCTCTGGTGAGGCCGCACCTCGAGTACTGTGTTCAGTTTTGGGCCCCTCGCTACAAGAAGGACATCGAGGTGCTTGAGCGGGTCCAGAGAAGGGCGACGAAGCTGGTGAGGGGCCTGGAGAACAAGTCCTACAAGGAGCAGCTGAAGGAGCTGGGCTTGTTCAGCCTGGAGAAGAGGAGGCTCAGGGGCGACCTTATCACTCTCTACAGATACCTTAAAGGAGGCTGTAGCGAGGTGGGGGTTGGCCTGTTCTCCCACGTGCCTGGTGACAGGACGAGGGGGAATGGGCTAAAGTTGCGCCAGGGGAGTTTTAGGTTAGATGTTAGGAAGAACTTCTTTACTGAAAGGGTTCTGAGGCACTGGAACAGGCTGCCCAGGGAGGTGGTGGAGTCACCATCCCTGGAAGTCTTCAAAAGACGTTTAGATGTAGAGCTTAGGGATATGGTTTAGTGGGGACTGTTAGTGTTAGGTCAGAGGTTGGACTCGATGATCTTGAGGTCTCTTCCAACCTAGAAAATTCTGTGATTCTGTGATTTATACACCAGAAAATAGAGACATTGGAGTGAAACAAGTGCAGGTGTTTCCAAAAGTCTTTAAATTGATGAGCTGCCAAATGTTCAGCAGAATTATAAAGGGATTCCTGAATTGTACGGAATCTTGATTCATTAAACAAGACATAATCTGATTTGGACAAACCACTTGATTTTTTTCCTCTTAAGCATCCTTTTTACCATGTCAGACAATTGACTGGCAAGCAAGGAAGAGGATGGGAACAGATAACTTCATCTGTTTTCCCTCTTGCTGTGGCCTCTGGTAATCAGAATGTAGAGGAAAAGCAAACTCACCTGTAGCATGGATGTAAATTGATAAAAATAATAAAATCATCTGAGTCACTGGAAAGTAAGGACTCATTGCACTCTTGATTTTTAACATCTTGAGGGAAAACTAAAAATCAAATAATACTCATAAAAGATTTATAAAAGCACAACTGTAGTATACTAAATATCACTGTTCCAGGTGTTTTGGAGGTAATTCTTTTTTCGAGCATTTATGAAAATTATTTTTATGAAACTTGTGAAAGAAGTTTCATAAGGAGATTGTATAGTTGCAAATGCAGATGAGTTATTTTGTCTCTGTATCCACTATCTCAGTATAAGATCCTATCTTTTACAGTGCCAAGATGTTAATAAAATTTGACTTTAAACTTTTTTTTAGTATTTAAATCAAGTTCATCTCACTTTGTGGTTTGTTTCTGCTGTATAAAAGGACAAGAGAAGAACTACATGTATTTATTCAAGCTCTTCACTTTGCTTCTATACTACTTTTAGAAGAGAATATAGCATTAATGCAAGCTATCCCCTCACAAGATGCATTTGCAGATGTACCCACTACACAGTAGACTAGCTACTATACAGGGTGACTGGAACCCTCTGGGAAGTAGGAGTATAGTGTAGGAATCAGACACACTAGAGTTCATTAGTTCATGATGATCTTGAGGTCTCTTCCAACCTAGAAATTCTGTGATTCTGTGATAGAGTTCAGAGACCATTCCCCCTTGTCCTATCACTATCTACATGATTAGAAACAGGTCTGTTTCTAATCTTAATCTATCTCTGGTTATAAGTCAGTTTTCCGAGAAAACTATGATTTTCATTTCTCATTTCCAAACTGCCATTTGGAACATTATATTAACACTGCAATTTCTGAAGACTGCATATTCAGGAGTTTGTACATCTCAAAATATGAAAACACAGCATCATACATGCTGCCAACAAACATACCTTTGAAAAAAAAAAAAAAAAAAAAAAAAGAAGAGATAGGGAATAGATCTCTATCTTCAGAAAGATTTCCTTTATCAGGGTCAGCAGCTATAACCCACAATTCCACAGAAATAAAGAACAATCCTGACACCAAAATAAATAAATAAATAAATAAAAATAAATCTGATCATACATCCAGAAGGACATACTCTTAAGTGCAACCATGCTTCATTAAGTGAAGGTGGGGGAAATTTTGTTAATAGCAAAGCTTTTAAAAACCACAGAAGGCAACTGAGCTACAACCATAGGTCATGACTGTTAATGCCACATCCTTCTTCTGGGCTGTCCGGCATGTCAAATTCTTTGTCTTAATATGGAAAGGCAAGATAATCATTAAAACTGCACATTTTCTTAAGAGTTGTTTGCACAGTTTTTCAAATACCCAAACACCTTTAGCTCCTTCTACTATTAGAAGTCCCTCTCCACACTTTGTCATCAGCAATTTATACAGCTGTGCCTCAAGGAACTAAGGCCCAGATCCAATAGGATTTGAGTAGAATTCAAACTCTTACAGCCCTCTACCTTATAGGCACTGATCATTGGTAAAGCTATCTAGAAGTCTGAGATTCTGCCTTTCTTCTCCCCATACCGTTTTACTCCTTAATTACTTATCTTATTACTCCCCACACCCAGTTTTACTCCTTAATTACTTATCTTATTACTCTTATTAATTATTAATCTTATTAAGTAATCTTATTACTCCTGGGTATCTTATTAAAAACTTTGGTCCAATCTCTATAAAGATGAAGGATTAATCCAATAACCATATTTACAGTTTCCCTGGGTTCTCTTCACTTTGACCTCTTTAGATAGTATACAGACCATATAAAACAAATTTCTATGTCCAATAGGTCAGGGAAAAAGATTCCCACTGAAACTTAAGAATTCTTAAGAATGGACTCATTTGCCATTTCAAAGAGAGGAAGATGGTTTGTGATTCATTGGGTTGCAGAATTTACCGGAAAAGTCCCAGATTCCAGTTCCTGTGCAAATAGCTATTGTTGGATTTTATTCTGTGATTGTGTAAGATATGTATATATATAGGAACAGGGACTAAGAGACTTCCTCATCCAAGCTCAGTGCCTGCAACATTAAATGTCTGCAATGAATCAGTCTTCTGCATATTGCGAAGTGCTTTAACCACTGCAACGCTGTAGATAGATCACGAGCACCTCCATCTCCTACTCTGTTTTAATAACAGTAAGTAAACTGCTTCAGAAAGGATTAACTTCACTACGATTAACTTTGCTACCTAACACCAGCACTCCTGAAGCCTAGAGTTGAATGCTTAGGCCTCTTAGAGGAGTGGCACTTCAGTGCACACATTCTGCTGTCTGTGCCTCCCACCAGCTACATACTCATCTTGTATGCTGTTTCAACCACGGCAATGTGAAAACATACTCTTTTCTGTTCTAGTTTTTCTCCAGCCCTATCAGAAGTTCCCTTTCAAGTCTGCACACAAACTTCTCATTGCAGTGCTCTCTGATCATAGAATGACTTGGGTTGGAAGGGACCTTAAAGGTCACCCAGTTCCAACTCCCCTGCCACAGGCAGGGATGTCACCATGATCTAGACCAGGCTACCCAAAGCTCCATCCAATTTGGCCTTGAACACTTCCAGGGATAGGGCATCCACAGCTTCTCTGGGCAGCCTGTTCTGGTACGTCACCACCTGCAAGTGAAGAATTTCCTCCTTATGTCTAGTCAAAATGTATCCTCTTTTAGTTTAAGACCATTCCCCCTTGTCCTATTACTATCTAAATGGGTTAAAAGTCAATATCTTTTTTATAAGACCCCTTTCAATATTACCAAAAAGCTGCAATGAAGTCTCCGCATAGCCTTCTCTTCTCCAGGCTGAACATCCGCAGCCCTCTCAGCTTTTCTTCATAGAAGAGGTGCTCCCTCTGAGCATCTTTGTGGCCCTCCTCTGGACCCACTCTAACAGATCCACATCCTTTTCGTGCTGGAGGCCCCAAACCTGGACACGACACTCCAGGTGGGGCATCACAAGGGCAGAGCAGAAGGACATAGTCCCCTCCCTTGCCCTGCTGGCCACCCCTCTGTTGATGCAGCCCAGGACGCAGTTGGCCTTCTGCGCTGCGAGCATGCACTGCTGGCTTTTTTCATCCACCAGAACCCCCAAGTCCTTCTCTGCAGGGCTGCTCTCAATGAGTTCTTCTCCCAGTCTGTCCTCATGTCTGGGATTGCCCCAACCCAGGTGCATCACCTTGCACCTGGACTGGTTGAACCTGATTAAGTTCACATGAGCCCACTTCTCAAGCTTGTCCAGGCCCCTTTGGATGGCATCCCTTCCTTCTGGTATATCAACTGCACCACTCAGCTTGGTGTCATCTGCAAACTTGCTTAGGATGCACTCAATCCCACTGTCTATGTCACTGGTAATGATATTAAACAGCACCAGTCCCAAGACAGACCCTTGAGGGACACCACTTACCACTGAGCTCTACCTCAACATAGCAGCAACTGGCAGCAACTCTCTGGCTGCAGCTCTCCTGCCAATTCCTTATCCACTGAATGGCCCACCCTTCAAATCCATCTTTTTCCAGTCTGGAGATCAGGACATTGCATGGGACCCTGCCAAAGGCCTTACAGAAGAGTCCAGGTAGATGTCATTGGTTGGTCTTCCTTTGTCAGCTGATACAGTCAATCCTTCATAGAAGGCCATGAGATTGGTCAGTCACAACTTGATCTACTCAGTCCAGTTACAGGTAAACTCCAGAAGACAGACGTTGACAGCTCAAAGAAAGCAGTCTAGGAGGTTTCTAGAGAGCATGAAAGATAGTTTTCTGACGCAGCTGGTTAGTGAGCCTACTATGGAGGTGCCCCACTGGACCTTCTGTTTACAGAGGAGTGGTGGGAGATATGGTGGTTGGGAGCTGTCTTGGGCAGAGCAACCACACAATGGTAGAGTTCTCTATCCTTGGCGAAGTCAGGAGGGAGACCAGTAAAACCACAGTCCTGGACTTCTGGAGGGCGGACTTTGAGCTGTTCAGGACACTGGTTGGCAGAGTCCCTTGGGAGTCAGTTCTGAAGGGCGGAGGAGTCCAGGAAGGCTGGGCACTCCTCAAGAAGGAAATCTTAATGGCTCAGGAGCGGTCTGTCCCCACATGCCAAAAGACAAGCTGGCGGGGAAGAAGACTGGCCTGGCTGAACGGAGAGTTGTGGCTAGAGCTTAGGGGAAAAAAAAGAGAATTTATGATCTTTGGAAAAGAGGGCGGGCCACTCAGGATTATAAGGGTGTTGTAAGGATGTGTAGGGACAAAATTAGAAAGGCCAAAACTCATCTGGAGCTCAATCTGGCTACTGCTGTTAAAGATAACAGAAAATATTTTTATAAATACATTAACACAAAAAGAAGGACTAAGGAGAATCTCCATCCTTTATCCAGTAAAGGGGTGAAACTTACTGACGAAAGATGACGAAAAGGCTGAGGTGCTTAATGCCTTCTTTGCCTCAGTCTTTAGCGGCAAGATCAGTTGTTCTCCGGATACCCAGTACCCTGAGCTGGTCGAAGGGGATGGGGAGCAGGATGTGGCCCTCACAATCCTCGAGGAAATGGTTGGCGACCTGCTACAGCACTTGAATGTACGCAAGTCGATGGGGCCAGATGGGATCCACCCAAGGGTGCTGAGAGAACTGGCACAAGAACTGGCCAAGGCGCTTTCCATCATTTATCAACAGTCCTGGCTATCAGGGGAGGTCCCAGTCAACAGGCAGCTAGAAAACATGATGCCTATCTACAAGAAGGGTCAGAAGGTAGACCTGGGGAACTCTAGGCCTGTTAATTTGACCTCAGTGCCAGGGAAGCTCATGGAGCAGATTATCTTGAGTGTTATCACGCAGGACAACCAGGCAATCAGGCCCAGTCAGCATGGATTTATGAAAGGCAGGTCCTGCTTGATGAACCTGATCTCCTTTTATGACAAAGTGACGCGCTTAGTGGATGAGGGAAAGGCTGTGGATGGTATTGGTCTTGTGGATGGTATTGAAGTCAAGGCTACCTTGACTTAAGTAAGGCTTTTGACACCGTTTCCCACAACATTCTCCTCAAGAAACTGGCTGCTTTTGGCTTGGACTGGAGTACGCTTCATTGAGTTAGAAACTGGCTGGGTAACCGGGACCAAAGAGTCATGGTGAATGGAGTCAAATCCAGTTTGAGGCCGGTCACTAGTAGAGTCCCCCAGGGCTCAGTACTAGGGCCATTCTCTTTAATATCTTGATCAGTAATCTGGATGAGCGGATCAAGTGCACCCTCAGGAAGTTTGCAGACGACACCAAGTTAGGCGTGTGTGTCGATGTGCTCGAGGGTAGGAAGGCTCTGCAGGAGGATCTGGATAGGCTGCACCAATGGGCTGAGGACAACTGTATGAAGTTCAACAAGGCCAAGTGCCGGGTCCTGCGCCTGGGGCGCAACAACCCCAAGCAGCGCTACATGCTGGGAGATGAGTGGTTGGAAAGCTGCCTGGCATAGAAGGACCTGGGAGTATTGGTTGATAGTCGGCTGAATAGGAGCCAGCAGTGTGCTCAGGTGGCCAAGAAGGCCAACAGCATCCTGGCTTGTATAAGAAGCAGTGTGGCCAGCAGGACTAGGAAAGTGATTAGGTCCCCCTGTACTACTTGGCTCTGGTGAGGCCGCACCTCGAGTACTGTGTTCAGTTTTGGGCCCCTCGCTACAAGAAGGACATGGAGATGCTCGAGTGAGTCCAGAGAAAGGCAACGAAGCTGGTGAGGGGTCTGGAGAACAAGTCTTACGAGGAGCAGCTGAGGGAGCTGGGCTTGTTCAGCCTGGAGAAGAGGAGGCTCAGGGGCGACCTTATTGCTCTCTACAGGTACCTTAAAGAAGGCTGTAGCGAGATGGGGATTGGTCTATTCTCCCACATGCCTGGTGATAGGACAAGGGGGAATGGGCTAAAGTTGGGCCAGGGGAGGTTGAATATTAGGAAGAACTTCTTTACTGAGAGGGTTGTTAGGCATTGGAATGGGCTGCCCAGGGAAGTGGTTGAGTCACCATCCCTGGAGGCCTTTAAAAGACGTTTAGATGTATAGCTTAGTGATATGGTTTAGTGGAGGACTTGTTAGCATTACGTCAGAGGTTGGACTAGGTGATCTTGGAGGTCTCTTCCAACCTAGATGATTCTGTGATTCTGTAAAATTGAGTGTATCCATACTTATGGGCATGCTACTAGCAGTGTCCAACTCTGCCTGTGCTTTGTAACAGGATCCATATTTCTCACACAGCAACAAAAATATGCTATTAGTTACTTTTAATTAATCAGTGTAACCAGAGAAGTGTCCTGTAGCATCTCACTTTCTCCAGAATAAGAACTGTTTAATCTCAAGGTATGTAATTCATTCTATGCCTCCAAAAAGCTGTTTATACAACACATTGAGACAAAAAAAAAAAACAAAACACAACCACTAAATGCAGCATTTCTATGAAGTCTGACAGTTGATCTTTCTCACTCTAGGAAAAACTACAGGGTTTTTATGTGATTCTCCCCTTCCTAGACCAATACCATGTGCTTTTCAATTATAAGTTTCCCTCTTCTTAATGGTTTATCTCCAAATTTACTTGTACCAAGGAATACATTTCCTAGTCATTTAAATGTATATGACACACCCCACCATCATAACCTCCTTCTATTCAGCCAAAGAGAGGTGGATTTTGACCTTCCGTAGAACTTTCAGTATCTCTCTGAGTGGACTTCAAGTTTTTACAGCAAAAATTTGTACCTTTGTCCAGCCAGGAAAGTTAACATAGGTATCTTGTGGCAAGTCTGGAATCCCGCCAGGAATTAAAAGTCTACCAGTGTAAAAAGTAGGTGTTTCATAACTTAGTGGATTGCCAACATATCTCTCTGGTTGGTCAGGGTAGCCATGAATGGAATGGTTCACTGCTCCATCTATGTCTAGAGGATAGATTTCCCATTCAACAAGTATGTCTTGATCGAGAGTTAAATTTGAAACTAGACCCTAGGAGGAAAAAAAAAAAAAAAAGCAACATAATTAGCTTCATGTTATTGAAATTATTAGCTGCAACCATAAATCAGTCAGGACTAGAAGCATGTTTGAATCAAAGTACTTCCAACAGCTGCCAATCTGTATGGAAAAACAAGCATCTGGTTTTCACCAAGTTATAAGCTTTGCTCAATAATAAAGCATTTTATTTATTCTCTAGGAAAGTGTTGTACTTCTTCAAAGTTTTACGCATTCATCAATGCCAATTTTCCTTTTCAAGTTTTTTTTTTAATTAAAATTTCTGTTTTGCTTTAACATGAACATGATTCAAAAACATGGGGTTTAATAAATAGCAGAAAAAGCATTAAATAGCTTGTTTTGAGATACCATCAAGAGATTTGGTAACATTGAGTCACTAAACCAAGACATTAACCTGCACAATAGCAGAGAAAGCAGTATTCACTTCCTACAAGTCTTCTACAGCTAACATATAGTATCACAAAACCAACGTGCATGCTTCATGACCCCAATTCAGTGAAATAATTTAAGCTTACAGTCAACTTCAAGCCCACAGAGTCCTGTTTCAGTTCTATGGAACTATGTGTACCCTTGAAGAACACCAAGGTACTCACACAGTGAGTACAAACGCAAAGTAAGATCATGATTTAAGAGAAGTGAAAGGAACATAAAGTTTCTCCTGAACTCAATTCCTAACTGTGTTACAGTAATGGTTTCTAAAATTGTGTTTCAGTGCAATGCAAGGAATTGACTTTAAACCAACACTGCTACATCCATATAATCTCCGGAGTAGACCCTGTGTAATAGCTGTTTTTAAGTGCAACTTCTGTTGCAAATACCACAAGTTAAACAGGAAAAAGAAGTTCTAAAAGCAGAGTCACAAGCAAAGCCACATTTTCTATGGCTATGGAGGGCTTATAGTAAATAGTATATCTGTTCTGATATCTAGTAAGCATTACACTGACTCCACAAGCCTAGTCATCAGTAGGTGCACTAATATGTTCTCTATTCCTTTACCTAGATGACCACTTCATAACTTATTTTTCTGATATCAAAATAAATTATCTGCACAGAGTTAAACAGCAAAACTTCTCTTCAACCTAGACTTTACTTTGTCTGACAATCAGTTGAAGTATTGCAGCATAGCTTTGGCCAAAACTTTCCAACCTGCTTCCCTAAACCCATCTTTAAGTGTTATGTACGGTGTGATTTTTGAATGAAATGAAGTGCCTACAAGCGCTCTTATTTTGGTATGCATAAAAATGCATATGCAATAGTCCAGATATGGACATGAATTTGCCAAGTAAAACAAAGATATAGGTGTTAGTGAGCATGTTAAAAAAAAAAAAAAAGAAACTACATTCTTCCTTCCTTTGTTTCCTTTAAGGACACTTAAATCAACAGGATGTTTTAGAACAAAAACCCTCTTAGGATTCTTTTCCAAAAGCTATATGCCTGGTTCCACTTCAAATTCAAAAAAAAAAAAAAAAAAAAAAGAGTAAGAAAAAGGAGCTGAACAAAATTCAGATTTTCTTGAAGGTGCAAGGTTTCTGTAAGGCTTCATCAAATGGAAACCTCTTCCCTCATGTTACATATGAAGTTATTTGAAGTTATTTATGAAGTCACAGAATAATGAATAACCTATGCATAATTATCCACATTTTCAAAATCAACACAAAAAATACCTGCCTTAAGAAACAGGGTGAGGGAGTCTATGGGAAAGGCAAAGTACATTTTCTAAAGCTATGTGGAGAAAGTCTCCCTCTTTTATGTGAAACGATCGAGCTTTTAGAGGATTGTTCTCTCAATGTGTCTACTGAATTTGCTTTTACTCAGTCTTTTTACTCAGTCTTTAAAAGGTTGAAATCCTGGTATAAGTGTAAATTGAAACTCAATCACAACAGCACTGAGCATCTCCTTACTTCAACCCTTTATTCTGCTACCATAATTCAGCAGTAAGCACGCAGATTTCCTTATCACCCGGCCTGATCTAAATAAACACATTTCTGCTGCCTATATATGAAGGCAGAACACTGGGGAATTAGTTGCCCTCTCTTAGCACTCATAAAAAGAGTAAGGATCCTTGAAAAGACAGTATGAACAGAGTTGGCACTACTGCTGCCCACTGAATTTATATGCCACAGA
The DNA here is from genome assembly GCF_963932015.1 of Anas acuta. Taxonomy (NCBI): domain Eukaryota; kingdom Metazoa; phylum Chordata; class Aves; order Anseriformes; family Anatidae; genus Anas; species Anas acuta. The sequence goes on from NC_088980.1 coordinate 65,470,816, forward strand.
AAACAGTTGCTCATACTTTTAATTCACAGACTTTTATACAACCTAAAAGTTATATTGCTTTGCCTTGACCAGAGTCTTAGAATAACTGGAGATACACCTAGAAATCCACATCACAACACACGTACTAAGATAACTGGTCAACTAGTCCCCTTTCAACTAAACCCAAGCTTCAATTCTTCTTTGCTGCTTAATCATAACCAATACAACCTTCTTTAAGAATGCAATCAGGCCCATTCTTCTCAAGGCAGCAAAACACAAGTGTGAAAACAGTCAATTCTGCCTAATGGTGATCTTGTAAGATTTACCAATGTATGTTCTATGACTAAACTGTATTCTGCAAAATGACCAAACTCAACCAGAGTTTGTGACCTCATCAGCAAGGCTCAGAAAAATTCATACACACTTGATTTTACTTTTTTTCCCCTACTTATAACTTTGAAAGTCCTACTTCCTCACAGCACGTGTCCTTAGCTAGTAACTAAATAGTACAGGTCAGCATACATCATTCCTGTGATGCTGAATTCAAACAAACCAAGAAATACTTTGTACAAGTCTGAGAGGAAACAGGAGCTTCTAATTTACCTGCTGTCACCTGCAGCACCAAAAGGCACCACAATCACCAGTAATAAATCTCTAGTCATTAAACATTTGACCAGCTTTCTGAAAGAACACTGCCAAAGGTCAAGTCAAATCCAAGGGGACTCTACACAAAAGATTCTTGCAGTAAAGGGACTGCAATTCTCAACTTAATGAGAAAGAGAAAGCTATCTGTCATATTTCGTACTATTTGCAACCTAGTAATACCAAAAACTAAAAAAGATAGCATGCCACACCACTGAACACTGCAGAAACACACCACTAGGCTGGCCTCTGTAATAGTTCTCTCCCTTCCCCCTCATTAGAAAACATCACACAGCACTGGGGACCCCTTTAATTCCAAAACCAGATAAGCTTCCTTTTTGCTCCTGCCTTTCCTAGTGTTACCTTAGTGATATTGCCCCTAATGACAGTACCAAAGCATAGCATGGAAGTGTTCATAAGCTTCCTGATAATTCCAGGTCAGTACAAATCTAAATTGGCAATGTTGCATGGTAAAGTCCTTGTAAGACAGCCTCTCTTAGCCAAACTGAAAATTTTGCAAGGGTATACACTACTGACAAGTGAAATAGGACATGGCAAGAGGTATAGAGGTATAAAAGTAAATATACGCAATTACACACAGAAGCACTACCCCAGGAGTCACAAGCCCCAAAATATGACCAAGATTAGACTGATTTCCAGCCTATTTTTGAATTTATCCAAATAGCTTTGCATATCTTAAAATTTTAGCTACAGATTCAACTCAACCTGAAAGTCTTGTGGGTGACACTTTGTCTAACAACACATGTGAACCAACAAAAAAAGATGTCTACGTTCTTTATTCCACTTTGATATCTGTGACCAGAAAACTCACATGAAAACTAGTGAGGAGTTATATTTTGAGGTAAATTTACACCTGTGTAATCCTGATCCTTTTGCTGTTTCTATCCCATGTTTTATAACCCATAAAAACATTATCCAGTTAGATTCTACTTACCTTGAAGTCATTATTGTATCTACCATAGTTGACTCGGCCCATATTCTCTACCAAGACATCCATATTTGCTCCAGCCTTCCCAGTTATATTTATCATTAGTGATTTATCCCTTTCAAGGATGCCTTGAAGAACCTATATGAATTACATCGAAAGAAGAAAAAAAATGTTGAACCAACAAAACTCCATCATTTGTCTCTTCAAATTACATGAAGATAAAGTAGAGAAAGGAAACAAACAACCAAAAGTAAAGTATATATTTTCCTTTCCTCCTCTTGTATGCAAACACATACATACACAATCACACAAAAAGCAGGTTTGTCAGTATTTCTATTCCAGTACATCTAATGGATGTACTACTAGGCGCATCGGCTGTATTCATCTAGCTGATGACATCTCTTTACTGAGTTAAATTATCTAAATCAACTTTTAGAATTCTAGTAGCTTTTGATTCACAAAAAGTTCACACATTTAACCTGGTGACTAAAAAGATTTTGCAAGTGTCAGAGATTAAAAGATTATTCATCTTCCATTTAAACTCACATCAATATTTAGCTTTATTTGTTCCCATTCTAACAACATCAGGAAAGAAGAACTTGACATGGTCATAATGGTGATGAGAATCAGCACTGATCACAAAACAATTAAAAAATGAACTATCAAAGTCCATTAATTACTATTAATTCTTATTAAGCAAGAACAAAACACTATTTAAGGAAAGAAAGGCAAAGTTTATATCCTGTACAATATACTTTTTTTTTTTTTTTAATAAAATTCATGATCAGAAGCCAGATTCATAATGTATGATGTATGCTAGGGCTTCTACTCCCCCCAGATCCCTTCCCCTCTCCAAGGGGGAAAAAAAAATAAGTAAAACATCCTTAAAAACACTGTAGATAGACATTAAGTGTATATATCATTACTGCAGTTCAAAAGCTTGAAAGTAAGCCCTCTTCTTCTATCTTCTAGCTATTTTTTCAATGAAGTCATGAAATCTATATAAACATTCACATCCCAAATGTGGAAACAATTACACTTTCCTTAGAGGAGACAGATAAATACTCATATTTCCTGAAATATTAGGAACATTTAGTATGAATCTACAGTATACTTCTATACTTCTTTCATCTTATTAAATAATTTTATTTAATAAATTTGTTTGTGTTAAGATGTAGAAAAGAGAAAAAAAGGCAGATTGTATTCATCTATCTCATGAAGGCCACTCGTGGCAAAAATATATGCCAGCAAACAATGTTTACCCCATCCACGGAGACATAAGCACGATCATGGACTCCATTTAAAGGTGAAGACAGTTGTGTTGGCTCTGTACAGTTTTTTGGAAGCTTAGTTCTGTATAGTACGAAGCCAAAATACTAAGAAAAGAAAGAAAAATCCCCAGATTAATGAACCTAGTTATTCTGTAACTTCAATTCAGGTCAAGAATTAGACATATCCCACATTCCTGCCTACACACTCAGATTGAAACATCAACTTTCATTCACTTCAGATAGCATCTATCAGAGATACCAGCTTCAGATTAGAGTTCACTTTGACCTTTAAGTTATGGGTATAAATTCCAGTTTCCATTTTTTTTTTAACTTGTTTCTTCAGTACATTTACATAACTTTAAAAGACAAGGGTCTTGGCTGCAAAGGCATTTCCTGAATAAAAATGGAAGTTAATGACTGACAGCATCATTTCTTCATTAAAATTGATTAAAATATTTGGAAAATCCCTTCATAACTGATTTTGTATAAGAAATCTCAAAGTGCACTTGTCAACTGACATATTCATCAGTTCAGTATTGTTTATTTCACAAATTATCTGCTTTACATCAGGAACATTTCAGAGTATTTTTTCATCGAGTTCCCCATCAGTAAAGAAAAAAGTATCAGTTGTTAGATATTTTTTCTCAGTACAAAAGTGAAACAAATTAAAACCAAGAAACAATCGTATTGACAGTAGCCACAAAACCATTTATCTGGATTAGAGTATGACAGGAAGAGAGAGTAAACCATTTCCAATCCACCATAATTACTACAATTACATTACATTTGTAACAAGGTGCCCAGAAAAATGAGAAAAAAAGAAAATAAGTGGACAGAACCTATGCAGCACCACTGGCTGCCCTCTCAGCTCTTTTCCTAAATAGGGTACTAACAGTGGGAAGGGCAGAGGATGAGAGAAGAGCCAACATCCAGCTAATATGTCCTACTAGCTGCAGTTTCTCTCACACCTCTTTCTATTAATGGCTTGGAAGGGAAAAATACAAGCTTTGAATCTTTACTTGACTAATGCCTTAGAAAATGTCATAGCCATCTGCTGAACTGCATACTCTCCCTTTTCTCCCTCCCACAGCTACCATCATCATCACATTCTCTCCACTTTTTATTACAGCTGCAGGCAGGCAATCAGCACTGATACTCCACTCTCTGTTAAATTCAGCACAGACATGATCAGGGAGCCATAAACCCTTAGTTGAAAAACAGAGTCACTCAGCAGCAAGGGAAAGATCTTTTACTCTGTGAAAGTCATCAAAATTGACAGGGAAACTGATGCAGCGAGACAGAACAGAGGAGAGAATGGGAGTCAGCAGAAGCCACAGAAAAATAATAAAAAAAAAATCCTATCTTAGCTAGTAGGGTGAATGCCTTTGGCAGGGGGTTGCAATTCCACAGGTTGTTCCTTTATCACATTCCCTTGACCCACCACACTTTTACTAAAAGAAAAAGATTAAAAATGAGTAGGGGGCCCACAAGTGTCAAATGGATTATATTTAACAACTCCAGGCTCCCTGACCTGCATGAAGAAAGCAGTGCTTCAGCCATTGTTTTCATTCTGATAGAGGAAATGAGAGGAAAATGAGGAAAAAAAGGAAAAAATACTGAAGAAAAAGGTTGTACAAGGTAAAAAAAATAATAATCTCACAAACATGAAAATCAGTATCAATCTTCAGGGAGAAGACAGATAAAGGAGAAAGCTGGGACACCAGATATATATCTACATTCATGAAAAGAGGAAAACCTTAGAACAGTGACAAATATGGAGAGGTCTCCTGTTCAAAAATCCTGAACACCTTTAAAACACTATTACTTCCTGTGCTGAGGTAAGTTATAAGAAACTGGACATACAGAAGCCATTCCACAGAGGGTTGTTCAGCTAAATTTGACAAGATGGCTGCAAATTACCTACCAAAGGAATCCTTACCTGCTTTATCTGAACAAAGGTTAGTGGGTAAGTGCTTTTCACTGGTCCAGCAGGTGACAGCCTGTCAAGAAACTCCACCACAGTGCCCACCTGCAGCACATAAAAAGCAGATACATGAATGTCAATGAAATTCAATCTACAGATAACACCTTGCCAGGTAGCTGCATCTCTCCAATAGGAAAGCAAAGAAATCCTAAATCCTTACATCACCTTTACAGGCACATTAATAATACAATACAGTACATAGAACAGATGAAATCTGAAAAAAAAACAATGTACAAAATAATGTTTTAAAAATCCAGGCCCTTTAAATTTTCTATGCTTTTGTAAAAGTGACTCATTATTTAATGAGAACTAACCCGTAAGTTTCTCCGTAACATTCTATAGTCAAACACTATAGCTCTGAACAACTAATAAAAAACAACTACATTATTGAATTTTTACTCCATTATACATTAAACTAAGGAAAGTACCACTGATTTCCAGCGACTTACTCTAGAATTATTCTGAGATAATTAGAAATAGAATTTGGTTCCATCAATAGTTATCCATGCTGAATTTACTCTATTTAGTCTTAAATGATTTTAGAAACCCTAAGGCTGTAATTTAGTGTCATACATGAGTAGATGGACTGATTTTAGTGAGACTGGCAGCAAGGTATAGGCTAGTCACATGGTGAAATGCCTTGCTGAATAAGGATTTACGTATGTACAATTACATTGCCTTTTGTTGCCATCTGCAATTTCCTTTCGTGATTAGTTTTCTACTCATCTACAATTCTTTCTCAAAGTCCACTATTAATGTGATATGTTAGTCAAGATGCATACAATATGCCTAGTATCTTACAAACTCAAAAGTAATTTGTATTCATGTTTCAAACAAGATCTCAGTCTGTTTCACCATAATTATTGTCACTTTTCAGTGTTTATTACAGATCAAGCATCCAAAGCATTTCCCAAATGCAGATTTGCTTTCAATTACTTATAAAATAACAACAAAATTAAAAAAAACAAAACAAACAAAAAAAAAAACTGGCATTTAAAATAGTGAAAAACTGAATATTCTACAAACTTCTTAGGTTACTTCAATAACAGAACTATTAAATTTTTGCACAGGACATATGAAAATAAGCACTAGTGAAATATTAAAATATACACTATTTTGTGTAAAATCCTTCAATAAGCAACAGAAGTCATCCTGAATCACCTGTGGACATGAAATTATTTCTTCAGTATATGCACAAAGATCTAAATGGACTTTTGAAGTGAACTTGTCTCAGCTTTAATGAGGAGCAAGAAAGCAGGAGGCAGTCATAAGCACATAAAGAATAATAGTGTAACACCATCACTTCCTGGACGTTGGATCTCCTTCACTAGTCCATAGCTAAGCACCTTCACCGTGGCAAAAGACTGTCAAATGATAGCTTCCAAATTTTTTATGAAAGTAGCTTGCTTCTCTGTTTACTTAAGAACTTTACTTAAAATAACAATTTGTTTTCAAAGAGTAAAATTCCCCAAATGCTCAGCATCTGCAATGTTAAACTGTAATGCGGGACCCAGTAGGCCACAGGAGATTGAATCACTGGCATCTCTGCAGAGATGGTTATCTTTGCAGAGACACTGACAGAACTGATAACATAGAACCGAGCAAAAACCCTACGAATGTTCATAGTCTAGGCCCCAGGCAGACAACGAAATTAAAAATGAACATAAGTGATGTTAACTTGCACATAGACACCTGAATGACCTACTAACTGGCAATGAGCGCTGCTTTGTGCCTTACTGAACTAAGTATTAGCTTGTTAAGGTGTCTGTCTCACTTTCTTTTAAGATCCTGCTATCAAGGGGGCTTCTGGTTTTCACATAGGTAGACCACATATGATTCATTTACATACTGGCTTGGTAGAAAGTCATTTCTTTGCAACTTTAATGGACTATTTTTCTTCACTTTATCACTCTTAAGTGTTCTGTACAGAAAAAAAAGTAAGATCTGGTTTTGCTGCAGGTTCTTAATGATTGCTACTTAGTGGACAATCAGTATCACAACAGAAATAGTAAATTAAAAAAAATTACAAACACTGTCAAGAATTTTTAAAAACAACCTGTAAAAACAAAATACAAAAACCCCACCAACAGATGACTAACAAATGACAGTAACACTTTTGGAACCTCCAGAGGAAGGTCTTCAAAGTGAAAGATTAAATATGAAAAAAACAAAATAGCTCCAACCAGCAGCATCCTGTTTGCTTAACCCATTTCTACCCTGCAACTCTGCCCCCAGCTCAAACATCTCTGCTGCTTGCTATCCTATTTGCTATTGCCTGAGCTCCCCACAGTCCAGTAACCATGTACAACTCCAGAACCTACCAGTTAGCAGGCTGCACTGCTGGGGCAGGCATTTCCTTGTAACCAAGCACTCCTTATTGCCCACCAAATGGTGACCAGAAACAACCACCTGCTCACAAGCCTGCACTGCCACCAGACACACTGCAGGTCATAGAATCATAGAATCACGGAATATCCTGAGTTGGAAGGGACCCATAAGGATCATCTAGTCCAACTCCTGGCACCACACAGGTCTACCCAAAATTTTAGACCATGTGACTAACAGCACAGTCCAATCACTTCTTAAATTCAGATATGCTTGGTGCAGCGACTACTTCACTGGGGAGCCTGTTCCAGTGTGCAACACAACCCTCTCAGTGAAGAACCTCTTCCTGATGTCTAGCCTAAACCTCCCCTGCCTCAGCTTAACTATGACTCATTAATTTGCCTACAGAGAGAATGCTCCCCATGTTCTGGGTCTTAAACCCCATCTTCTTGCTCACATTTCTTGAGCGCATCTACTGCCATTCTACCTTTGCCTGCACTCATTCCCCACCTTCAACACTTCTTTTCCACCTCTGCAACAAGCTTTTTCCTCATTGCCTGCTTACTTTCCTCTTCCATAGCAATGACAGCGTCCCCAGACATCTCTTAATGGATTTTATTACCTCCAGAATGATTCTTTAAAATCATTCAGTAGCTCTAGATGAACATCTGCCTGATCAGGGAATGGCAAAGCTCTAAAAAGCAGTTAGATGGGTATGGGCAAAGATCTCTTTTCCTCAAGTACATGTCTTAAGCAGCTGATCAGGTACTGAATTGTCACAGAGTATCTGGTGGAAAAATTTAGAGAGCAGCCTCCTCTGGTTTCACGAGTCTCCGTTCCCTCTTCCTTTCTGCAAAAGGGTCACAGGAGGTGGTTCACAGCAGTGGATTTGACCCTTTGCATAGCAGACTAACTGCTGAACCCCTACTGCACAATGAAACTTTCACATAGTGCCTATTATAGCACTGTCACAACGATATAGCAGGAAAGATTACTATTATAGAATCATAGAATATTTTGATTTGGAAGGGACACCCAAACACCATGAATATTTTGAATATTTCCCCTCTGACATATTCAAGCTTCTTCAAACAACAAGGTGTGTCGGACCTTGTCACAGCAGTGTGAGAATGCATCATGGAGTTGAGAGGACAGCTTTGACCAAGACAGTACAAACTCTCTGTGATTTGAGGTTTGTTCCATGTTGCAGTTTAACCAAACAGAGCAGTAAACAGCAGCTGCAGTTAAACAGTGGGTTTGCAGAGCAGAAAACAGCTTTCATCCCATTACACAATTCTAGAAGCTTTTGGTACAGATGGCAACATATGCACAGGCAATGATAGGAACCTCACACCTGTGAGTTTAGACATGCCATCTTGCTTCCTAGGACTGGTGGGTACAGAGTAACACACTACTCCTCAAACAATGAGGAAGTGTAGTAGGTGACAGTGTAGGAACAGGGCTTCCAGTGATAGCCAGGTCAAAGCTGTGATATTTGAGCAAGTCATTTGTCCTGGCTTCTCCTCTTTAAAGCAGGTTTCTGACCCAGCTGCCCTGCAGCTTTCTGTTCCTGAAGGCAGGAAAGAGAAAGTCTTTCCTGCAAAATTGGACAGCCCTATCTGAATGTCATAATCTGTGAGAAAGCAGAGAGTCAACATCTATTTGCAAGGCTCCCAAGTGTCTGCAACCCACGACAGCAGCAGAAGTGGCAGGTGCGTAGATAACAGCATATAATTAGTCACTACCAAATATAAGTCAGTTCACTGAAACCTCATATGGCAATCCTGGCCTAAAAGGTCTGAAGATACTCAGAGGTAGTTGAAAATGATATAGATCTGTGTCAGCTTCACTGGTGAATCACTTTTACAAAAAAAAAGTTATTCCTGCCCACCACTTGAGTAGGATGACTTGAAAAAGCCCATAAAGCCTTATCACTACCAAATTTTGCAACATTTCAGCTGCAGCGCATAACAGATCAGATATATCATTTACTGAAATGTCTGTCAAATTATCAGTACAAAATATAAATCAAAATGTTATGAAATACAGTATCCAGTACACCGACCACAGTAATCCACCATCTCAAAACAACTAGACTGCAAGCAGCAGAATGAATAAAGCCAAGTTCATACCTGTTTGTTTGTCTCTTCAATCCCCTAAACCACATTCTGCACTCACTGCAGGACACTAGTTGTCAACTATATTTCACAGAACCATTCATAGCACTAATTGATGGTGATACGGACAAATCCCAGCTACTCATGTGCTGACCAGTTAACACCTCTGTTGTCAGATCTAACAAGATTGGGGATCTAACAAGGTTGGGGTCTGCACACTTTTCCCTTGACAGGAAGCTAATTTCTTTCAGTAGCTACGGATTTTCACAGATCCTGCAAGAAACTATATTGAAAAGAGTTTCAAACGTATTGAAAGTGTTCCACACTTCAAATTTACAATTCAAAGTATTTACCTAAAAGATACATATATCCTACCCATTTATTCACCCTTAGAGGCATCTCTAGCTACAGAAACATACCTCTTGTGCTACCATTTCCCCAGCTATTTTACAAACAAGAGTTTTCAGACAACTATGATTCTCTTATGTTAAGAATATATTCATTTCAGTTCAGTAAAACTTCACATATATACAGAATATAGTAAAAATTATGTTATCTGAATATAAAAAGATATCTATTCATTTTCCATGAAGGGCATGATTTTTAATTCCTAAGCTCTGTTCTCTCCTTCCTGACAGTTTGTTTTCAAGGTTTTCCTTCCTATTTTGTACGGTACCTAGAGACTGCCATGATAAACAATTTTTGCAAAGAAGCAAACATGCAGCATTACAGAAAGATATACTTTGCATATTACAGATGTTGATTTACCTTTTGCAAGTGAATCTTCCCATATGCAAATTTGGATGTTGTTGGAGGGATAATACCTTCTGGTAACTGGTTATACTAGAAATGGAAGGAGGAAAAAATGCACATGAAACTTAAATATGAACATGTTTTAAATGAATTCTCATTTTCTACTTTACAATTTACAGAAGTAGAACTTTAGATAGAAGTAGATAATCTCACTAGTGGATTACACCTGCATCTAGCCTCAAAAGTAAGTTTAAAAAAATTCACCTTAGTTGTTCACATCTAGTAAGCTTAATTTTTTAGTAAATACTCACCTAGAGGTAACCATAAATTAAAAACAGCAGCGTAGGTAAGGAGCTGCAAAGAATCAGTGTTCTTGGAGCCCTCCTGTGGCTACAGCTTGCATTACCATCTCCTACAGCCCCATCCCAAGTCATCCCCAAGTCAATAGGAGCTTGAGTTAATGTTTCCAAGTCTGTAGGGCAATATTTCCACCTGACCCTTCCGTCTTCCTTTAGTGGCACTTCCATAAGGGAATTATTAGCTTTGTGTGGCTTTTTTCAGTGTTATACTCCATGTACAGCGTGTGCACACGTACCTGCTAATCCATTACTACCTAGGCTGATTTCTTTTAGAATTGCTTGCAAAAAACTCACAGCCAGCAGAAAACAACTTTGCTAGCAGCTACCAGGCTGCTGGGGCACCCACTACTCCCCAGTAGCTCAGAACACTAAAATAAGGAGGCTGTAGAAAAATTCAGAATAAGACAGTCTTAATAGCTTCAAGTTGCTATCCTCACATGCCATATAAGCCACAGCCAGTTTGTCAAACTGACCCATTCATTCAGTTATGCTTCACTTGCCATGGGCCCTCAGGGGACATACTGAACTGCTGCAGCCTTTACCCCATGCAGTACACCCCTCCATGCTGCCATAATCCTGGTACTGGATCCTGCATTGGCAAGCAATACATTTGACAGCCTCAGTTTATAGAATTTACCACCTCTCACCCCACCTGTATGCATCCATCTGATGCACTCCTCTCATCCCAGGTTCTGGTGCCCCCATCAGCTTTCCAGGCTGCAGAGCTCCACATCAGCTTAGACAGCAGACGTGGTCCCACCTTGCCTTTGCCTGTATTCACATATTCTCCCCCACAGCCAGCCATCAACAGACCTATTTGCCAGGCTGTTTCAGAATGCTAGCCCAGCAGGAAGCTATTGCAGAAACAAAAATATGGAAGTGATTTAAAAAAAAAAAAAATGAGTCCAGGGAGACCTGAAGCCTCAAAACCCATAGCAGCAGGCAACCATAGCCTCCCCCACAGCTCCACAAACCCATGAGGAAACCTCTGTAGCTTCCCTCTGGTGCTGGACTAGACAACTACTTGTCTACTTGTGTTTACTGCGTGCCCTCCGGCTCTGGCAATAACCACCGGAGATCAGCTTACTGCATTTCTAGAGAGAGGAGGGGCAAAGGATGACCATTGCTTTCTCGGACACTTCTAAGCGGAGGCAAAGGAGGCAAATACAGACAAGAACTCTCTGATATGTACCCCAGTCCCCTCCTTTTTGAGCCTACAGCCTTCTTACCTTCTTCTCATACTGTCCCCTTCTCCCTTTCCTCCCACTATTTGTTCCTTGCTTTATGCCTACTCTTCCTATATATTATTACATTTACTAAAGGGACACTTTCAAGTTAAAATCAAAGTTTTTTCATGAAGTGTAATTTGCTGGGCTTAGACGTGGTATATCCAGCACAAAACTCATGCTCTAAAGCTTGCCTCTGCACCAAGACAACTTTTTGTTTAGTTATTTTATTTTTTTAAACAAATAACTGCAGTATAATTCCCAATGCCCTCATGCCAAATCTCAATTACGAACTGATGAAAGCCTGACTGATATTTCTGGCAACAGGTTTACTTCTTCCTCTCTGTATTTGAAAATAATCAAAACAGTCTTCTTAAAAAAAAATATATTCACCCAAGACAAGAAATCAAAAGTAGAAAATTACAGCCCAAATGGTAAAAAATAGAAAATGCTGCAGCAATTGAAACAGTGTTTGTTTTGTTTTTTTTTTTGATTGAAAGCCTTCTTTATTACATTTACTACCCAAAAGAAACAGTTAAGGAAGATTCAAGTGAGCTAGTCTTGTAGCACTACTAACATTCTGAATGCAGCATTTAGTTACAGGCAACTTCATTTTCTTTTGTCAGCTTCACCTCAAACTACAGAGTTAATAGACTATTTATTATGGGTTGAGAAGCCACAGCAGAGACAGGAAAGCTTCACCAAGATCCTATGGATATTGAAGGCTAAAAGATAAAGAAACCACACCAAAAAAAGCCGTACCATGACCCAACACACCTTAGTTTACGCTGAACACTTCGGATCTTATCAAAGCTATCTCATTGCACTAGAACAGTACTTAAATTTCTGATAGGGATCTTGCCTTGCAGAAAACAACTCAAAAACAGGAAGTTTGGGAATTCTTCTCTTGAGAAAAGCTGCCTCAAGACACTATGTTCCCCTTGAAAGGATCTCAAAATTACCCCATGAATGGAAAGCTTAGGGATAATGGAGACATGGTAGAAAATACTCCACAGCAGGCCTTCTACAGGTAGGGAGATAAAGGTATGCTTTACCCTAGAAACAGTGTAACAATTTCAGGAGACCTACTCCCATCAAAAGGGTATCTCCTAGTGCACATGAATGTTTTTGACATGCAAAAGGGCAAAAGGTATAAGAGTTAGCCTTGAGATTCCCAGGGACTTTTTTTAAGCCTTATCTGAACAGTGTCGAATGCAAGTCTCTTCAAAATCCAGATAGAATTGCCATATTTCACTTCAAATGCCAGTTTGTAGAAATACCACCCACTTCAAAGCATTTTTACAGCAAAGTCGGTACCACCCATAATCTACCATTTGTGGCATCACAAAAGCAAGATGTGTTCATTTGGATAAGCATGCTCCTTCTTATAGAGACGCAGAAACACAACATGAAGCATATGACAGGCAGCCAAAGATCAAAACTGCAGCACTACCAAGCTGACACCAAGTGACCAGCCTGAGCTGAGTAACTGTTCAATCCTGCAAGGGAAAAGCCCTGCTCAGTCCTCCTCCATCTCTACTCTCAGACATATGCTTCCTGTGTCCCTCTGCTCCCCTTCTGCCAGCACTGGTTCTCATCTGATCAAGTAAGGCAATTCAGCTTACTGACCTCAAATTGAAAGAATACAAACCCAGCAATAAAGCAGAGTTGAATCATCTCAGTGTCAGACTTGCAACTGGATCCCTTCCTCTGAAAAGGAGGGAGCCTTTGGGACAGTAGGGAAAACCAGAGAGGTGCAAGATCTCCCCCACTCCTTTTTTTTAAACAGCAAACAGTTGAGTTGGCCTAACCACCTTGTGCCAATTTACTTCCTTTACCTACAGAGAACAGTAAATCCAGAAGCAAATGAAAACAACACAAGAGCAAGTGTTTGCAGTACACCCAGAATGTTTCAAAGAACCACTCTAAGCATAACCTTGGAACACTCACCATACCAATGACTTCCCTCAAGGCAAAATATTTTTCAGTCAGATCCCCTGCTTCACTCAGTGGAGCATCATAGTCATAACTAGTGGGCTGTGGCATATAAGGCATATTAGCACCTAAGAGAGGTGGGTAAAAAAGCAATAAAAATGGTGAAAAAGTTGTGGTTGTCATTGTTTTCTCTCTCCAAGGGGTTCAACTTTCAGAATTCAATCCAGTCACAACCGGACTGTACCACATTTTTAGATTCAAAGTAGGTTTTGGCACTTGAGATTCAGCATAGAGAATATATTCCCTGTGGAAGACAACATCCTTCTGAGCTCACACTACTGTGTTACACAGGCTTCAGAAATATTCTGGAGAGAAACAAATGCATTCACCTTTCACGTGTTTCACAGTATTGAGTAAAGCAGAAGTACCCTTTGCAAAGGTAAATACCATGCCAGTTTATTAGAACATGCTGGCAACAGACAGAGAACTGCTAATGCAGTCATCTTTTGCATGTGAAAGCAGACATAGCTTATTCTTTTACAGAATATGTTACTATCTAACACATAATCAGTTCCCCTATATCATCAGAATCATTTAAATTATTTCTTACCATTCCAATAGGCAAAGTTAGTTCCACCTATAAACATGTACCTAAAAACAAACAAACAAAAAAAAGCCATCCAATTAAATCTGGTTTTGCTGAATTGGGAAAAAAAATTCTTTCCCCAAATTATCATCTACTGAACACACACTTACAGGTTAACATTAGCACCACATGCCAGGATTTCATTAAGTGTTTTAGCTATGGTTTGTGCAGGCACAACAGAATGACGGTGCCCCCAGTGATCCAACCATCCAGTATAAAACTCAGAATTAACCTGAAAGGAGGAAGGGCAAAAAAGGAAGGGAGAACATGAAGAGGAAACAAGAACAATGTGACTTAGTTACTAATTGTAATGGAAGGAAAAAGGTACCTTGACTCATTTTAGACGTTTTTAAATTATAATAAATATAGCAGAGTATACATTAAAATCAGTCCTTTTCAGAAGATAACTCAAAGAGAATAGAGAATCATTTAAATAATTTTATGTGTACACTTTGAAAATGATTGCTTAAGTACCAGAGAGTACGTATTTCCTTAGAACCCATCAAACTGAATGTGTTGACGCTAAATGCCAAACTTAGATGTTTGGCACAAAAAATAAATGATGGAAGGAATACGTCCTCTTTAGATTAATATATGTAGACCAGATATAACGTAAAATAAATCTTTCAAACACTGAAACTCTGTTCTAAATAATTTCACAGCACAAAGATAAGCTTGTACCCTCACAGTCCTTCTACCTTTGTGAAAATGTCTTCCAGTGATCTCACATCCCATTATAGCTTGTGTAGAAACTCTAGGGTAGCTGAAAACAGGAAGCAACTTCTAACCTGCCCTTTTAATTTGTCTTTTAACTTCCACCCACACATGTAGCTGACTAACTCACATCTAATCATACGTACTGTTTCCGCTGCTTTGTAAACATTTGTCTTAGCAAGGAAAAATACTGAAAATTAGTATCTTCTAAGACTATACTAATATTTGCAGAACAGCAGTTAATGTGGATTTGACCTACACACAGAAAAGCTCTTCAGTTCAGTTTTCTGACTGACATGGAAATGACATCTTTGTAATTATGTCCTTAAGAAACTGTCCACTATTGCCAACTTCTCTATTATTAGCCACTAAGATTAGGAATGATAAAAGAATTTAAGTGAAAAGACATACCAAAGGGCCTGTAGGTTCACTGCTCCTTTGAGCTAGGAATGCTGCTGTGACATTGCCACCTATTAACAGATGGAAGTAAAATTGAGTTGCTACATCCATGACTTTTGCAGTCCTCATTTTACTGAAATAGGTTTCTCATCTCCCTTCCAACACCTAGCAAAAAGAGAGACAAGAACCTTACTTCAGAAAATACAGGAATCTATACACTTGATTCTAGTGCTCAAGTTGCAGAACTTAGTTAAAATATATACATAAATGCATACATGACGAGGCCCTGGGCAACCTGATCTAGCAGGTGGCATCCCTACCCATGACAGAGGGTTGGAACTTTAAGGTCCCTTCCAAACCCAGCTATTCTATCATATCATCTATGACATATGCAAGCATGCACACACATCTCCGCTTTTAAGACACATCCTCTGAAAACCCAACTCTTCTCAGAAATGACATCCTGACAACATAAAACTGAGATGTGACAGAATTTCCAATTAGACATTGGAAACTATAGGCCTGGGCTTGTGGAAGCAAGATGACGGGAAAGAACAAAAGCTAGGCAGTCCGTAAGGAGGAATTTCACCTCTGAGCAACCCTACAGGCTCAAGCACAGGGACTTGAAATTACTTCCATGATCAGCTCGTCATCTCATAAATGATATACATGAAGGAGTTTCAATCAAATAAATTTCAATCCATTTATAAGAAAATGGATTCCTACTAGATATTATCTTTGACTGTAGAGAGAATAATGCACATTAGAAGCCACAAGACAAAAAAGAAAAAAATTATCTTGGGGTTTGTTTCTTGTGCCTTAAGCCTATTTTTCAAGTCTGTGCAGTATATGAATGTCCACAGCATTTGCTCTCCTGTTCTATCAAACGGGCACTTTCTGAACACACTGTGGTTGCCTGGCCATTCTACAGGCCTGTATCACTGTAAATTACAGCAGTGTGCACATTTCTGATTAATTTTTTGGTAACAAACAGCTGTCTCCAACCTGGAGCAAAGTCCACTGTTGCGTAAAAACCCTGAAGAGCTCCACATCTCAAGTAAAGCTGGCTTGCACCATCAGTTGTGAACAGTACCACCTCATCCCCAAGATGCTGGCGAAAGAGCTTCTGAAGGAAACGTAGATAATCATAGTCGCAAGCAAAGTAGCTTCCATACTCATTCTCTACCTGCACAGAGAAAGCAAGTCAGTAAAGCAGTAGCCAATTTAAGTCTGCATCCAACTCCAAAAAAGGCTAAATCCACCCCTCCTCTTCCTTTGATAGCAATGCTGAAAATGCCACTTGAATTCCAGACCTGAAGAATAACAAAAGGGAATACTTGTAGGTACTCATTCATCTCACCCGTATCTTACTGTGTCACTGTGTGGAAGTAATTTTCCTACAAAATCAGCTTTCAACTCCACATAAAATATCTACCCTAACTAACTACTTTGCAACAGTAATCAAAGAATAGTCCCTATTCAAAATGAAGAGCTATGACCTACCTCCCAAAGAGAGCAATAAAAGCATAGAACAGATCTTATAACATGATAAAAACTGCAATGGAACTGGACTTCCATAGCAGAGATATATGAATAAAGCTCTGCAACAGACTCAAAAGACTGATGGGAAAAAGACAACCTTGCTGCTAATGAGAGGTACATATCCTGCCCCTTTCTTAAGGGGATTGCCTTTCAAGCTCCAGATCCAATGCCACACACACCTGAATGCTATTTCTGAAACTTCTGTTATAAACATCTTATTTCCAACTCAATGCTTTCACTGAATAGAGATAACACATTATTCAAGAACAATCATCTTAGAAAAAATTTTAAGAAGAGTCTGCTTCTTAAGAAGAGTCTTTGAGCAAGACAGGGAGTTTAAAATGAAAATCACAAAGCTTTTGTTAAGGCCAAAATGCTAAGAAAGAAAATGGAAAAAATCACCACTGCCTATCTAGGAGTTTAAAAGAAACTACCCACCTCGAATGCACAGCACTGTGTCCTGAAATATTTACATCTCAAGTTATGTGCTAACTGAAAAGCCTAAATTTTTTAACTGTTCTTGTAACAAGTTTTAGGCTTATTTCATACTGGTTTGCTTCTATCTGCAGCAAGCCCTCCTGTCAGAGGGTTTCACATAACTAATATATTTTGGCTTTATGTGAGAACTGGCATAGGAATCACATCTTAAAAACTCCACAAGTTACCTCTATTGCTTTCTGTAATTGTGGGAAGCAACTTTGACAGAGCAGACAAGTGCACTCTGAATTCTACAGACTGTGCATTCAGTTCTTCAGGATATGGGATTCCATTGAATCTTGCAGCTACCTGAAGCTGCTAAGGAACTTCTGTGTACATTACTACCCAATATCCATGAAACATCCAGAAGAGCAATATAAGCATCTGTGCTGATCAGGTTTATTTGATTTTCGTAAAGGGGAGTTTCATAAATCCCCTTTTACCTGCACCATGATGATTGGACCTCCGTTTTGATAGAGGTGAGGCTTCATCTTTGGCAAAAGGACACTCATCCATTTCTCTACTGCTGCCACGTAATCTGTAATACAGAAAGTATAAATGGTTCATTATTTTTCTACTTCTTTACATTTTGTTGTTGTTGTTGTTGTTATTGTTTTATTGTATAAGGGTACTTTTTTACCAAGTAAAATGCATAAATATAAATTTCTGATACACTTAATGTATTTAGAACATCATTTAATGAACTGATGTGCTCTTACACTTGTTCAAAAGTGTCACCTTCCAATACAGTTTACTAAATAATAAAACATTTAAATACTGATGAACTTTGAAAATAACCAGAAAGACTTCAATGTCATCACACAAGTTGTCCTAATGCATTTCAACAAATGCTACATCTGTACTACTCTTTTAAACAGATAATTTCTCCCACAATGAGCAGAATTGAAGTCAGGTACAGTATGGATCTATGTCTTTGACCCCTTATTCTCTCCCCAGTAACCACATTAATATCCTGTCTCATCTTATCTTCACACATCCTGTCCATGACCAGGTAGCACATAAGAGTGTTCTAACTAGCTCTGGAATTACATGCACACTGACCAGGCAGGAAGAACCCTGCAAAGAGGAGCCAGCTGACTGCTGAAAAATTGAAAAACTCAAAGCTGAGAGTTACCTGCCTTTTCTTCAATGGTAACAATACGTATCTCACTACCAATTTTACAAAACTTGTTTAATATATTTGAAACATGAAAGTTTTGAAGTTTGATTGAAACTGATGGTTATTTCAGAAGTTCTTCAGAAAAGGTCTGGAAAGGGAGGAATGAAGAAGCAGAATGCATTATTTCTACATTCATTTTCTTGGCAAATCAACTGCTGAGAAAGCACTGGGTCTAGGATAAGAAGCATCTACAAGAACCTGAAGGACTAAGTCCTACAATTCTGTAATCACAGAAGATGCATGATTTTCAACCCTGTTTTGTTTATTCCACCTATTTATTGAACACACAATTTTTAGTAACAATCTTGAAATATTAATTACCTGGAAATAACCTCAAACAGCAAGTCAGCTTGCTGCTGAATTATATTTTTGCCAGTCCTTTCTGATGCTCTTACCTGTATCAGAAGACCTGAGAACAATAGATTCTTTCTCCAAAAGCCATGCTGGAAGACCTCCCTGGGAAAAAAAAATCAAATTTCAGTGATTGTTTTTAGGATATAAGAAGAATTCAACATGTTTTCAAAACATGTACTGAAACTGAAGATTTGTTTTACATAAGCAAGTCATAATTTCCCATGGAACAGCACAACTACTAAGCTGCATTGTAAAAAGTCACTTAGGACATGTGGGTTTAAATACGCTAAACCAAGAGTCTTGTCTAGGACACAAGTATGTTTGTCTACTTTAAGACAGAAATACTTGCATTAGATTTGCTCTAGAAACAAGATAGTTGTAACAACATAGTTGTAACAAAAGGCTGTACCATATCCCATTCTGCACAGATGTAAGGTCCAGCTCTCAGGATCACCAGCAAGCCAGTTTCATCAGCAAGCTGCAGGAAATATTCCAGATCTCTGTCACCAGAGAAATCATACACACCCATCTGGGATTCATGGTAGTTCCATGGCACATACCTATAGAAAGAGAACATAATTTTCCATTAAGAAACTAAGACTAAACCAGAACTCCAAATAATTATTTGCACTACACACCCCAGGAATCTATAAACCTGGTCCAAACTGGTCTTCAGATCAGTATAATACAAAAAGAATTCTAGAGTACTTCCTGTGGCAGAAGGTATTAAAATGAATAATAAAATAAGGCTTATTACTCTGCACTAAGTCTGGAGGAGTCCATATCCATCCAAGAAAACATTTTGGTACCACCATTTTGAAATCATAACAACTATTCCAAAATTTAAGTAGTTAAGAGTCAGCTGCCAGTAATATAGTGGCAGTAGATTTGCACAGAGATGAATACTCACACAAGTGGTGGTTAGAAATAAGCTTACAGAAAGAATCATGCAGCCCTTAGCAAATTTAGCACACAGTGTACAAGGGCACACCAGCTTGGCTGGCAGGTTCATATTGTTGCCAGTACATAGACCTTCAAAATGTGTAAGCCTCAAATGATACTACATCTAGGTCCTAAAAGTCTTCACTGACCCAAAGCAATGCAGGTTCTGGAAAAACAGCATGGAATGAATGGTTGTAGAAGAGGATGCAAAAGTGCTTGGAAACCTGGACAAACTTGGGCCTCATTTCAACCAAGTAATAAAACTGCCAAATAAGCAGATCAGGATTTGAGAAAACACTTCTTCCCTATTTCCAGGACTCCAGAAACCACAACCTCAATGCAGAATATCTCCCAGAAGATAAAAATACTCTCAGCTGCAAGATAATAAAGAAATATGTTACCTAACAACTATTTGGAGTACTGTTGTATCTTATAGCCCTTGCAGAAGGGCAATGAGAGATTTGCCTTAGGAAAGTGCTAAGTGGCAGTCATAGCAGGGACGGACATTAAAATTAAGGTTGGATACAGCTTAAATAAGGATTCGAGAGAACAGGAAAACTCATTCTCCGTGTATTTACTTTCTGCACCTAGGTTCGTGACCCCTCTAATTGGACTGGTGCTGCTGCTCCATACAGTGCAGACTTGAGAAAAATTTCTAAAACCAAAACTGTGGTTAGTCAAGCAAAGAACCTCTTAAGCAACACTTTTCTTATTGTTTAGGTTTGTTTTTAGGTTCCAGAGTTAATTTTGTAAGAACTACCCAAGAGGAAAAGAAAGTGCAGAAAACACAGCTTTCAACAATTAAGAAAAACAGGAACCCTCACATGAACACAATATTGAAAACACCACACTCAGAAATACATACACATGAACAAATACAAAAAAAAAAAAAAAAAAAAGCTTCAATATATCATTAACATTAGTTAATATTTCCTCACAAATGCCAGAACCTATTTCTTCGCCAATCTAATTGTTTCCAAACTACTAAATTAACTCACTTTTTTTTTCAGAACAAAGTAAATGTGCACAAACCACATGAAAATACATTCAACATTAATTTGGTTTTGTGCAATTTACCAAGATTTCAAGCAGAGGAGCAAGCTGATTGGCGATGTTTTAAATCAAAGTAGATTATTATTTAAAACAAATGACCAACTTACCTCAAAAAAATCTAGTACCATGGAGTATCATATTATACTTACTTTCCCTTTCCATTATACCATTATCTAGGTTATCACCATGGAATAATTTTGGTTTGCTTTCAGCTCTAATAGCTATGTTATTTTCAAAACCATTGCTTTGAAATACAAAATTCTTCTGTACTACCTATATATGCTTCATAATACTGTCTTTCTTACAAAGCAGAAAAAGAGAAGTGAGAAAATATTCTAAAAAATTACAGGCCAACCTAACTCCATGCCTAGGAAATATGCCAGAAAAGCTACTGAATGATTTGTATCTAAAAATTAACAGTGATGTGGTAAACAAAACGGATTTGTGGAGAACAGATAAACTGAATTTAATTCTTTCAAAAGAAAGTTGGCCTAAATGATTAAGTAAAAGGAGTGATGTATCTTGACTTAGCAATGCTTTTGGTACCTGCTGTATGATGTTCCTATAAGCAAACAAGAAAAAGACAGGCTAGTTGGTATGAACATTAGCATCAAATAAAAAATAACCACAGAATAACAACAGACTTTTTTTTTTTTTTTTTTTTAGGGGGAGTGGGCAGGGGGGGAAGAGGAATCGGGTATTTGGTGGAGTATGCCAAGTCTCTTTGGTAGGTTTAACTACATCCAAAGCTTCTGTTGAAATCTGGCTGGTATAATGCACAGTGTTTTGCTAAGAAGCAAAGGCAGAGCAATCTCAAGTCCATCAGCAAACATGACTAATGTTTATTATTCATTAATGAGCAACAAGGCCTGCTATCAACACGAACTTTAGAGTTACCACTTTCTACTTAGACAAAAGTATAAAATGAGAAGGAAGACATAGGGCAGTGACACTAATAGGAAAAAGGAGTTGCAGTTTTTACCATAAAATACCATCTGACAATGAATCTTTGTCAACACTGCAATAGAGATAAATCTCTATCTGGGTTGAATTAACATGCCTGTTTATATAGCAACTCATTCACTGAAAATGCTTCTAGCAGAGCTGCACCTGTTTTAGCTAAATAAAGACAAGTAGGTATTAACTTCATTACAAGTTTTGCACCAATTAAAAGACTTCTACAGAAAGACAGCAATTCTTTATACACTTTTCAGGCTACTGAACAAGTTATTTATTACTGGTAAGTAAATTATGGGTTAACACAAAAGTATTCTAACTGCACTTTAACTACACCTTTTAAACTGTAATTCATGAAAATACAGGAAAATTTTTAGGAGTTTATCGTAGTAACAAGCCTCAAGGTCTAAATATGCCCAATGGTGGCTGAGATGGAAACAGAAGGGATTCTCAAGCTCCCTTACACTCAATATGGAATAAAACAGAAAATTATTCCAGACATAGTTTTAATGCATGACCCATGCTGTCTCACAAAGACAGAAAAAAAGGCAAATTTTAGTGGAGAAGAAAGTGGAGAAAAATTTATGTGAAACGCTACAGAACGAACTGTGATATGAACGCATCTCAGAGACTGTTTTAAAAATTGTTACTAATACATTTAAATCCTTTGATATATTTTCTACAGCTAGCTATGACCTCAAATCATTTTACTTCAAAACTTTTAGTTTTAGCAACATATAATTCCTATATACCATCGTAGAAATGTATCGTCAGTTCCTAATAATGTACTGCAATAGCCACAGAATTATGAATTTATAAAGGAATGTGGCATTCCTTTTTCATAACTGAAACGGTATTTTTTCATTTGAGTAATAGCACTTGCTCTCCATTTACATACAATTTCTAAGCTTTATCTTATAATCACCTTTCTCTTTAAAAGTCACAGGTTTTTCTCCTGTGTTTCAGAGATATGTCAACAGACAAAAAATACCACTTTTGCTACCATAGAGTATAGTATATTTATCTCTGTAATACCTGTGGGTTTGTTTCCACATTGTGTAAAATTAAATACTGGGTACTAATTTCATAAGTAATAAAGCAGCACTTTAAATATACTAGTTAAATTAAACATTTTTATAGATTAAATTGTGTTTTTTTTTTTTTTTTTTAATGAGCAGACATTCTAAACAGCAGCTCTTTCTTAGAGAAAGTTTCTAGATATTTAGTTTCTTGGTTGTTAGTCAACAGATACGGTAAAACAAATAAAATGCCCAAAATTCTTCCATAACTTTGTAAGCCTGTACAGTAACTGCCGATTTTTGCAGAAACCATCTCCATTTTCCAGTCCTGTAAATGCTTAGCTCCATCTAGTGGTTCATTATTGATCTCTTCCATGAAGAACAAGAGAAAGATTTTTCCAATAGTGTCTGTTTCTAGTTGGCAGATCACAGTTCAGGAACTGAACAAAAGGACATTTGGGTAGCCAGGTGCCTCTGCATGCTACCTGCAGAGATGGGGAAGGGAATTCCTAGGTGCAATACCTCTTCTTCTGAAATGTCACATCAAGCACAGCATCATATTTTATCCTGCTATTTGGAAGGTTTAGGACTTGATACTTTCAGCTTTGAGTAAGGTCAAGCTTCCTGTCACCTGTTTTCTCATATTCTGTTATTGCTTAAGATGTTTGGGTCCAGAGGAGGGCCTCAAGGATGATCAGAGGGCAGGAGCATTTCTATTATGAATTAAGCTGACAGAGTTGGGGTTGTTCAGCCTGGAGAAAAGGCAGCTCTGGGGAGACCTTACAGCAGCCTTCTAGTACAAAAGGGGGCCTACAAGAAAAATGGAGACGTACTCTTTATCAGGGAGTATAGTGATAGGACAAAGGCTTTAAAATATTTTTTTTAAAGTAGACTTAGATTAGATATAAGGAAGAAGTTCTTCACTGTGAGTGTGGTGAGACACTGAGACAGTGTTATAAATGAAAATACAACTCAATCTGAAATTAGTAATATTTATAAAAGGCAAGTAAACAGTGCTGGGTACACGGGGAGTCTATGCTCTACCAACACGCACACACTAACATTGAACTTTCTAAATATACAGAGCATTGCTTTTACATATTAAACCCAAGTACGCCTATACATATGTACAATCAGAAAAGGTAACAATCAGTCCTGTAAGTCTATTACTATTAATGTCCATGACTGGGGAGCATAGTTGGAGTTGGTAATCCTGGTTGAAGTGCTCCCACATCTTCCAAGACTTTACAGTCTCTATATTACATTCCTTTTCTTGATTATAAACACCGGAGAATTCCAGGGCTAGTCGTGTGAACAATATGTGTCCCTTTAAGTTGTCAAGCAACTCGGCCTTCGGGCCTTATGTATCCTCTTCTTCCCGGATCAAAGGGAAAAACATCTTTTCAAGGCCAATAGGCCTGGGTCAAAAGGCATGTCCAGGTCACCAGGGGACAGAACAGCAAAGGCCTGCAATGGCAGTTGCAGTGGGGGAGTGGGGGATTGGGGGGGGGGGGGGGGGGCAGCAATGGTGTAGCAGAAGGATGAGTAAAGGAGCCCGCAGCTCCCTCACTAGCTGGCAAGCCACACGTTTGTGACTGTGGTCCCACAGGGCTCTTTAAGGCCTCAGAGACTGCTCGCCAGGTGCTGAGCAATCCCACTGCAACCTTGTCATCCATGACAAGAAACATCCCAGAAACATCCATGCATCCATGCCTTAACTGCTGGAGAACAAGAAACCCGAGACTGCATGGAGTCTCCTGAATCACCCTTCTTTGTTCCCTCTAAACTCTTTTACATTCCTGATGGCCTCATTGTTAAGAGTCTGATGTTCTCATCTGATTCAAAGATCGAAGCCGAAATTCCTTTAAGTGGTATATTCTTTATTGCAGCGCTGGATGCACGGGGGATCTCTCCACCTATCGTGCATACCCAAAGCGGAAAGCAGTCTTGAATTTATACAATCAATCTATCAATATTCTACAAGCGCCTATACATATGCATTACCTATCCCCGCCTTCCCTCGCTTCTCATGCTAATTAGCCTTTTGGCACCTTGCGCCTGCGTAGAGCCTCCCAAGAATTGTGGGCAGGGGTCTTTGGGACGTGGGCAGGGGTCTTTGGGAGGAAGACCCCGAGTCTTCCTCACAGTGTACTTTTCACCTTTGGTCAGGAATCTGCTGAATTGGCACGTTTCTTAATTGCGAGAGCTGGTTGTTGCCAATTCTTCCGTTTGTTGTATCTTTATAATGAATTCCAATGTCCAATTTTGAGATTTATAGTCCTTACATTAGTTTCTCTGTCCGTCTGCCGCTTCCTTATCATGAGTTCCAGTGTCTTGTTTCGAGATATACAGTCCATGTCTGGGGATTGTCCTTGCCTCCCCAATACCTCCCCAATACCTCCTTAATCACATCAACCACGGGGCTTTCCGACCCCCATGGCCACACTCCCACATCTCCCCCTTCTTTCTTAATATCAACCATCTTCTTGACACAAATTATTACTCCATATATCACAGACAGGTTGCCCAGAGAAGTTGTGGATGCCCATGTGTCCTATGGCAACAATCTGCCAGAAGTCCTGGCATCACTGCTGCCCATTCCAGAATGACTTCACATAGCTGGTATCTTAGTCCCTTGCTAACAGTTTTACTGATCCATGAAACAGTAGTCAGGAGAAAAGGGAAAACAAACAAAATTGAAGAATAACCTAGACCAGTGCAATTTTTACAATAAATAAATAAAAAATCACAGTGAAGTTATTTGAGTTAACATGGAAATTCATTGCTTCATGTCAAAAATCAAGAGCGATACAACTTAATTATCTGCAAAGTCTAAAGAAAAGCAAGTGTTTTTGTGGTTTTTCTTGTTTGTTTGTTTTTCATTTTCTTTTTTTTTAAGGAAGGGAGAAGAGGCAGGGGGAAGAGAGAAAATGGAAGGCACAGAGGTCACTTTTGCTTATAAGACATATATTTAGGACCTGTCTCTCACCACAGCAGAAAGAAATTCAAAGTAAACAATGGTGGGGAGAAAAAGTTCAAGAATCCCAAACTGTTCTACAAAGACAAACTGCGGTTGCGAAAAAACTGTTATCTGCAATCAATGAACCAGCAAAAACAGCTAAGACTGCAGCAGCAAATCACAAAACCTCAAGGAGACAGTTGCTGCTGGACCATACCTTTTGCACCTGAACACAAACAGCTTAACTCTCTTAAGACCAACAGAGACCAGTCAACACCAGTAACAGGACACAGTCTCCACTTCTTCCTGCACTGCAGGAGACTTGCAGTAAGGCATAGGAATAATATCTCAACAAAAGAAAAATAGGGGAAAAATGGAAGGAAAAAAGTTACACTTCGGTGACAGATTATGAATTACATGTATGAATGGAAGAAAAAAGCAATAGGAAAAAAAACCTGCAGCAATTTGCCATTAGACAATAGAGTTACAAGGAAAGGGAAAAAGAAAGATTCCTATATCAAAAGACTAGACATGCAGCAGAGAAATGAACAGGCAATTTCATAGAAACAAGTGTTATATATGGAGTGGTAATTCATGTCGAGAAAATGGCTGATATTAATAAAGAAGGGGGAGATTTGAGAGTGTGGCCATGGGGGTTGGAATAACATTAGGCTCTTAACGATGAGGCCATGAGGAATATAAAAGAGTTTAGAGGGAACAAAGAAGGGTGATTCAGGAGACTCCATGCAGTCTCGGGTCTCTTGTTCTCCAGCTGTTAAGGCATGGATGTTTCTGTGTGTTTGCTGCTGTTGTTACATTCAAAGATGTTTGATCAATGAAAAGCTGTTTTGAAAAGAACTGCTGTGGAGAGAAGGGTATAAGAGGGGAGCCTGCCCTCAAGATAAAAAAAAAAAAAAGGCAACGCGATGTGATGAAGTTATGTCATCAGTAAAGAAGCAGAAAGAAGGAATGAAAAGGAACAGGCAGGCAGAACAGAGACCAGGACGGGAACAGGCAGTTTGCCTCATGAAGATAGGTTCGGCCAAACTCAGCAAACTGCTCAGAGAAGCTCGTACAGAAAGTCGCTGGAAACAGGCACACCAGAGCTGGAAAGAAGCTCAACCTGAGAGAAGTGGACCTGTGCACACAACTGTCTCTCACTGGTAAGCAGTTGCGCATTATGGAGAATCATACGTCCTTAGCAACAAAGACTGTCCTGGTAACCTTACAGTTTATTCTCCTTATTAAGGATTGGACAGTTTATGAGCCTCAAATATGGGACCAAACTGAGGTCAAGGTGTGGGACTCTGCTACTAAAAACGACAAGGTTGCAGTGGGATTGCTCGGCACCTGGCGAGCAATCTCTGAGGCCTTAAAGAGCCCTGTGGGACCACACAGTCACAAACGTGTGGCTTGCCAGATAGTGAGGGAGCTGCGGGCTCCTTTACTGATCCGACCGCTACACGCCATCGCCATGGGCCCCTCTGCTGCTACAACCATCGAAGGCCTTTGCTGTTACGCGCCCTGCTGACCTGGACGTGCCTTTTGACCCAGGCCTATTGGCCTTGAAAAGGAGATGGATATGCTTTTCTTCGATCCGGGAAGAACGGGATACATAAGGCCTGAAGACCGAGTTGCTTGACAACTTAAAGCGAGACATATTGTTCAAAAGGAATGGAAAATGGAGACTTATTAGTAATCAAGAAAAGGAATGGAAATTGGAGACTGTTAAGTCATGGAACTTAAAGGATTGTTTGTTACCTTTCCTGATTGTAGGTATGTATAGGCATACTCGGGTTTAGTATGTAAAAGCCATGTTCTATATATTTAGAATGTTTGATGTTTGTGTGTGCGTGTTGGTGGAGCGTAGACTCCCCCTCACACAGAGCTGTTTACTTGACTTTTATAAATATTCTTTTATGTTACTAAATTCAGAGTGAGTTGAGACCTCATTTATAACACAAGAAAGAGATTGCTTGAAAAAGCTGGAAATGAAGTGAGGGCATTGAAGATATATGGGGGTTGTCAGGTGAAATACGGGGTCATTCCCATAAATCAGTGACAAAAGTGAAGTATAAAATGCTATAGGTCACTGGAGTCACAGAGTCACTCTCAAGAGCCAGACATAAAACAATATAATTTTTAAATCTGTTTGATTACTTTTATTACAGTAAAATAATTTTTACATGGGTATTTCCAGCAACTCTGTCCTAACATTCCAGAGCAAGTGTGTTACTTAATCCTGTTGGCTTTATGTAGCAAGAGAGAACTTGCTTGTTTGGTTTAATAAAAACAAAACAAAGGAAAAAAAAGTCAATGTACTGTCACAACACAGGGAAGAGTTCTATGGGAAACAAAGACACGACTCAGAAACCTGAGTTTGAAAAAAAAATTCCTTTTATGACATCTCTCCATCTCTTCTCCACATACCAGCCCACACTAATCACACCTCCAAGCATACAAAGTAACTGCAATTTGCAGGATAAACGAAACACAGGTTTCAACTGAGGGGATGCATAGATGGTACAATGCTCCCACTGAACAAACTGCCCCAGTCTACAGGCTCTGCACTGTCAGAGCCAGCACTACCTACCAGTCCATAGCATGCAAGGAGGCTGTTTCAAAAAAGAATCACAGAATCATCTAGGTTGGAAGAGACCTCCAAGATCACCTAGTCCAACCTCTGACATAATGCTAACAAGTCCTCCACTAAACCATATCACTAAGCTATACATCTAAACGTCTTTTAAAGACCTCCAGGGATGGTGACTCAACCACTTCCCTGGGCAGCCCATTCCAATGCCTAACAACCCTCTCAGTAAAGAAGTTCTTCCTAATATTCAACCTAAACCTCCCCTGGTGCAACTTTAGCCCATTCCCCCTTGTCCTATCACCAGGCATGTGGGAGAATAGACCAATCCCCATCTCGCTACAGCCTTCTTTAAGGTACCTGTAGAGAGCAATAAGGTCGCCCCTGAGCCTCCTCTTCTCCAGGCTGAACAAGCCCAGCTCCCTCAGCTGCTCCTCGTAAGACTTGTTCTCCAGACCCCTCACCAGCTTCGTTGCCTTTCTCTGGACTCACTCGAGCATCTCCATGTCCTTCTTGTAGTGAGGGGCCCAAAACTGAACACAGTACTCGAGGTGCGGCCTCACCAGAGCTGAGTACAGGGGGACCTAATCACTTTCCTAGTCCTGCTGGCCACACTGCTTCTTATACAAGCCAGGATGCTGTTGGCCTTCTTGGCCACCTGAGCACACTGCTGGCTCCTATTCAGCCGACTATCAACCAATACTCCCAGGTCCTTCTATGCCAGGCAGCTTTCCAACCACTCATCTCCCAGCCTGTAGCGCTGCTTGGGGTTGTTGGGCCCCAGGTGCAGGACCCGGCACTTGGCCTTGTTGAACTTCATACAGTTGTCCTCAGCCCATGGGTCCAGCCTATCCAGATCCTCCTGCAGAGCCTTCCTACCCTCAAGCAGATCGACACACGCACCTAACTTGGTGTCGTCTGCAAACTTACTGAGGGTGGACTCAATCCCTTCATCTAGATCATCGATAAAGATATTATAGAGAACTGGCCCCAGTACTGAGTCCTGGGGAACGCCACTAGTGACCGGCCTCCAAACTGGATTTGACTCCATTCACCACAACTCTTTGGGTCTGGCTATCCAGCCAGTTTTTAACCCAACGAAGCTTACGCCAGACCAAGTCATGCACAGCCCATTTCTTGAGGAGAATGCTGTGGGGAACGGTGTCAAAGGCCTTACTGAAGTCAAAGTAGACCACATCCACAGCTTAAGAAGCTCCAAGCCCTGCAATTAATTTAAAAAGAAATAAAACTATACATGGTTAATTGCAAACATTGCTTGAAAAGACTGTGCCTATATACTTTTCTACCATTCTTCTTCCCTTGCCGTAGAAGCTTTGGCAAAAATAAGAATTGGCTAATTTTTTTTCCTCTCTCACCAGTTGCAATAAGGACTTAAACCTCAGAAGAAAAGATAAAAATGATGGGCTAATGGTTGGGTAGACACAACTGAAAGCAATTTAAACTTATTTTTAGGAGGTAGTGGAGTTGTTTTTGTTTGGTTCTTTTTTGTTGTTTCATTTTGTTTGTTTGTTTTTAAGAAAAAAAAGTACCCCTACTATGCAACTATTTCCCTAAGTTAAAACACTTCTGGTAAAATAGTTTTAAATATTACTAAAGCCTTTGCCAACATTTTCAAGGCTTCAGGGCAATATAATTTAGGGTATATTAGATCTTTACAGTCCTCTCTCTAGCCTGCCTCTTGACAAGAGATTACCGCCTTTGGCAGAGAAAGAGCACATGATCAAACTGTTCCTTAGTTGCCAAAGTTCACAGGTTTCAGGTCACATTTGCATCCTGGGCACTGAAGCAATAAGCATCATCTATCAGCAAAGAAGCAAGATTGTTAGCTGCTGTTGTCCCAACCTATGCTATGCTTTCATTTCCCCAGAGCCTTCTCACCTACTACTTTAAAAAAAACACACAAAACACCAATAAATAAGTAGCAATGGCAGCATTTCCCTTAACTACTTCTTGTGGGTCTCTGAAGACTACAAATTATTTTGGAAGTCAACATCTACTTACGTCTGAATTGCATCCAGCCCTGCCATCTTCATCTTCAAGAGACGGTCCTTCCAGTAATACCGGGGAATCCGTGAGTAGTGAATGCTACCGGAGATGTAACGGAAAGGGTGTCCATCCTTGACAAAGCAGTTGCAGCCATAATCAATCCCAAAAGTCCTCTGGGATACATTCTGCGTACCAAATAAAAATTAAAAACAAAAATTACACAATATAAGCTTTTTCTGCCATGAGAGACACTGAAAACGGTCTATACAACATCTGTGGGTCGTCCACAATAGAAGGTACAATGGTGTTAAAATAGCTGTTGAATGGCTTTCCACAAGCTATACATACACTGATTTAAAGATCAAAGCCGAAATTTCCTTAAGTGGTATATTCTTTATTGCAGCGCTGGATGCACGGGGGATCCTTCCGCCTATCGTGCATGTTCGAAGTGACAAAATATCTCATATTTATACAGCGAAACAATGAATATTCAATTAGCATCCATACATATTCATCACCTAACCCCACCTACCCTCGCTTCGTATGCTAATTAGCTTATCAGTCCTTGCCCTTGCGCAAAGCCTTCCAAGAATTGTGGGCCGGGGTCTTCAGGATGTGGGCAGTGGTCTTTGGGAGGAAGGCTGTAGGTCTTCCTCGTAATGCACTTTTCACCTTTGCTTAATCAGTTGTTTTCCAAGCTGTAAAAATGCTGAGTTGGCTTTCAATTTAACTGAGGGTCAGCAGATAACAGGAAGTCTCAGTTAACAAGACAAGACAATTGACTCAAGTTATCTCAAGTCTCAGCCTGACTAACGGTTAACAGATACTGGGATGTCTTCAAATAACAAGATGCTTAATCATAACAAAAGGTCTACAGATAACAAGATGTCGTTTACTTTGTCCTTACTAACTTTTAACCACAAGTTTTATTCTATCCTAAAGTGAGTTTATACTATATCAATACCAACGGACTACAACACATCAGTCAGCCATGCAGCATGGACAGGATTCACCACTACACCAACACGTGCTGCATGCATCCTCCACTTTTAGCACATGGATATATACTACCATCTCTCTACAGTGACACATCTTGCAGTTGCTTACACCAGTGGAAGTGCTGACGAGTTCAACACGGGAATACTGATTTGATGAATGTCAACACTTTCTCACTCGATGCTTCAACTTACTAAACTGCTGGAAAATACAACCTGATTTCCAGCTTAATGTCACACAAGTCTAGAAACAAGAGCCAGCTGGGAGCTTTAAAAGAACAAATACCACATTCTCCAGGGCACTGGTATGTGCAGGCTTAAAAGCCTAGTTTCTAGTAAGAAAGAAAGTGTTTGGTAGATCAGTCTAGTGAACTATGGACTTAACTTTATGACAAATTGTTAATGATTTACAATTTTGGAGTCCTACTTTCAGTACTTTTCCAGCTAAGCAAACAAACATTTATGAACAATGAACTTGAAGCATGAAAATTAAGAAGAATCTGCACCTCTGACCCAAAAGAAACATACCTTAACTTCCAGATTACTGGGATTACTCCTCAAGTGAGCCTAAATTCACTAAGACAAGAACTACTATGACCAACAGCTGAACTTCTTTTGCTTCCAGTAACTTGTGGAAAACAAGGAAAACACTAAGACCTTGTTTTTTTTTTTTTTTTTTTGTTATTATTGATCTTTTGTTAAGTGTCTTTAAAAACCTTCTTTTTTTTTTCAAACTTTTTTCAAACTTTAACACATTGCAGCTTACATTCCACTCAAATACCTTTGGCAACCCTATCAACAGCACCACTTATGCCCTCCACAATGCACTAAGTTGTGAGAAACACTCCGTAGCCAATAACTTAGGCTCAGGCGAGGATCTCAGTGGAGTAGTAATTTATTCACGATTGCAATGGCAGCGCCCCACAAGCAGGAGAGAGCACATCTACTAGTTCCAAAACACAGTTTATATACCTTTTGATGGCAGGACCCTCCCCTGTTTCCCCACTGAGTGGGTAATCCAGGTTCACAATCTATCTGATGCTTCACAAACAATGCATGGCCTTCAGTTGCCGGCCTGCTAAATTTCAAATTTCTTTTGACATTTTTACTGCTTGAAGTGGTAATGTTTCTTCACTTATCTGACTTGACACCGTGATTTTCACCTAATTGTCCTAAGGAGTCTGGTTGTCTGCATTTTACTAGGTCGCCTGCTAAACTTTCTTATCACTGTAAGCATATCTCAGTACCACATTCCCTCCTTCTAAACAATGTAACTCCGCAAAAACAACATTTCTATTCCCACAAGTACTTGGTTAAGTTTGTCTTCGCATAATATGACTTCGCATTCGCATTTTATTAGACTAATTGCTGAGCACATTAAAAAGGAATCCTTTTGATAAAGGATCAGAAGGGATGAAATAAAACACCAAGTCAGCAACTGTTAATCAGTTAGTTCTCCATACCTATCAGAAAATAATGCAGAAGTCATCCCAACAAATCCCACGTTGAATTGGATATTCTGCAACTACAAATGAAGTGCTTTTAATACTGTAAATTAAAATCTGTTGAATGGCACTGGTCTATTTTATTCTCGAAAAGGTGGGCCTTGGCCTGCCTCCTACTAAGAGCAGAGCTCAGCAATTAGGAAATTGACTCCATGAAACAAAAGTGACAAAGAAATACAATAGACATGTAGACTACGATATAACTCCTGGTGACCCCCAACTACACAAGAGCCATCCACCATCTAAGGACTTCTGCTCAAGAGTAAGTATCCCTACAGATATCCCTACAGTATCCCCAACAGACCACATATGGCTTTGAAAAACTTTCACATTGAAACCACTTCTCTCTGTTAACTGGTAGACAATTCTGCTGTAATAGTGTGTACAACTACAGGAAGAGTAAAGTGAAAGGAATGGAAGAAGTGGCATGCAGCAGATAGTGCAAATACTGAGACTCCTGGCCAACAACTGGACACTACCATCAGCCAAGAGCATACTCTTTGTGCAACAGGACAGCAAAAAGGAGCCAGACTAACATGTCAAAGTCCAAAAGGACAAGAGCACAAACTACCAGATAGAGTGCAAAGTGTTTTGTTTTGTTTTGTTTTTTAAATACATATGCACACACAGCAATTTCTTCCTCCAGTTTTCTGCAGAGTAAACATACCTATCCCTAGACTATCATTAAAAAGAGCAACTCAGTGAGATAAGACTCTACAAACATTTGAAGACTATCGACTCCAAGGAGGAGGTGACTACAATGGGGTGGTACAACTATGGTAAACACACAGTCCCCACAGAAAACCTAAAATAAAGTTGTGGAGAGCATCTTAATTGAACATAGTAATCTAAAACATTCTGCTAACAGTGAATAAGTAAAATTATTTGTGTCATGGACATATAACAAAAAAGATGTAGCCCAGAGCTGAAAGGACACTGAGGTCTGGGAGACTGAAGGGACTAAAAAGTATTGCATAGCAGAAGCTTTTTAAACCCTGATTCCACAGATAGACACAGACACATCCTTAGCAAAAACAGTTCCATGAATGTTTAAGTAATTACTGACTAAGCAAAGGTACAGACATGCCAGGTTTTCAGCAGAAATCAGGACCTTACAGAGCATAGAAGTACAAACAGTATAACACCAACTGATCTGGAACAAGAATAACTCAAATCATTGAATAACCCAAGTTGAAAAGAACCCATAAGGATCATTGTATCCACTGTGGGGATTCTCCTCGGGAATTACGTTGTTGTCATAACTTCACACTGTTAAGCCTCAAGTAAACTGCCACTGCAGAAAACGCACAGGTACATATCACCTGCTTACTTTTCTTTCAATGCAGACCTAAGTCAGACTGCAGATTTTTGATTTATAACCTACATGCTGATTCCTGGGAATGCTGCACTAAGATGGAATTGTACTGTATGTATTCCATAAGAAAACAACTCACCCTTAAGAACAGCAAGTAAGCTATTCACATTCTTTTGACATTTATTCCTCTAGGGTACCATGACAAGTCCTAGCATTAATGGAGAGCCAAGTACTCCATAATGATCATGACTAAACAAAATACAAAACCCAGGTGACAGCAAAAAAATTTTGCAATACTACTAAACATAAGGGGAGAAGCATTGCCAAAAAAAAAAAAAAAAAAAAAGACCATTAAAAAAACTATTATGGTTGCATTTGATTTCCTAATTTCATACAGTGTTTTTAATTTTAACTTCCACGTTCAACTAGCAAAAGTCCTGGAGACAAAGCAGTGCAGCCCAACTGCTGTTGCTCCCCTCATCCCCTCTGAAAGAGGGTTCAACCCTCTTCCCCAGACTAACCTATGGCAGAGGCACTCACCCCATTTATGGCAGACTGCTGCTGAGAGATGCTGCGCCCTGAACCAACTGTTCACTAAGATCCACTCTCAGGGGACAAACAGCACTGGCAGAGAAATTGGGATTTCTTCAATGAAAAGGTACCATTCATCAAAAAGTATCACCAGCTACCATTTAAAGCTGTGAAAGTAACTGTAAATTACCTTCCTTACACATACACCTCATGATAGGAGGAGGGCTTCCTGAGTACTTACTCTGATTTACCTCATTTGTTTCACATTGTAAACAAACTTCCCTTCATGAATAACTATGCAACATTGTCAATGCACAACTTCAGCCATTTCTTAAAGCATACACTGCAGGGCTCACAATTACAACTAAACAGTTCTCGCCATGAATTTGTCTGGTTCGACCAATATCGTGTACTCATGGTTGTGAATATACAGCTGGAATGAATTCCCTGCATCTTCCTAGCAGAGCTACTTGTTTGATAAGCGCATTCAACAAGCACAAATACTCTCTACTGTTTTGGATGTCAGTTCATTCATATTGCACTGTTATAAATGAAGTCTCAACTCAATCTGAATTTTGTAATATTTATACTTAAAAAAACTATAAAAGGTATAAAAGGTATAAAAGTCAAGTAAACAGCTCTGTGTGAGGGGGAGTCTACGCTCCACCAACACGCACACACAAACATCAAACATTCTAAATATATAGAACATGGCTTTTACATACTAAACCCGAGTATGCCTACACATACCTACAATCAGGAAAGGTAACAAACAATCCTTTAAGTTCCATGACTTAACAGTCTCCAATTTCCATTCCTTTTCTTGATTACTAATAAGTCTCCATTTTCCATTCCTTTTGAACAATATGTCTCGCTTTAAGTTGTCAAGCAACTCGGTCTTCAGGCCTTATGTATCCCGTTCTTCCCGGATCGAAGAAAAGCATATCCATCTCCTTTTCAAGGCCAATAGGCCTGGGTCAAAAGGCACGTCCAGGTCAGCAGGGCGCGTAACAGCAAAGGCCTTCGATGGTTGTAGCAGCAGAGGGGCCCATGGCGATGGCGTGTAGCGGTCGGATCAGTAAAGGAGCCCGCAGCTCCCTCACTATCTGGCAAACCACACGTTTGTGACTGTGGTCCCACATGGCTCTTTAAGGCCTCAGAGATTGCTCGCCAGGTGCCGAGCAATCCCACTGCAACCTTGTCGTTTTTAGTAGCAGAGTCCCACACCTTGACCTCAGTTTGGTCCCATATTTGAGGCTCATAAACTGTCCAATCCTTAATAAGGAGAATAAACTGTAAGGTTACCAGGACAGTCTTTGTTGCTAAGGACGTATGATTCTCCATAATGCGCAACTGCTTACCAGTGAGAGACAGTTGTGTGCACAGGTCCACTTCTCTCAGGTTGAGCTTCTTTCCAGCTCTGGTGTGCCTGTTTCCAGCGACTTTCTGTATGAGCTTCTCTGAGCAGTTTGCTGAGTTTGGCCGAACCTGCCGAACCTATCTTCATGTGGCAATCGAAGTGCCTGTTCCTGTCCTGGAACCACTTTTACCAGGAAAGCGGTAAAAATAGGGCTGCTGTTAAATTTGCCCAGTGCCTACTACTATTGGGAAGAAGTGTGGGCTGAAGAGGTGGGGACATAAGGCAAAGAAAACCAGTTTAAGGGCAGAGAAAGGATAAAGAGCTGTTGGTTTTGGATGGGAGGAGGGGGTGCTGGGGGGAGCAGCAAGTTTGTGATTCTCAGTTTTGATGGGGGTGGAGAAAGAGGTGTTCTGGCTTTGAATGATCATCATGGGATGATAGAAATCTCCCCGGGTGGAGAGGTTCAAAGAGGATTTGTATCCACATTTGTGTCCTTTCCGAGCAAGGTGAAAAAACTCAGCTTTCTAAATTTGAAGAATGAGATTCTAGTGGCTGTTAAATGACTGACAGGTTTATGTGGTGAATCTATGAAATTTCTTTGTAAAAAGTTGGGAGAAATGCACATTGAAAAACATTGAAAGAGCATTAATGCTGCAAAAGCAGCTGCCTACTTGATTTAAGAAAGGACAGAACAGATTCTCTAGTGCCTCCCTTTACCATATGAGTGTATTCTGAGTGCATCATTGTCTCTAAGGGCTTCAATCTTGTATCTGACCATTATTATGGTGTGTTATATATGGAGTAGTAATTCATGTCGAGAAAATGGCTGATATTAATAAAGAAGGGGGAGATTTGGGAATGTGGCCATGCGGGTTGGAAAGCCCCATGGTTGAGATAACATTAGGCTCTTAACGATGAGGCCATGAGGAATATAAAAGAGTTTAGAGGGAACAAAGAAGGGTGATTCAGGAGACTCCATGCAGTCTCGGGTCTCTTGTTCTCCAGCTGTTAAGGCATGGATGTTTCTGTGTGTTTGCTGCTGTTGTTACATTCAAAGTTGTTTGATCAATGAAAAGCTGTTTTGAAAAGAACTGCTGTGGAGAGAAGGGTATAAGAGGGGAGCCTGCCCTCAAGATAAAAAAAAAAAAAAGGCAACGCGATGTGATGAAGTTATGTCATCAGTAAAGAAGCAGAAAGAAGGAATGAAAAGGAACAGGCAGGCAGAACAGAGACCAGGACGGGAACAGGCAGTTTGCCTCATGAAGATAGGTTCGGCCAAACTCAGCAAACTGCTCAGAGAAGCTCATACAGAAAGTCGCTGGAAACAGGCACACCAGAGCTGGAAAGAAGCTCAACCTGAGAGAAGTGGACCTGTGCACACAACTGTCTCTCACTGGTAAGCAGTTGCGCATTATGGAGAATCATACGTCCTTAGCAACAAAGACTGTCCTGGTAACCTTACAGCTTATTCTCCTTATTAAGGATTGGACAGTTTATGAGCCTCAAATATGGGACCAAACTGAGGTCAAGGTGTGGGACTCTGCTACTAAAAACGACAAGGTTGCAGTGGGATTGCTCGGCACCTGGCGAGCAATCTCTGAGGCCTTAAAGAGCCATGTGGGACCACAGTCACAAACGTGTGGTTTGCCAGATAGTGAGGGAGCTGCGGGCTCCTTTACTGATCCGACCGCTACACGCCATCGCCATGGGCCCCTCTGCTGCTACAGCCATCGAAGGCCTTTGCTGTTACGCCCCCTGCTGACCTGGACATGCCTTTTGACCCAGGCCCTATTGGCCGTGAAAAGGAGACAACTTAAAGCAAGACATTGTTCAAAAGGAATGGAAAATGGAGACTTAAGTTACAGAACTTAAAGGATTGTTTAGTTGGGTTATTATGTAAAGCAATGTTCTGTATACATGTATTTAGAATGTTTGATGTTCATGCATGCATGTTGGTGGAGCGCAGACTCCCCACACACACAGCACTGTTTACTTGCCTTTTATGCTTTTTATAGCTTTTATACCTTTTAGAAATATTTGTTTTATAAATATTCAGACCTCATTTATAACAAAACTATTCATAATTATGTTCTACAGTAAATACTAGTATAGAATAAAAGGTCATTAGAGGCATCTTTCTTGGTAATAAAGTTTTTATTAAATCCCAACATTTCAAGCATTTGTTATACCACAATTTACATATTTCCAAAACCAACCTCCACTGATTATATACTGTCTTAAATATAACTTTCACGAAGTGATTATATTATTCTGGTATTATTCTGATGGTAATAAACCCCGGCCCAGGCAATCCCCCAAATAAACTGGCCTTCTGTAGGAAGAAATATACATTCCTTTAGTTAAGTTCTCCAGATCAAATACATCCAATACAAAAAAAAATACAAAAAATATTTAAAAAAATAAGCAGCACAGCAACTTTTGTCATCTGTAATATTGAACACGGATCTAAATCAGTCATATGACTCAAATTGGAACAAGCATAGAAAAATCTTCAGAGGACAGTTATGGATTGCTGTCTTTGAGAGCTTTTAGAAAAAAATAATTCCTCTTACTATCAAAAAGATGGTTGATCTAAGATATTTTCCATATATAATTAAAAAGAAGTAGGAATAGGCTTTGAAGTTTTCTGGCACAGAAATAAACATTTTAAGTGTTACTAATCATCAAGCAACAAAACTTTAAGAAGCAGTTTTTTTTAAAAAGTAACTAAATTACATTGAGAGAATTTAATACATTTTTGAAATGATAGTGTGACCACATCTGCTCCTGAGAGAATGCAAAGAGGAGCACATCCACACAAAGTAATGCAGAAGTCATCCGTGTACTCCATGGTCAGAAGGATCTCTTCAGCCAGGTTTCTGTACACATTTGAACAGAATGAGGAGAGAAATAAAAAGCAGAGCAGGAGGAGGAAAAATAAATAATAAGACTGGTAACTTGTTGCTAGAAATTAATACCATCTAAAACCAGTCCTACAAAAGCCTCCTGATAAGGAAACTAGCAAAGAAATTTGTCTTAACACAATAACTCAAAATAACAAGTTAAAGGCTGTACATATACCAAAAGGCTGTAAATACACCAAAACCCCAGGACTTATGGCCTAGAGGGAATACCCTACATTACCCAATCCAGAACACAGCTTTCAAATTAAGTTATTTTGATGTAACACAGAGGGTTACAAGCTATCGAGATTCTTTCTACTTACTTAAGGCCATTTTAAACTAGATGTCTGGTGGAAAAGAATCCCACAAGGATACTGTGTTGACAATGGGACGTGCTAAATGCATATGAAAGCTGCAGGATACTTGAGCAGAAGTATGTATTGTTGCATAAACACAAGAGAAAAAAAAAAAAAACACAAAACAAAAAAAAAGTTATAGGTACTGCGAAACAGAATGATCTAGTCCAACAAGTAAAGAGCCTCCTGGGTCAGGCATTGAGTTTTCAGATTAAGAGGACTGGCTTCTCTAGCTCTTCCACCCATCTTCCAGTGCACATGACACATTTGCTAGTATGTCCTTACAGTATCGCTCAGTATTCCTGCTAGTAAAAATACAAGATCTTCACACAGAGGAATAGGATACCAAAAAAAGCTAAGTAGTTAAAAACTCCACCTTGGGTGGGGTTCAAGGGAGTGAATGAAGTGAGACTTGAGAACTTCACCTACAGAACTTCTCACCCTTACAAAGCTCATGGTACTCTTCAAATACCCCCCCCCCCCACATACACATCTCTCCCACAAAATGAAAACATGCACTGAAAACAGGAACAGGAACTGAAGAGTAAAACAGAAGAGTGTCTGGTTCAGGATCACATGGGAAGGCAGGAGGAAAATACTCAACACCACAGTTCTGGTCCTCCCATCCTCAGCTTTGTCTCTGCAAGCATAGAACTCGTTTGTCCCATGGCTTGTGTTGTTTGTGGCATTTCATATAGCTGAATTGAGGTGGAAGGGGAGGAGGGGGAGATGTGCAGAAGAAAACTGTTTCATCAGCCTCAGAACATACACATATTAATTTACAACCTGTCTTTCCTGTATGAGCCATGAAAGCAAAAATGTTTAAGATTTTCTAATAATTCATATTTCCCAGTGATAATAGTTTGTGTTAAGCCGTTCTAGGAAAGGCAGAGAGAAATTCCCCATAGCTCATTATCCTGTAGTAGTTAATCTGCTATGTGCTTATCATACTATAAGGATATTGATATAAAAATGCTATTAAGGAAAGTCACTTGCTGCAGAGTTTAGTTTCCTTAAAGAAGACATCACTTACTTGAAATTCAGAACGTTAAACAAAGTTCAAGCATTAACCCACTGAATATCATTTGCATCGCTTTCAAATAACATCCCCTTACTCTCATAAAAGAGAAATCACAGAAGAGAAATTAAGCATAAACAAAAATACAAACTGAGCTGATTATTTCAGCTTTGGACTTTACAAAAGGAGATACTGAATGCTCAAACAGCAACAGAAATTACATTAAGAGTTTCTTTTTCATTTGCTTTTATTAGAGCTGCTTTCAGGAATTACTAGATGCCCAGTTATACTGAGGAAAATGCCTGCAGAAAGACAGCTATTTTGATCCTTTACTACCAGCTTCCCCAGCTTCCCAATGGTGAAAAAAATGCTTTTCAGGAACTGCTGCCTAACACCTCACAGTATCGGTAAGCAGCCCAGACCCGGAGCCCCACTGCATGCTGCATACAGACAGTGCAGTAAAGACATCCTAAAGAAATCCAGCTTCAATCAAAGAAATATAACCGTTCCTTTCCTGTAACTTTTCTGGTGTAAGACTTTTGGAATGGATATTCTGTGGACACTCCGTAGTCCCTTCTGCAAAACGTGCACGTGTGATTTCACTGCAAGAGATCAGAACCTTCCTTCACTGGTCTGAGATTTGACAAGGCAGCTGCCTCACGTGTAATAAACAGTGAAACGTGAATTAGCCACAGGTATTACTGAACATGCACAGTACATGCATTGTCTCCACTGCAGTGTTGTCTTTAAACATAGACTCTCCATAATAACGAACTTTAAGTGTTAATTTCATCAGTATTTTAACATTTGTTTCATACACCTAAGATAGATTTGGTTTTCCCCTCAGACTTAACACAACCTGTTGTAGTCCATCCTGACACATTTCTATTACTTCCCTGAAAAAGGATTTGCTTTCCAAGCAGAAGAACCAATACACTGACCAAAAATGATTGCAGAAGTCTGTCAAATGGGAAACTTCTCAAGGAGAGTGTAGAATTATCTCTGTTATTTCAGCTCTGCTGCCCAACCTCATGGGTATTCCAAAGTACATCGTCCCTGGGCTGACATAGACAAAGGTGTTCTGCCCAACTTTGTACAAGCCAACAAAAAAGGGATTCAGAAAATAAGCCCCAGCATTTAGTGGGAACATTTGCCCTCCATGAGTATGGCCTGAGAGAATTAAATTTATGTCTGGTCTCTCATGAAGGGCCCACTTTGCAGCAACTGGCTGATGAGCTAGCAGCACAATCGCATGCTCACTGCTACAACCTCTGAGAGCTTTTTTTAAATCCATGCCATGCCCTGAGTAGCGCAATACATCTGCCTCAATATCATCAACACCAGCCAGGCAGAACCAATCATCAGGGCTCTTTGGCGAAACAATCTTCACATTCTCATTGTGGAGTGGCCGAATGTTAAGTGATTTTAACAGCTCAAACCAGTTGCCAACATCTGATGTGTAGTACTCATGGTTTCCTGTGACAAAGTAAGTCCCCAGAGGGGAATTAAGTTCTCCAAGAGGCTCAACAGCTGGTCGTATGATCTCTGCCTCGGAGTCAGTCAGGTCACCAACAATCACTGTGATATCTGGTTTCAAAGCCTTAACCATTTGCACAATCATTGCAAGCTTGGTCTTCCCAACTGTAGGCCCCAGGTGGATATCTGAAAGCAATACCACTTTCAGATTGTTCATTGTTGAGGGCAGCTTGAAAACTGGAATCTCCACTGAATTCACAGTAGGAGGCTGGGAAGCATTTAATAGCCCAATGACAGTCAGCCCAACAGTCAGCATGACTGCCAAAACTGGCTTCACGGCTGTTCTGCTGTTCTTATTGCTGCTGCCTGCCTTAGCGCCTCTCCCAGTCAAGAACTTATAAGCCTGCTCTACAGAGCCTAGAGCAAAGAGGAAGAAGATGAGAATGATATAGGCCCCCAGGCAAGTGTAGGCAGCTAAAGAAAAGAAATAGGGCTCTTCTGCAACAAGAAATAGCAATGTAAAGAAGCTTGAATGAGCCAAAGCTAGAAACATCAGCACAGCTATTTTCCATGGCATGAAACAGAAGGAGCTGGCAGCTGAAGACCTGTAGAACATGGTGACTGTGCTTCTCCAAACATGAAGAGATCCTATCAACATGAGAGAATTAGCAAACAGTGCCATCTGCAGCCTTAGAAGCCAACGCCGCGTCTTGAGCTCCAGTTGTTCTGCCAGATAGCTCCGTGATAACATCATGGAGAAGAAAACCACTCCTGCAGCCACTGCAGCCTTTGCTTCAAGGGGCAGTTGCTTGATGGAGATCATCTTTGCTTCCTGATCACTCCCTTCTGCTCTGTAGGAGTCTCCAGTAGACAATAATGTGATTATGAAGGGATGCCTTGGGTTAATGAAGCCTGCAACCAGGAACCAGTATCAGC
Organism: Anas acuta; assembly: GCF_963932015.1. Taxonomy (NCBI): domain Eukaryota; kingdom Metazoa; phylum Chordata; class Aves; order Anseriformes; family Anatidae; genus Anas; species Anas acuta. The sequence continues at coordinate 65,513,590 of NC_088980.1, forward strand.
CGTTGTAAAATATTACATACATTCCCTTTTTCCCAGACTGCAGTAGGGATCTGCTAGGCTGCACACACTACTAAGGATACTGGGTCATAGAGAATAACTAAAATAAGACAGGGAAGAAATTTCCTAACATGGGATAAATAGTCAACCAAAAATACTCTGTTCTGACCGTTTGTTTCCAAGTTCTCTGCCCTCCAGCCTCAGTAATTCCTCCCCCTTATTTTTTTTATTGCTATTTCCTCATTAAGTCTTCCTAAAAACATTTGACAATAGATCACAACAGTGATGCAACAACTGCTGGTAACAGTCAAACTATTTGCAATCATAGTATTTGAAAGCCCTATACAGATTCTGTGACTAAGCTGCTTCTGCTCTGAACTTAGCACACGTTTTATGTTCTTTTTCCCAAGCATCTGGCTCCATCACAAAAGCACATATCACCATGCATCATTCTTACTTAACATATGAGGCTTTACAAACACACACAACAGCAGCAGGGAAATACCCACTGGAACAGCTAGACAGATACAGCTGTAGTCCTAGGAACTGCAGGCGATGTACATGGAGATATCCCTTGGGGAACAAGGATTCCTCAAAGCCCTCAAAACTGGTAGGACTGGTGAAACCCTCCTTGTGTTTTGCTACTCACTTTCTGCCCACTCCCACTACATGTACAGTTCCTAAGACTTGACACCTATTTCAGGATATCCTGGCATCCTAACAGGATGCAATTAAATTGAAAAGGGATTAAAACATAATGGGCTCTGCAAACCTAATGCATCTCCACTTCCAGATTGAAAACAAACAAGTAAGCATCATTTACATCTGAATTATACTGGAAATCCCTGTTAGCAACTCTGTGATGATAGGTCCCTGCTGTATTTTTGAGGACTAGACCAACCTTTAGAAAGACCCCTTCTCTCATTGCTTGGTCAACAATCTATGGGTTAAGAAAGAAAGCGTGTGTCCAAGTCTCAGTTCCTTAAGGCCTCACAGCTGTTACAACACCATTCTTAAAAAAAAAAAAAACAATGCTATTTTACATACATGCCTCTGCAGGAAGTAAATAAAGCTAGGAAGATAAGAACATAGGAAGTGTCCTACTGGTTCACATCCATGGATCTCTAGACACAAGGCTACGTTCCACCTGGACAACAGCAATAAGGAATGTCGTTTAAAGGAATGCAATCCTGGACACTGCCTGTGGTCTGCTCATCCTCTACTACTCCAGGTGATAAAACTGTTACATTAGGAGTTTTACAAGGCACACCCCTGCCTAGTCCTTTTTGTATGTTATTTATAAGCCTGATATATTTCAATGTTTTATCTTTTTTGTTGAATCCTGTTTGCTTCTACAACCTTCTGTAGCAGGAAATTACCTTATTACTAAAACGCACTGTATATTTTTCAAGTATCTTACCTGCTTTAAACCAATCCATTAGATTAACCTAAACTACATTTGCCAAGCACCCTTCTTCCCACACCACTCAAGTTGGAATCAGTTCCCCTTTCTTATTCATTACCTTCGCAGTGCTCCAAAGCTCAGTCATAACCCTACCCCTCTCAGCAACCATAATTACTATCATTGAATTCCCTTAGATAAATATATCCCATAAGGTCACACTGCTTTTCACACAGCTTTAGCCTTCCATATAGTTCTCAATTACCAAATATAAAGAAAAAAGCAAAACTTTGCTTTGAGCTCAAGGCCTAAGTGACAAAGCACAGCTTCCACAACATGTTGCAAGCCTCAGAGTTTACCTATGCCTCCAGTTAGGCAGCGGTGCAGCTCCAGCAAGATACAATAAGGGAATCAAAGCTAAGAAGGGGCAGAAGTGCAAACACAGCTCCCTGTGGTGGCACCCCACAAGAGTCAGCTGTCCCATAGGACCGGCTAAATGCAGTGTCCCTAGCAGATAACAGCAGTTCAATTCCTGCCCCTTTTCCCCTCCCAGGCTTTCTTAATTAGGCCTCAGAATGTATTAATTCTTTCAAAGTAAGGCTAAATGCGGGATGGGGTGCATCCAGCAGGACTGCTTCGCCCAGACGGGGGGGGGGGGGGTATTACCAGGTTGCAGGTGCCCAGGCAGCGCCCCTGCAGGAGAGTGAATCCCCCGAGGCACAAAGGGGGAAGAATCCAACCCCTGCCGGTGGAGCTCGTCGAAATAGCCTCCCGCCCTCCAAAGGTGAATTAATAACGGCCCAGCGGCCGTGGGGAGGAAATAAAAGCCGTGCTGAAGGCTGTGCACACCTGGGCAGCACCCTCCACCTGCGAGGGAGGCTCCTAGAGACGCCATTTTCCACCCACCCTTCCGAAACGACCCTCACCCCACGCCCACTAACAGCCGCACCCAACAGCCCAGGGGACGGGACGGGACGCGACGCGACTTACCGCGGCCCTGAGGAGTGTTGCCAGGCCGGCCACCGGAAGCAGGAGCCACAGCATGCCGGGCGGCAAGGCAAGCGCGGACAGTGCGCTCCTACCCGGCCCGCCTCGCCCGCAGCCGGCGCCGTCAGCTGACCGCCCGCCCGCCCGCCAGGCCTGCCCCGCCCCGCCCGAAAAGGGAAGGATGAAAAGGGGCAGAGCCGCCGTGCGGCCTCGGAAGTAGAAGGGACGAAATGCAAGGACCTACAACGCTAGGTATGCCCGCGCAGTCTCCCATCTGAGTACTGGCCAAAACCGAGCCTGCTTAGTTTCCGCGATCAGACGGGACTGGGCGGTTCTAAGGTAGTACGAGCATAGACAGGAAAGATTTCTCCTGTGTGGTTTTAAGCGCACCCCACTGTGTAACCAACAGCTGCTCAGTCTCCTTTTCTGTTCTGTTACGAATAGCAGTAGTCTTCCCACCACTACTCTTGTTGGCATCTTATTCTGCTACCACCTTGCACGCTTTACAAATTTCATCTGCTTTGTGCAACACAAGCAACTCACTTATTGGCAAGATGATGAATTCACCCCCCCCTTGGCTTCCCCTTCAACACAGCTGCCACATCCCAAGCAAGATACAGCCACCTGCCCACTCCCAAGCCTGTTCCAACACTTCAACCACACCAAACCCTCTGCAGGCTGCACAGCCACAAGCATGCTTTGTCTAGCCTACCAGACATCTCATTCCTTCCCCTGGACCTCTAGGACATCCACAAGCTCCTTCAGGCCCAGGTGAAGGGACTTGCCCCAGCTTCTCAGAGGGGACAAGGAAATCCCTGTGACACCTTAGCTGGGGCTATACAGGCCAAACTGCCTATACACACCTCCACATCTTCCCCCCCCCCCCCCCCCCACAGAGAGCTAGAACAGTCTCCTGGTCTACAGTCCAGCAACAGAGGCACTGACACTAGCAGGCCATGATGCTGACAGGCGTATTGCATTTATGTGGTAAGGGTTTGGTAGCAGGGGGGCTTCACCAGACCAGAAGCTGGCCCATGTTAGAAAAGAGCCAGCTCCAACTAGCTCCAAAAGGGACTTGTGCTGGCCAGAGCTGAACCTCTGTGAGAGCAGATTTAAGAAATGGAAAAAAAAAAAAAATCCACAACTGCTGTGCAACAGCAACGGGGAGACAAGAGTGACAAAATATGTGAGAAACAACCCTGGAGACAGTGAAGAATGAGGGCAGGAGGTGCTTCAGGCACAGAGCAGAACTTCTCCTGAGGCCTGTGGAGAGGAAACCCATGCAGAGCCCCGAGCAGGAGCTGACTCTGGGCTGGAGTTGCAACCTGCAGAGAGGAGTCCACATGGAAGCAGGAGGCTTTATTTTCTAAAAACTTTCCTGTAATACAGATGACCACAAATCATGTGGGCTGCATTCAGCCCCCTCCACATGATGCCACACCAATGATTGCAGGCAGAGGCTTTGAAAAATAATTAGCTAATATTCTGCAATTAAAGGCAAGCATGGATAGAGATCTCAGGCTATTACAGATATTACCAGGAAGCAAATACATGTATATATATGTTGTGGAAATTGATGGGATACCACTAATTAATAGTAGCAGCAATTAGCGGAAGCAGGAAGGCAACTAGATGCAGAAAAATACCTGTTCTAGCAGCAACTTTACATTAGTATTCTAGGTTCAACATACTTATCTATAGTACTAGAGCAGTAAATATACTTATGGATTGCAAACATTGATACTATAATGGCAAACATGCTTACACTTATCAAGACTATACTTATGACAGATTATGGACATATGTGTGTACTTCATAAAATTACCATTTCCAAGTGGAAAATCAAACCAATCCCAGAAGTGGGTTATCAAACTGACCTCAAAGGGTCTAATTAAGAAAACCAATCTCAGAATGGACCAAACCCCAGGAGTGGACCCAAATGAATAAAGAACAAAGTCTCGCTTAGAAGATGATCACAGAATTTGGAGTCAGCCAGGCATCCCCAGCAAAGGTTCATCTGGTTTAGGAAATCCTGAAGAAACATTTGCGCAGCACAGGAAGTTCTGAGGGAGAAAGGGAGGTGCTGCATTTTGGATAGAAACGGAATACTTTTTCTATCAAAAGAGACACAAGAGGGCATAAGGTTACCATCTCCTTAGAGCAGCCAAAAGATAATGCTAATTTTTATTTCACCTGAGACAACCAATAAACAATGATGTTTCCTAGTCTCTCAAAATAGTACCTTTCCCAGACTAATTATTCCTTTTCAGATAGTCAGTTGCTGTTATAGTTCCTTATTTTTGGCCTTGTTGCTGGCATCTTCAGGGATGGTACCCAGCTGTAATTCCAAAAGGCCAGCAGTACCTCCCAAGGATGCTCTAGGTTTCCCAGGCCTGGTTCTCAGGCTGGCAACCATTTTCTTCTGCCCCAGGTTCAGGAGACTTTTTCAGTTGGCTTTTTTCCCCTTAGGGCATGGTCAACTTGATGGTTGCCCCCATCACCTGCATTTTCCCATTCCCATGATGATTTTCCACCCCCAAAATGAATTCCCATCCCTGAGTCTTCCACAGGTGCCTGTCACCTGCAGCCATTCCCCATCCATCTGTCCTCTCCCAGCTGCAGCCAACATCCCCAAAACAATTTATGGAATGGGAGCAGGCTGCATTCAGCCCTCTCCACATGATGCCACACAAATGACTGCAGGCAGAGGCTTTGAAAAATAATATAATAATTTAATGAAAGAATAATGCTGACTGCCGCCAGCATCCCAGCCCCAGGTGAGGCCTGTCTACCTGCTCAGATGTGGCCTGCATGGTCGCTGGCCCCCAGCTCCTCCTGCTGGGCCCTGCACAGCCACAACATGTCCCAGGTGTTGGTGCTCAGCAGGGAGTGGGGCCGTTTGCACCTGTCCTGCTCCCAGTGCCACGAGAAGCTGCATACAAGCTGTCATGGCATGGAGGGGCTATGCTCCCTGAACCTGGGCAAGATGCTGTGGGACCAGCAGCTGGAGGGGCTCCACTACATCTACTGCTGCTGTTGCCTCCCCAGCCCTGTGTTTTGCTGGAACCTTCCCCGGGGCCAGTGGGCTGAGGTGTCTCGCACGGGGTGTGGCACCAGCTGCACAATGGCAATGATTGGCTGGTGGCAGAGTGGGCAGGTGGCTCTGTGGATGGTCCATGGCTGGATGCATTCCATGCAAAAGGAGTGCCCTCAGGGATCCAGCCACGCTGCATCAGCCAGAGGGCTCAAGCAGATGGTGCAGGTCTCTTCTATGGGGCCTCCACAGGCAGCTCCTGGTGTGGATTGCTCATGGTGCCTGTGGCTGCTCCAGTGTGGAGATGCTTGTCCTCCCTGGGAAGCTGCTCTAATGACAACCAGGTATCAAGCATCTCCAGTCCCCGGCACCTCCCTTGTGGGTTGCTGGCAGAGCTTCAAAGACTCGTGGTCCACCAGCAGCATCTTGACACCTTGCCCTCCACCAGGAAGACCTTAATGCCTTGCCTGCAACCAGAAGGATCTCAGCATCTCACATGCCACCAGAAGGACTGGGGTCCCTCACCTGCCACCCAGGACTTCACATCTCTTGAGCCACAGGAAGGACCTTGACGTCTCACGTGCCACTGGAATGACCTCAACATCACGCTTTCCATTAGGAACACCTCCACCTCTCGCATTCCAGCAGTAAGACCTCAACCTCTTGAGTGCCACCAGCCAGGCTCAACCAAGGCTGGACACTCAGGCACTTATGGCCAGCTGCCTTTTGTGAAGCCGTAGGGTGATGGTGACTCTCTGGTGACATCACAAGGCTCTTGGGATGCCCCTGATGGCAGCACTTAGGGATTTAACGTGACTGTTCTGAGAAAATGTTGACATGAAATGGCTGTTCCACACTGACAGGAGCATTGTCTGCCAGGCTGGGGTCCAGGTCGGGAGTTCAGCCTTCGGCCTGGAAACCGTGCCTGGGATCCAGGGACATCCTTGACATGCAGCTGGACATCTGAGCACCAGAGATGCCACGAAGAAACCATCAAGGAGGACACAACAATAATCTGAGTAACAACTTTTCCCAGGGCAGGTGAAAAGGAGCCTGGGCACAAGGAAGTTGAGCCTAGAAATTGGGAACGTGCATGAGAAATGAAGTGTTGCTTAAAGAAAATCAGGAACATCATCAACTATTGGCTGTCATAGGAGGATGGTAGAAACAAATAGAATCTCTTGGTTATCTGAACTGTTGGTGTCCTGTACCATCTTATGTCTCAGTGGTATAAAAAGGGCCTGTTTTTTACCCAGCAGAGAGCTTCTTTGAGAAGCTTCCCATGCTGCACATGCTTCTTTCTTTCTGGTAGTTGGACTGGATTTCAGTGTTGTTTTTCCCTCAAACTGCTTGAAGCTGGAATGTCCCACTAACCGATTTTAACCCACTGTTGTAATTTCTATCCACCCATGGGCCGGGTAACCCCCCTTTTAGATCCTGACAGCACACATAAGTTGCCCCAGCCTGAGAGACAGAGCCTGTACTTGCAAAACCAACTGGCAGCCTGCTTCATATCTCATTTGGTCAGGCCTGTTTCAGTGGTCCAGCTTTGGCTCAGGTCTGTTTGCAGCCTCATTGTTGCAGCCCCACTTCTCATCCTTATCTCCTTATGTCAGGTCCCTGCCTCATGTCAAAAGTTCACATCCTACTGGCATGTGGCAGCCTCTGGTTCCAAGCTCACCTTGCAGCCTCACATACCAGCCTCATCTCCAGTGTCAAGTTCCAACCTCATCTCCTAGCATCTGTATCAAGGCTACAGTAGCAGGGGGACTGCAGGGGTGAGCTCTGGGAGAGAGAGGTCCTATGTCAGATAAGAGTCAGTTCTAGCCAGCTCCAAAAGGATCTGCCACAGGCCAAGACTGAGCCAATGAGCAACACTGGTGGCACTTCTGTGATAACATAATTAAGAAAGGCTAAAAAAAAAGCTGCACAACAGTGTCTGGTAGAGAGGAGTGAGGAAACATGAGAAAACCAGCCCTGCAGCCCCCAAGGTCAGTGCAGAAGGGCAGGAGGTGCTCCAGGCATGCAGCAGAAGTTCCCCTGTGGCCTGTGGAGAGGCCCCTGGTGGAGCAGGCTGGCCCCCTGCAGCCCATGGTTCCCACTGAAGCCAGGGACAGAAGAATGGGGGCTTGCTTAATTGCATTAATGATTTCTAAATAAAACAATCATAATTATTAAAGCCAGGAATGGAAGAATGGAGGCTTGTTTAATCACATTAAAATAGATATTGCTGAGTGTCTTTGCTTACTACTGTGCAAATTAACCGAAACAAAGAGTCTCGGGTCCCCTCACAGAGGATGTTTCCTGACAAAATGGGGAAACTGTCTCAAAAACCAGCCGACACTGACCTTGTGGTTTGGACAAGAGCCAAGGAACAGCTGAGTCTGTACAAAGGCAGGGGGTCAAGTAGTGGTGATAAAGAGGAGAGTTATCAACCACAACTCCCTGACAGCCACCACCAGAAGGCACTGCACAAGCACAGGTGGGAGGAGTTTATGGAAATTACTTCTTGGAGCTAATACAAAGCGGGGAAAGGTTATGAATATGTATAGGCATACTGGGAAACTTCATGCATATGTAACTTTTTACTGCATATAACCAACGCAAGTTGCTGCATTAGGGTGCACATGCCTTTGGGAGCTATCCCGCGTGCACCCAGCACTGAAATAAACCACATACCTACTTTATAACTCATGTGCTTTGAGTTGTAGAGTTCTTCCATGAATCTCCATGGTGGAGCAGATCTCCACACTACAGCTCGTTGAGGAGCCCCTGGTGGAGCAGGTGGATGTGGCCTGGAGGAGGCTGCGGCCCATGGAGAGCCTGCACAGGAGCAGGCCCCAGGCTGGAGCTGCAGATCGTGGAGAGGAGCCCATGCAGGAGCAGGATGCCTGGGGGGAGCTGCCACCCGTGGGGGACCCATGCTGGAGCAGTTTGCTCCTGATGGATGGACCCCGTGGTACGGAGCCACGTGGGAGCAGTTCTTGCAGCAGGCAGCAGCTGCTGCCTGTGAGCAGCTCACGCAGGATCTCTTTGGGAAGGACGGCATCCTATGGGAGGGACCCCATGTGGAGCAGGGGCAGAGAGTGACTGTGAGGGAATAGTAGAGACAAAGCATCAGGGTCTGACTGCAGACCCCATTCCCTGTTAACATATCTCTAGCCCCCATTCCCTGTTCCCTTGCACCACTCAAGGGGGAGGATGTGGAAGAGGGTGGATGGAGGAAAATGTTTTTGGTTTGCTTTTAGTTTCTCACTGTTCTAGTCTGCTAGTGATAGGCAATAAACTATATATAATAAACAATAAATTATATAAAATAAAATATTAAATATATAGTAATAGAATATTATATTATGTATTTAAATATATATAATAAATAAATATATAATAAATTATTCTCTTTATGCCAAGCCCACGACAATAATTGCTGAGTGATCTCCCTGTCCTTATCTCAATCCCTGATCTCTTCATCGTGTTTTCTCCCCCTCTTCCTTCATGGAGGGTGAGTGTGAGTGGCTGTGGTGTTCAGCAGGGTGAAACCTCCACAGTGGGACAAAAAGGAGGCGGGAGATGGCCCTACACCCATTAGCACCGGCAATTTCCACATTGTGCATGGAAGGGGAAGGGAAGCTTCCCCCTCCCACCGCCCCCGGTCCCGCAGACCCTCCCCGGGGCCGGGCCGCCTTCTCCCGTCCCATCCCGTCCCGTCCCGTCCCGCCCCTGTCCCCCCGTGCCGGTGACGTGGTGCCGGGCCGTCTCCCCCTGCCGCAGCAATGTGGCTGGTGTTGGCGGCGCTGCTGGCGGCGGCGGGGGCTCAGTACGAGCGGTACAGCTTCCGCAGCTTCCCTCGGGACGAGCTGATGCCGCTCGAGTCCGCCTATCGCTATGGCCTGGACCAGTACAGCACCGAGAACTGGCCCGAGAGCGTCAACTACCTGGAGGTGAGCATGCGGCTCTACCGCCTGCTCCGCGACAGCGAGGCCTTCTGCCACCGCAACTGCAGCGCCGCCGGGCCGCCCCCCGGCGCCGGGGGGGAGCTGGCCGAGCTGCGACTGCTGGCCGGCGTGCTGCGGCGGGCGCAGTGCTTGCGGCGCTGCAAGCAAGGGCTGCCCGCCTTCCGCCAGGCCCAGCCCGGCCGCGACCTGCTTGAGGAGTTCCAGCGCCGAGAGCCCTACAAGTACCTGCAGTTCGCCTACTTCAAGGTGAGGCCCGCCGGGGTGCTGCCTGCCTGCCTGCCTGCCTGCCTCGTGTCACCCGCTGGGGACCGCTTTGTGCCTCGGCTGTCCTGTGTTTGCCCACAAAATGGCACCCGGCGCCTTCCTCACCCAGCTCCTTCTTCACACCTCATCCAGTGGAACTCCTGGATTGGCCTTCAGTTCCTCCCAAACCCCAGCCATGGGACCCTGTCTCTTTATCCTGCTGCTGTGCAGCCCTCTCATCTTTCCATCTCTCTTACTCGCTTCTGACTTTGTTTAAAACTTTTTCCAGACCTTTTCCTTTTTTCCAGACCCTTCATGCCAAGATTATGCTATTGCAAGTGCTCTTCTCTGCTTCTTCTCTGCTATTGCAAGTGCTCTTCTGCCCCAGCATGCCCAACTTCTTTGAGCACGCTCTTCTGGTCTACGTGTAGTTCTTCCAGGTATAGCAGCCCCCGGTGTGACTTGCATGATGCCTGCATAACTCCAGTGTTGTTACAGACACAATAAGGTTAAATAAAGCGAAATCAGCTGCTGAAGCATGGCACTAATACTTGCCCTGGAATGGTATTTACCTTCTTCTCTTGGGTCTGCTAAGACTGGGGACAACTCTTGTAACACATCTATTTTTCTCTAGCTTCTTGCCACCCTCTTGACCAAGATCTATTTCACAATTTTCCCACCCCACGTCTTCATCTTTCGTTCCCTAAATCAAGGTCCTCATTCTATCCCCTCAGATACTGCAATAACTTGCATTTTGAATAAATGGGACATCTGTGGGCGAAGAAAATAAGCTGAACACTTTTGTTTAGATTGCCTTTTCTTTTAGGGATTTGGTTCCAGTATAACACAGTATTCATTATACAAGGATTTATGCTTGTGCATTCCTTTTGAGATTGCTGGCTTAAAATACACACCTTTTTAACTGTTGCTGTGTCTTGCAGGAGAAAAACTTAAAATATTTTTTAACTGCTTTCCAAAGTTATATAAACCAAAACAGGGAAACACGTTCTTGTGAAACACTAATTAACAATATCCATGTGCACTGTGTCACACCAGCATAATTCTGTGCATTTGAAGCCATCCCTAAGACTATACAGAAGAACTTGCCTTTATACATCACAGCTTCTCTACACAGAGAGTAGAAGGTATCAAACAGGGGACATTTCCTTTGAATAAGAGAGTGGGCAGGCACTCTTCTCAAAGCCATATGTAGACACCAAAATAATGTCACCACAAATGTTTCCATTTACTGTCTTTCTTACTTTAACTATTCATTCCTCCTATAGAACATACAAAGTTTGCAATGTACTTATCATGTCAGTAATATGGAATATGTCAGGAATGACACAAGTCATTCCTAATTACTGTTTCTGATACACTTAAATGACTGGCAGGTGTGAATCTGAGAAATTGGAGAAATATTTCCCTCTTCCTTTAAACTGTTTTTCAGTCACATTTACAGTAGATTTGTGAGGTGCGGTTTGGTGTTTCTCTCTTTACTATCTGTTGCTTATAGTCTTTGTTATATCGTAGTCCAGCTCTGAGCTCTTATCACTCACTTGGAGCATTCTGAATGGGCCTTCTAAAAATACAAACTGCTGCATACAAGGGACTTTTTCCTGGCTGCGAAGGAATGTCACTTTTTTGTTGTTGTTGTTTGTTTTCATCCATAACATCATTTATAATGTAGAAAGAAGGTGTAAGATAATTTTTTAAGTGACCATGTATTTATTCACGTGAGTTTAAGAGTGAAATTTTGCCATGTCTTAGGTGATTCTGGGAGCCAGTATTTCTATGCTATGCTTGTTCCTCTGGAGGGAGCTGTCTTGTAGCCACCAAGTTTACTTTGGAATGTGTTTCTACAAAACCTTTTTTTTTTTTTCCCTTTTTTAGTGGTGAAAATTGAAACCAAGAGTAATCATGGACTAAGCAAAAATTAGGGGCTCATCAGCCTACCAGCAAATAGAGTTAAAACACCAAACACAAGAGGATTTATGCATTTGATGAAAGTGCAGCTGAGATTTCCCTTTGTGTTTAGAAACATGCAGGCTGACTGGGAAGCACATAGTTTTGGGACGGACAGGAAGTGCAGCTGGAATAGTTCCAGTGCTTTGGCCCTTACAGCAGCACAGCAGTAAGAGCTAATATTAGGGTTGAAGTGTTTCTTTGGTAGTCTCTCAAGTTTCTTCATGAAATGAAGGAGTTCCTTTTATGGATGCAAAAAGAACAGTGCATTTGCATGCATGCTTGTGATTCTTGCTCAAAGCATTATACATACGCTTCAATAAGCTATTTGAGATGTTAGGTGGAACTCTTTTATCACCTACACATCAATAGATGGATGGGTTGATCTGGATCTTGGCTTACAAGAGAGAAGGGTTTAGCATTTCACAAATACGTAAGACTTTTACTTCCACAGTCTCACTCTTCATAAATATGTGTACATATACTATATATTTTATAAAATATGCATATATATAAAATATAGGCACAAGTGTAGAAGTACATATATATTTGGCATATGCAGTTGTAAATGAGCTTCACAAAATATCTCTAGTGGAGTTTGAATTTAGTTTTAAAACGGGTACAAAAAATCACATAGTACATTAGAAACAATTATTGAGCAAGTAACTGCTGTTTGCTCTAAATCCACAACACCATCAGGAAGATACATTATTGTAAAATTGTATTCTCTGCTGCTAGGCAAATAAGCTACATAAATACCATGGAAAGTGATGACCCGTGCCAAGTATCCATAGGCTGTCATAAGTAATAGCTATGCGATTAATCCTACATATGAGCAATAGTATAATTTTGTGTTTTGTCAGCTTTATGAATGGGAATAGGAAAGGGAAAAAGTACTTTTTGATTTACAATCGTTTATGCTATTTGAAACAACAAGAGATTTAAAAAAAAAAAACAAAAAAAAACACTGAAATGTTCACACTGGTGCAGCTAGTTGTAAAACTGAGAAGTATTAACATCAGTTTCACTGTACCATTATATCTGCTGAGACTGAGGTTTCAGCAGAAATAAGCTTGGGAATATAGATGCTGCAGGAAAGTTTATTGACAAAAAGTGGGAAACTGTTTTTTTTTCCCCCGATTAACTCTTCTCCCCCCCCCCTTCTCCCACCCCTTTTTAGGCTAATAACCTTCCAAAAGCTATTGCAGCAGCTCATACATTTCTTCTGAAGCATCCAGATGATGAAATGATGCAAAGAAATATGGCATACTACAAGAGCATGCCTGATGCTGAGGAGCATATTAAAGACTTGGAGACAAAGCCTTATGAGGTATGCTTTTTTTAACAGTCTTGCCTTTTGGAACTTTTTGTTACTTCTCTTATTGTGTGAGATTCAAGGATCTCATTTGCTTACATGTTCTCAGCTCTTCCTCTTCGTGTCTTCCTCAGTCTTTTCTGTTTTTTCTTAATGCATGCAGTAATTCTCACCTCTTGTGGTCTTTACTGTTCCACAAGTCCAGAAAATCAGTGTAAAAAAGTAGCACACCTGAAAGCTGCTATGTGGAGATAAACAAATATAGCTAAGTAAGTGCAAAGAGTTACTAAAATGCATGAGAGCTGTGGAAGCACAGCTTAAACTAAGTAGAACTTCTGGTGTTTAGATTCCATTGAAAATCTCTGTCAAAATCTGTGCTTTAGAATCACACTGCTACCTCTGTCCAGCAGGTTTTTCTGTTTATCTGAAATGGAATTACATACTCTGATATCTGGGAAATACCTGATAAAATCCATTCATCATCTGTGTTTGTTGTCCTAATATTAATTGAATAATAGTTTATGTAGTAATTCAGAAATGCCGAGACATCACTTACTGTATTTGAACTTACATGCAGCTTTCCACAGGTCAGTTAGTGCTAGTTTTCATTCCTGCCAATTTTTCAGAATCTCTTTGTCAGGGCTGTGAGAGCATACAATGGTGACAACTGGAGAACATCAGTCTCAGATATGGAACTTGCTCTTCCTGATTTCTTCAAAGCCTACGATGACTGTATAGCAGCCTGTGAAGGCTCCCGAGAGATCAAAGATTTTAAAGACTTCTATCTCTCTATTGCAGGTGAGTGGTTAGGAAACAGTAAAGGAAGAAGTCCTGAAAGTGCATTTTGTTTTCCCCATGGGATCAGCTACCAAAGTCCCTCTTCTTTAGCTTGCAGTGGGAATTGGCTCATGGTGCCCCTGCTTAGCTTGGGCCAATCTGAGTTTATTAGAGTACTAGATTTACTAGAAAGTTCTTGAATTCCTGTTTACTTTTTTTTTTTTTTTTAAAGTAACACAAGTGAGGGCTGTCAGAAAATAGGAACAAAGAGTTCTCGTGTTAACATATATCGTCATAATATATTAATATATTAATATATTAACATGCATAAGTGTGTTAGGATAACATAGATGTGTAAATAAGAACTCTTTCATCCAGCTAGCAATAGTCACTTGACTTCCAATATCGTTTTGTCAGTGTTTGAGGCTCAGTGGTTAGCTTGCCTTCAAAATATGCTTTGTGAATTGTGCACCACTGTTGATATATATCTCCTTTTTTGTAAATATGACAAGTATCTGTTGGCTATTTTTCATCTTTCCTACAGTAGAGTTTTGCTAGCAAGTAAGATTTCTTTTTCAAGTGTATGGCTTAAAACATATTAATTCTCAAATAAAATGAGATTCTATCTTTTTGATTGTCAAAATGGGATGTACACATTTCCTATGTTCTTCTGTAGTGAAAGAAAAAAGTAATTTCTCCAGTGTGGTTTCTCCATGGGCTCAGTGTTGTTGACAATATTTGTGTGGATAATGCCTGCGTATTTTCTCAAGGAACTTAAAGATGTGAAAAATGCAACAGAATTTCTAAGTTGCCAGAAGGAAAGACAGGCCAACATTTTGTCCTAGAGCCACTAGATGAGTTGATTAGGGGAAAAGTACAAGAGCAGCTCCACAGTGTGGAATTAGTATCCACCTGTAATTTTGCCATGGAATAACGACTGCAGGTCATTCCTCTAGCCTTGCTTCAGCAAAGCTGGCAGATGCCTAGGGCAGCAAATAAGGAGTGGAGATCAAATCAGGCAGTAAACCATGAAACACAGGCTTTCTTCCCTAGTGGGTCAGAGCCCTGATATCAGAATCGCCCCCAGACTGCAGTAAAGGGTGCAGTAAAGCACTTGCTGCTGTCCCTCCTCCTTCTTGGAAGGAACAGACAATTCCAGTTGTAGTGGTGAGATGCAAAGGTAGGAGTACCACATGGTGCCATCACAGCTATGGGCAGTGCTTTTCAAATATTTTGTTCTTGATATAAGAAAAATCAAATTTACTTCCACAGCTGAAAAGTGTTCATTGAACTATGCTCTTGCTCCAGGAACACATATCCAGTCTCCAAGATATTATTGTAGAAAGTAGATGTAGCAAAAAAACATTAACGGTAAGTATTTGGTGATTGCAGTAGGTGCCTATTTATCTATATAAGTGGTAGCTGGAGGCTAACACTGTTGTGTCTGGTGCCTCCACTATTGTAAAAGAGGAGTCTGGTAATTTAATTTGGCCAAGCATTTTCAGTTAGCTTTAGTATTCTTCGTGACAGGAGTTGTCAGAGATGAAAACAGGGGAAGGGGCCTTTGTGTTGTTTTTTTTTTGTTTGTTTTTTTTTACTTTGTCAGAGACTTGCTGCACAAGCTTAGGTAACTTGCTTCACCTGCCAAATGTGGCTAACAGGGAAACTAAGGCTTTAAAATATTTCTGTTCAGTGTTGTTGCTTGATGTTATATGTCCTGAAAAAGCTTGGAATTCTTTGATGGAAGCTTTTCTTGGAACATACCTTCTTGGAATGTATTTTCTTGAAGATAAAATCGTCTCTAGTCCTATCCCATTGTGCCAAGCTTTGCAGACTGGATAAGCATGTGCCAAGCTTTGCAGACTGGATAAGCACTGGATAACCTTGGTGGATTTAAGTTATTTTGTAATGTGCAGCATCTATCCATGTCTGTCAGAAAACGTTCTATTAGAACATCCAAACAGTTGTCACAAAACACAGCTCTCTATGGATGTTTATTTTGCAATCACCCGGTGTCTTTCTCTGTGATGCAGTTGTACTCGGTAGCATGTGGACCTCAATTATGAAATTATTTAATAAAATTGTAAAGGCTCTCAAAAACAGCACTGTTAAGTTCACAGTTAGGAAATAATGCAGTACCATGTAACAGTTTATAAAACCTACCACCTCAAACTGCCTGTAGGTGTCACTGAAATCTAACTGCTTAGTTAGGAATTGTGATTTTGGTGCATTTGGAGGCCTGATCCTACGGATTTTAGCAGAAGAGCTGAGCACTGGCATTTGATATGTACTCCAGATGGAGTTGTAGATGGTCACTATTTCCAAGCAGCAAGATCCGGATGCACAGGACCTAGGAGAGCATTATAAGGCCAAATTTTAATGGGTAGTTAATGGGAGGGGTTATAACAGTTCACTGTGCTCTACTCGTATCCTGTGTTTTTGTCTTCTTCCTTATAGATCATTATATTGAAGTCCTTGCATGCAAAGTGCAGTGTGAGAGTAATCTGACACCCATTATAGGAGGCTTTGTTGTCGAGAAATTTGTGGCCACCATGTACCATTACTTACAATTTGCATATTATAAATGTAAGTATTATTTACATTCTAAAGCATTATAACTAGAGGGAAAAGACCAGGGAAAAGACCCTCTCACACCATCCCAATGTTATTTAAGCACATTAAATCACTACTTACATTTAAGCAGTCTCCAGAATCTGCATTTTTGCGTATTCTGAAGCTGAAATTCTGAGGTGAGTATGTTTTTTTTCTTCCCATGTAACTGTAGGCATTGGACATAAGCATGATGATCTCTGGCTCATAAAATTGTCCATGACATAGTGAATTGCTGAATATAAGTCTCATAGATGCTACATTCTGCTCAGGCTAAGCCCCTCTGTTTTAAGACATTCTTGGTTGTGACTGGTCTCCACTTGGGTGTTGGAAAAATGGGACAGTTACAGAATGTGATCTGATGCATTACCGTCCTTCATTTTTTATATCTACTGCTAGCACAAGTTACTTACACTTTCCAGAATTCCATATAAATGTTAAATGTTTATCATATGTATTATATATATATGAATAACGCACCAGCTCTTACGCCTTCTTGAAGTAGACCGTAGTATGACATCTTAGGGTAAATAGCATCCTATGCACCAGAATGCATGCAAGGACTCAGACATGTTTTGTGTACCTATGTACAAAAAAAAAAAAAAAAAAAAGACTTGTGTCAGAACACCACAGCGGTCAACCTTTGGGGCCCATGTGGTTGTTAAGCAGCTGATTGGATAGCTCTAAGGAGAACAGTTTTAAACTTCTAACTCATTCAGTAAGAAGAAAGACTGTGACCTCAACAAAACACATTTAACATAACAGCAGCTATTGAATAAATACTAAATTCTCAATTTACTATTCAGAATTTCTCGCAAGACAAACCTACAGAATATTTCATACATTCTCTTTTTCCTAGTGGATTCTCATAATCCCATTAGAATAGAGTGTGTGGGGCTACCTGCATTGTGAAGAAAGAGAGGCCCACTTAACAGAGATGATAGTGTTCTGGTCCTCAGTGATTATATATTTGATAGGTAAATCATTCAGTGAGTTTTGTGGTTTCTGGAGGAGCTGCCTGCACCATAAAGAACACATGCAGCCCTTAAAGCTATTCCCCTGTGCTCCAATATCAAAGGAAAGACATATCCAGCCATGTAGAACCAAACCATTAATGACTTTTTGCATATGTTGTTTGATTACGTTTCATATATTGACTTTTCTGTCTTTGTCAATTTTAGTAAAGTTGGTTTTGTTTATTTTTTCTTTGTTTCTTTGTGTTTTTTTTTTTTGTTTTTTTTAAAGAAATGCCAGAGTAGGGATCACCCAAGCTGTAGGTTGATACCCTGCTGACACTAGAATACTTGGGAGGAACATTTGGTTGGGATTGTCTTAGAAAACCATCACAAGAAATTAATGTCTTAGGAAAATCACCTTCTGTGTTGATGGTAAGTTACACCATTTGCCCTAAGAAGAGGAAGGAGATAGGTCTAAGGGCAGCCAAGCATCTTGTATTGCTCTTGTCCATGACCTGACTCTTACAGTCATAAGATTGTGTTAGGTAAGTCCCCATTTTTGAATCATGGACTTAACCTGTTTCAGAACACAAAAATAGCATATTCTTTCTGGGAATCTTTTTTTTTTTTTAATTTTCAATACAGCTGTGGAGGGGGTGGAAAATGGTTCCTGTTTTCCTTAGAGTTTTTTTGAATGTAGATAATAAACCTCTTTATTCTCTTTGTTTTGTTTACTTACCTTGTCTGGATTTATTTTTTTGTTTATTAATTAGTGAATGACATGAAGAATGCAGCCTCTTGTGCTGCTAGTTACCTTCTGTTTGACCAGAAAGACGAAGTAATGAAACAGAACATGGTCTATTATCAGTACCACAAAGACAAATGGGGACTTCAAGAAGAGGATTTTCAGCCCAGATCGGTATGTGAATGATTTAAAATGCTATAGAAACATCCAGGGATTATGATCTGAGTTTAAGAAATAATTCTTAAAACTGGATTTCAATGCTGTTTTTAAATTTTCATGTCCAAGGTACATGTGAAAATATCTTTGCTGTGTTTCTGGATTTCTGCAGCCTGGACCGTGATGATCAAGTTGGATTTTCTGTCATTTCTTGTTACCAGGGTTTATGTCAATCAACTGAATTAACTGCTTTCTGACACTTCTGTGACTCCTTAGGCATCAGTGGTGTATGCTATACAAGTAATTAGCATATGGCATGCTCCACAAATTGAATTTAGTGCCTTTTCTTTCTCTGTAATAATTTGATAACAGTTTCCTTCCTCTTAGGCCAGTCAGCTTGAGTCAAAAATATCAGTATGTATGAGTTAAACATTTTTTGTTTGTGGGCAGCTGTTGAGTTTTGTGCAGCACATCTTATTTGTGTGCTGGAAACCAAGGCTGCCCTGCAGGGCCAACAGAGACAGAATAGAGAGAAAAATGTATTTGGTTCTTTCAGGCAGTAGTAGCAGTGAGTCTGAGCTCAAAGGGAAGAGTGACCATTCTTTTGTTGCTACTTCTGGGAACAGAACTGCAGTTTGTAGCCATACTGGAGACAGTGTTTGATGTTAGTGTGAGTGAGGGGTAGGAGCAGTGTAAAACTTCAGACCGCAAACAGATTTGGCATACACATGCAGAGAAGACAGAACAAGGGCCCTACACATTAAGTCTGAATGTTTCATTGATAACTTCTCAGGACTTGAGATTACAGATGATTTAATTTTTAAATATTAAATATCAAATGCATACAGCTGTATTTTGTTGTACTTTGATCCATCTAACTATGAACAGAAGTTGCTTGCTGTCCTAATCACTTGCCATGAAAACCATACTGTCTCTGGTTTATTTTCACAAAGTGGTACCAGAGTGACAGAAGTAATTGGCTCTGGCACTAAGCCTTAGACATCCTTGTGAAAGAGGAAGTCTCCTATTTTCCTCCCTGAAAAGGTCTAAATGGGATAATCAAAGTAGATTACTTGCAGCATTCATCAATCTGAGAGTAAGTGACTGAGCTAAACTGTGCTGTCCAGGCAAACACCCAGGGAAGTGAGGAGGGATAGGTAAGTAGGCGGCTTTACAGAATTTCCTGTCCTTAGACTCCAGCCCAGGGTGGTGAGTCATTATAATGCAAAATAGCTTAGTGTCTCATTTTCCCAGAACTGCCTGCTGTTATATGCCAGCATGCAGGGAGATGGAGGCTTTCTCATGTCCAAAGCCCACTGGAATGCAGGCACAGGCTGCTGCTCAGCTCTGGCAGTCTCATTCCTTATCCTCTGACTCGCCAATGCTTTGAAACATGAGAAACAGGAGAGTGCTTTGTTCTTCTCACACCATTGGAGTTTATGCTTAGAAGGATCTGCAGAAGACATTGGATATACTGCTTGCTGTTCTGCTGTTTCTTTTCTAAAACATTTTAAACCCTTTGGAATTTACCTTCTGTTGAGTCTGGCTCTAGCTTCACTGGAATAGTTTCAGATGACATGCGATGACACTCCCCTGTCTTAGTACCCTAAAGTAACATAGCAAATTTATTTTTGGTAGGATGCAGTTCGATATCAAAACATAACCACACTCCAGTTGGAAATGTATGAATTCGCAAAGGAACATCTAATGGATGATGATGAGGTGAGTTTTCTGGAGAGGAACTGATGGTAAAAGAAAGAAAAACAAATCAATCACATTAAAATGAAGATGATGCATAATTAGAAATCTGAGATTTATCTAATATGGAGAAATCTTCTTTTAACTGTAACCAATTCATCATAAATTCTTATTTTGTAAATGAATATAAGAAACAAACTCAAAGAGCATTAGATCACTTACATACAATTTAAAAGAATAATGGGCAATATTAATACAAGACTAAATGTAACGCACCCAGCCCCCAAAAGAAAATTCAGTTTGCAAGCTGTAACACCAGGGGGCAGAGAAGTACTATATATTTAACAACTCCCCTCACTTTTTTTTTTTTCTGAAATGTTTAAATTACGTTTTAAAATTCTCATAATTTGGTCCGTAAGTAACCACTTAAATTACATTTATTTTATCAAAAGTAAGTCCTGTTATTTTTGTTTTGTACAGTAACATTTTGGTCATTTAGAAGTCTTCAGAAGTCTTGCTTCTGAAATGCTTGGAATTCATGGACAAGGGACACGTAATGACTACTATTAGGCTTGAAATATGTAAAGTGGATTTTTGTGCAGGAAAAATAGTTTAATTGTTGAAAAGGCATTTCTTTGTCTTCCCCAGCTAAAGTTAAAGTATGTCATGGAGGCTTTGGGTTGCATTGTTTTATTTTCAGTAACTTTCATTTAAAGGTTAAAAAAGTCTTCAGGTGATGGAATAGTTCATTGCTGGCATTGGCAAAGAGGTGTCTTCAGGCATGGTATGAGGCAGTATACATGCACTGAGCACTGCTGAGGTGTTTTTTTACTTAAAAATGAAAAGAGAAAAAATGGCTTATGTTATAAAATACATCACCTTTGCAATTTTTATATTATCCAGCATATAGAGAGAGATAATATTCTATAGTGGAGAAGTAATATGTCTGTACTGCCTTCAGTATGCTAGTGACCTGAAAACAACTAGGTAAAATTCCATTCTAAGGTTAGTAGAAATTAGGAAGACTGAGAAGTCTTTCCATTGTGATAAACGTCTTTGAAATGCAGTTTAATAGAATTGTTATAAAGTTAAGCTTAGATGAGGACTAGATGGGGGTTTCCATCAGGGTGTATAAATACTTGATCACTTTTTTATATTCCTGTGATGGTTCATGAAAACACAATGCTTTGCCCATAATGCTTTCTTACGTTAGGCATAAACTTCATTTGTAATTTTATCCTTCTTTCACATCTGCTGCTCCAAGACAACTGGATGAGTAATTAAGGAAGGAGGGAAGCAGTCTATTTTGAGGACTTTCCCTGTATCTTGTTACAAGAAGGGATTATAAAAGCAATCTTCAATCTCAAGCATTTAATACAGAAAAAAAAAAAAAAATTATTCATTTGTTGGCATATCAACTGTAGCCCATTTCACTGGTACAATGATAAATGACCTTGCAATCTACAAGAGGTAAGTACAGTGGAAATGTCAACTAAACTTTTGGGGAAGTGTCAAGGAAGTGGCATTACCCTGGGCTATGTTTGGGTTAAACAAGCAAAATTTCTGGGCTTGGTCATGCCATATACCAAGTCAGTATTAGGTTAAAGGTTGGACTAGATGATCTTAGAGGTATTTTCCAACCTGAATGATTCTATGATCCTCTCCATCCCTACCCCACAATATTCATGTTAGGAAAGTTATCATTCTGATTTCCTGGGAAAAAGTTAATGGGCTTATGTGCCCTCCCTTAATAGGACTGAAGAACCTAGGAGAGATGGAAGCTCTTCATGCCTCTGGCTTGGCTCTGGCTTTTGGTAATGAACTTATAAATCCCTGGCTACCTGAGCTTCTGCTTGGCTGCAGGAGCCATGTAGGCTCCAGACAGAGCAGGAATAGCACAAAGATAACATCGCTACTTTGCAGTTTCTGCTGGATGGGCAGGACATGGTAATATAAATGGAATATTGTTTTATAATATTTCTCCTGGCAAAGATAGAAAAGTTTATTCTATGGGAATGTGGAAAATTGATGAAAAACTCAGATAAGGTGTTACAGTAAAAGCATTAAAAATCACTGAGGATGGAGACAACCTCTTTTTTCAGTGCATACTGTTCATTTAAACTATGTGCTTCTTGGTCTATAGACCATGCATTTTGTGAGTTTCTGTGTTCCGTATTTGCTGTCTGTGAAGTTGTTTGTGGCACAACAAGCCCATAGAATAATTCAAGAGAAATTATTCATCATTCTATTATTCATAGAATTAACTCACTTGAATTCTCTTGAATTATTCTATTATTCATGGAATAAAAAATCACTTTTTCCTTGAGTGAAGCAAAAGGATTGATGTGGCTAAAGGATATCTTCCTTTGTGAGGATGTCCATACTTTCAAATGGAGAATCTTACTTTATTCAGAGTTTTCAGTGTTCTGAT
This sequence comes from Anas acuta, assembly GCF_963932015.1. Lineage (NCBI taxonomy): Eukaryota > Metazoa > Chordata > Aves > Anseriformes > Anatidae > Anas > Anas acuta. Next base: position 65,535,862 of record NC_088980.1, read on the forward strand.
ACTCCGGATCATCCACGTGTCTGTCTTTTCAAATCCCATTAGCAAAGTGAGTGAAAACATGTGGCTTCTTCCAATAATACGTTACAGTAATTACAGAGGCTGGAACCATGTAGTAATGATTTTTGCATATGTCACTACAATAAATACTGTCCCATTTGTGTTATTTTATTAATGTTTTTCTATAGGGAAATGAAAAACTCTAGTTCAAACATCTAACACTGTAGAGGTGACAGGGAATATTAATGACAACTTGCTACAGATTACTTTTTCTTACAAGTAACTATGATTATATATCCTTATAGTTTTCCACAGCAAATTTAACAGAGCATTACACAGTGCTGTCATCTTAGTTGCCCATGGATAATCAAACTTCTTGATTTCTGTTCAGATGTGTAATGCATAAAGGCTATAATAGATATAACTCCTAGTACTGCACAGATTTAAGTACTCCACAGTACTGCACATAGCAAAATGAAATGCTGTTAAGAGCCAGATACTCAACTAGTGCAGATATAACTTCAGCACTACAATAATTATAGGAGACAAGTTTCTGACCCATACAATCAGTGTTCTTGAAGACTTTTTTATTTTCAGGGATAGCTACTTAGCTATTCTAAATTACATAAGAACCACAAGTATTTGGCTAGGGTGATGCAACAATGTGTTTTTTCCTTTGGTACTTAGTAGGTGAAAAACTGTTGGAAGCTTTGGCCCACTTTTTTTTTTTTCTTTTCTTTTTGTCATCCTGCTCTTGTTTGCCTTTTGTGTATCCATCTAAGTGTATAATAGCTGAGACTCAAATGCTCTATTCTGAAGTGTGACACACAGGAGAGTGAGTGTTGAACTAATATGACTGGTAGAAAGAGAAGACATGGAATAGCATCAAGGCGTGAGGGCCCAGTGGACTACAGATAGCAAATAATAGGCTGAATTCAGCCTATTTTTTCTGTTCAGAAATCACAAACAACATATTTTTGGCCGTATTAACTCACTTTTTGCATATGTTCAAATGATTTACACAAGTGTACTTATAAGGGAAAGTAGTAAGTGCAGACATATGAACTCTGTACTGTCTTTGACCTCAGACCAAACGGCTACAATAGCACTGCTACACTGAAGAGAGCTGGTGGCAGCTGTTAAGAGAAGAGTGGTAGTTAACTGGCATTGTTACAGTCCTTGTTCAATACAGGCTTCTTTAGAGAAAATAAAAATGGGTTATTTTTCATCATCGTTTTCTACTGGAGGTATTGCCTATGTGGCTGGCTGTCTTCAGAAGCTTCTTTTCCTTCTTGCTTTTTTATCTTTAAACATGTATCTTAGTCAAAGGTGTTTCTCCTTGCATTTAAAACACCTACATTGGAAAGTTGCGAGCATAGCAGGGTTTAAATGGCAGGATTAGATTAGAAATTAGGAGGAATTTTTACCTCCACAAATTTTCTTAAACTTTTTGTGTACAGCATAAAGCAGCAAAGAGAGCATAAGCAGAAAAGACTTATGTTTTCAGTGCAGTGAAGGCAATGTTGAAGTTGCTCTGAAATTGAATTAACTCATGTTTTATAGGCATTATAAAAACGTTAAGAGAAAAGCACATTGATTAGTTTACTGTAAAATAGTATTGTAATCACTGCAGTGTACTGCAGTCTCCCATAGTATATGGGGAGAGAACAGTTACGTGTTCATAATACATAATAAAAATGAAATGGAAAAATATTTGAGAAAAGTAGTTAGCATGCATGTAAGGAACAACTAAGCTCTTTTAAAATTTTAAAAATCACTAAAAGCATGTGACAGTGGGTCACACTGTTGACAAAACATCTGACAAATAAACAAGATAAGGACCAAATTTTTCTACATGAAGAATTGTTTGTTGTTTTTTTGTTTTTGTTTTTGTTTTTTTTCCTGCTAGAATGTAAGGAATGTCAAGTCTGGCTTTTAAGGTTCATGGAGGATCTGGGAGGGCTTTGAGGTGGTTACAGGGAACTCTGATGTTTTAACTGAAGGTTAGATCAAGGAATTTATTCTTGGTTGATGGCTGAATAAACCTTTCAGGCAACATGGCTGAGCCACTCATTGACACATAACTTACTGCTATCTTGAAAAAAAGCTCCTCCCCAAAATCTCAGTGTTTGGTTGGTGGTGTGGTATGTGTTTGCAGCCTCTATCAGCACATGGCCTCCACTGTCAGCCATATCAAAACTTTATCTTCTCTCCTACAAAATGGTTATTAGTCATTGAAGTCTATACACATAAGAAAAGAATGAACAAAATCTGATTTTTTTCATGAATCTGACTGTGTCTCCACTCCCATTAGTTACTCATATTAGTTAACAGGGCAATTATAGGATAGTTACTTCTGACTTACAGGACAGCCCCATGCCTCTTGTCACAGAGGGCACCCCTGAAAGCTTCCCGCTACCAAAACATAGTCACCTATAGCCAGTACATAAGGATTTGTTACTCTACTATTGAGCAAGTTTCCAGTCATTATGTTTTTCCAACTTTTGCAAAATCTGACCTTTTGCTATGAAGGACACCCTTGTGGGATAAATATTTTCCTTTTAGGTCATAGATTAAAAGGAAACAAAGATCCAGACAATTCTTATTTCTCTGTGTTTTGTCTCTCAAGTCTCAGTTTCTAAGAATAGTGAGGATAAAGGCTTTTTCTTACTCATTCACTAATAATCAGGCATGAATGCATGTTCATAACAATATTTTTTTATGTAGATCCTAATTCATTCTACAACACTTATTTTAGTATTCTCTGTTTCTTCCCTGAGGAACAAGCTATTGAACTGCACTGTATATGGAATCCCTATATAAAATGCCATCGGCAAATCTGCATGGAAAGTATGGGTTATTGCATGAAAGCTATTTTTCCCAGAACTTTTCCAGTCCACATTGAGAAAGGACAGAACAGATTGTGGTTAGAGGCAAGGACACTGAATGATTAGTATTTGTTATGCAGAAAGCAATGCCTAATAACAAAGGCAAAGCATTGAGGTCTGTCAGTGAGCAGTACAACTGCAACTGATTGCTACTATTTTTAAATGCAGCTGGTGAAAGAAAAGTTGGTGCTGGACCATCAGTCTCAAGCGAGCCATAACTGAGCCAGGTATTGGTAGCTTTTCTTCCTTGCTGTTTATTTTAATAGCTGGCTAGTAATCTCCAAAATACAGATGTTTCTTCTAAGAGGTTATGTTTTGTGTATGTGAATGCAGCATTTAATATTGCATAAGGAAGGGTCAGTAACAATCCCTGGCCCAGTGTGTACCTTGGTCTCGGACACTTGGCTTGTGGTAATAAGTGAGGAGTTCTGCATTTTTCCTCCTTTTTAGGACTTGTTTTTCAAATGCTATAGCCTTGTTTATAGTAGCTGGTACACCATTTTCAGTACCCTAGGTTAGCTTATACATTGACTAAGAACTCTGTTTTAAACTTAGTATTTATTATAATTCACCTAGTCAAGTACTGTCTGTAAAACCTTCTTGAATTACTGTGGTACAAAACTTGTTCTTTCTGTTTGTGCCTCTGTTCAGATGTTAATCTAAGCCAAGGGTCCTCTATCTGCATATCTAACAGATAGTTGGAGGCTCCAGCTGATCGGCTTCTGTGATTCTTCCTGCCACTCACACCACTCTGGGAACATTCCCCTACTACTGCTAAATGTCCTCCCGTATTTCAGGCTATACCTGTCCATCTTTACCTATGCATCGTTCTTGTCACTCCGACTTTCTGCTGACTGTCCCTGGACGGGGGGAGGGAAGAGGTTTATCATATGGGGAGGTAGGTCATGGGGTGCTGGCGGATGATGTTGGGCACCACCACAAACCAGGAAGCAGCGACTGTAGACCAAAGGCCGACTTGCCAACGAGGATGTGCTTCCCAGCAGCTGACCAAGCAGTCTGCATGAGTATGCCTTCCGGTCACCAGCTGCCCTATCAGGCATGGAGTGGTCTCACAGCAAACCCTGCTCTTCCCCATGCTTAGTCAGACTTCATATATTGACATGCTAGCTACCAGCCAGACAGCTACATCATGCTGTGGACCATGTATTGCACAACCTGATTTACATCAGCACTGTCGGAGCAGCATATTTATGTAACCTGCATTAGAACTGCATGTCTGGTGTTCTCTCTAGTAGCTGGCAGCAGGAAGAATTACGGGTTTGCAATGATCTTTGGATGGAGAATTTGTTGTGCTTCCTCTTAAGGTAGGTAACAGGAAGAAATCTGTCACATTGAATGCTTAAGTTGTATCAGAGAATCATTTTCAGACTCCAAGTCTGCAGGCTAACATGAAGCTAATATTAGACGTCAGTGTGCAGGAGGCTTTTTCCCTGGAATTAATATCAGTGGAGTATTTGCTGACTTTGGTCATGCAAAATGCCTGATGCAGTGTCAAGTCAGTGCTAATGGGGCAAGGACAGTGATCAGTGTGGTCACAGCTGTTAGAGTGACAATGTGATCAACTCTTCTGACGTAGTATTATCATCTTTTATCTCTGGGCAGCCTGTTCCAGTGCCTCACCACCCTCTCAGTAAAGAATTTCTTCCTTACATCTAATTTAAATCTCTCCTTCTCAGTTTAAAGCCATTACTCCTTGTCATATCACTGCACACTCTGCTAAAGTGCCTCTCCCCAGCTGTCCTGTTGGCTCCATTCAGGTATTGGAAGGCTCAATAATGTCTCCCCAGAGCCTTCTTTTCTCTAGGCTAAACAACCTGCTATGTCTTCTGGAATATCTTACTTTACTGATGAGCATGACAATAATATAAATTGAATTAGTTTACCATATGCTTGAGTTACCAAGGTCACAATGTTGAAATCTCTCTGTCTTCCTTATACTCAGTTCTAGGCCATGCGGTCAGATGTTTATGCCCTTCATCCTACTTCTCTTGCTCATACCTTTTGAAGTTTGTCTTTAGAGGTAGACTAAGAAGAGAATTCCTTTTTAACATGTTATTCTTTCATTCAACAGTGATTCTAAGGTGTGTAAGAGAATCTGTCTGAATTTGATTCGAGACCCCTGTAGTAGACACCTGTTTTCCCAATCTCGTAAATCTGTTCAGATTTAATGGGACCTGCCTCTCTGTAGTTCTTCAAGAGGCACCTACATGCTTATGGCTACAGTTTTAAGAGCTTTGCTAGAAAACGTGTCCTTAAGTCCTTTGTGCCTCTGCTCTGGTCTTTAAAATGCTTTCATAGTGACTATTGGGCCTAGTGGCTATTTTCTTCGTATGAATTTGTGAAGTGGTACAGAGTTCTTCCCATGAGTGGGCTCCTTAGGCAATCGAAATACTTCTAACAAAGGAAAGCATGCAGAAATGTTGAATTCCTGATTTCCGGTTCCAGACTTCCTGCAACAAGGAAGACAAGCAGGAAATATGAATGTGTTGGCATTTTTTCATGTGTTTTTGTTAAAATGGAAATTTAGATGTTTTGAATAAATTCAAAGAAAAATAAATTGCTGTCCCTCAGTACTTGCTACAACCACAGCTGAAAAAATTCAACTGTCTTTTAAGGTGGAACTGTGAAACAAGGAACAGGAGCAGCAGTTACTTAAGCCAGCTTTCCTCCCACTTTTATTTTTATTTGCTTGGTTCTTATTATTTCTCTCCTTGCTGATCACACTTCTGAAAAATGTCATGTTAGTATTTTTAATTGCCATACCCATAATATAATTGTTGTATTCAAAATAAGACAAAAAAAAAAAAAAGCCTCAATTTCTTGTTCTTTTCACTGACCACAGGCATATGAATGTTCTTTCTTCATCAGAATAGAAAACAATAAAAGTTTGAGTCTCAAACTGTCTGGAAGGAATTGTCCTCCTAATTAGTACCTTCCTAGATTAAAAAAGTGGTTAAAATTTATTTAGCGTTCTAAAATACTGTTTGCAGCCTCGGTTGACCAAACTCGGAAAGTCTAATAGAGTTGACAAAGAGTTGGACTAAGGGGTGAAGGGAAGAGGGGGAATGGAAATGAACATCCGTACAAGGGTGACTTGCTTTCAGCACCACTGTTTTAAATTCTGATTATTTTTAATCTGGGACTGAGTAAGACCTGATCAGATTTCTCAGTTAGATAAAAAAAAAAAAAAAATCTGATTTTTCTATCAGAAAGTTACTATTTGTTTTTGAAAAAAAATCTTTTAACATTTTTAGAGCACATAAATTTATGTTGAGAAAGGATGAACAGTTTAACACAACATTGTAGTTATTAGAATGAAAGGTTGGAAATATAAAGTTGAGCATCTACCTCTCTCTTACAGCTCAGTATTTGGGTTGTATCAAAAAGTGAAAATACGTCCAGACTCGAGTAGTGATGTTTCTGAACTGTGCATGGAGGGCAAATAGGAAAATACTGGTATTTCTGAGGGTACAGGTAAATGTACTGCTACCTTCACTTTTGTGTATTTGGAGTCGCTGCTGCATGTTTACTGTTATCCCCTTCCATCACTGCTGAAGATGTTACATTGGGTTAAAACTGATTACAACTTGTTATTACTCAGTTACTGTAGCTTGGTTGACAAACCAGTAAATTCCAGCTGAGGGGGCAGTATCATCCCAAAGTACTCTGGCTTGACTGCAAGAAGATGTTTGACTGTGGTATATGACATCACTATGCCAGGAGCGGTTTAAAGAAAGAAAGTTAGATTGTTATGTTACGTTGGTATCATGTACTAGTATGATGGAGGTTTTAAGTATAATATGGTCTGATTTTAACCTGGTCTGTATTTAAAACCAAATTATTTGTTTCCAGTATGGAAAACATTCTGGTATCTCTGGTTCTTTATATTTTTGTTGAACTGAAGTATAACGTGTCAAGATCCATGGGTGAAAATAGAGGGGGTGTGTTTTTGAAGGCTGTAGCAGAGGGCATTAGCTGCTAGAACAGACAGATAACAAAGTCAAATTCATGATTTTACAAAACACTTTTGCTTTGAATTTTGAAGCTTTAATTTTTCATAGTATTTCAACAATTTCCTAATTTAACAGGTGCTTTAAACATTTATGCGTCTACTTTCTAAATTTGACAATTTCATTGTCTATTTAAATACCTGAAAAAGTACAAGAAAATTTAACGTGAAGTGTAACATTTTCTTCTTTTAAAGTCTGTATGACCCTGCCAAGTACATGGGCTATACCTATATAGCCATTAATTTGCGTTTTATAGACTCATACTAGCTTCTATATAAAAGTGTTAAAAGATAGTTTAGCACCAATTATTACAGTTTATGTTTTAATGAAAAACAGATAACATTTTCTACTCATTTTGGAGTACTGGGCTAACATATTTCTGTTCATTTTAATCCTTTCTAGGGTGAAGTTGTGGAATTCCTTGATGATCTGTTAGAATTGGAGGAAAACAATGAATCCTGATGAGTGAAGCCACCATTAAGTATTTACAAAAGTGAAGACTCACCATTGCATCTTACTGTTGGTTTTGGTAATTCGTAGTTCCAGATGGATATACCTCAAAGCTGTTCCTGTAAGCTCCAGAACACATCACAAGATCCACTCCTGAAATATCACTTCTATGCTGCACTGACGCTTTAGTGAGCATGGATTTTCACTGTGCATTTACAGAATTGGTGCATATGAGTTTTTCTCTTGATTTTTTTTTCCTTTACAAACACAACAAAACTGACTATTCTTATTTTCCGGGTTAACACTAATATTCCTTGTTTCAGTGCTGTTCTACTACATTGTAGCAGAACAGATAAATTCCAAAGAACTTTTTTCAGATTATGAACCAAGGATAATCTAACAGTTCCTCAAGACTTTCTGAGCTTTTTATTGTTTTATTTATATATGACCTTTTCCATTATGATTAATAAAGTGATACAGAATCCCAATGCATCTGAAAGATGTTAAGATAACAAATGAGAACTTTTAAGTAGCTGAAACAATCAACAATGGACAACTAGTGATCTTGTAAAGAAAATGCTTTAAGAATTCTATAAGCAGTTTTTATCTTTCTTAAAAACTAAATTAAATTCAATGTTAAAGTAAGGTCACTTAGAATTGAATAATAAATAATTCCTCCTTCCTACCAGTTCTTAGTCTTTCTGTTGAAACTAGTTGTGGTTCCTGTGTGAGATGAGGCCAATCTTGTATAAGATAACGATGGTTTATGTATTCATTATTCTCTTTTGGAGAAAAAAGTTTGCTTTTTTTTTTTTTATTCTGATGGAACTATTTTTCATTTAAAAAGAAGTGCATGTGGAAACTGAGTCAATTTTAGGTGGAATCATAAAAAAATACTTGCATGTGAATTTCTGATGTTTTTATTAACTACGTGGCAGAGTCCTATATAGAAGTACTTTGAAGGCCCCGTAGGTGTATGGGAGATGAGTAGTGAATTAATGCACAAGAGTACTGAAGAGCAGAAATCCTCTTGACCTTAGAGCGTCCAGGATTTCATCCTTTGCTTTCCTCTTTCATTTTTAAGGACCAAAACCTGCAAGGTCTTTGTTTAGCTTTACATCTAAGGAGATAAAAACATTCATTTCCATTGTGACCAAATTCAGCTAGGTGGACATGAATTGCAAAAAACATGAACTTTCTTGCTGAGTTGTTGATCCAATAGCTTACATATGGTGCATAAGCATAGTGTGTATGCTACTAAGCGTATACAAGGAGCAAGAAGGGTAATCCACAGGTTAAAGTGTCCTCTAGACTGTGACAGCAATCATAGAATCAGAATGGTTTGGGTTGGAAGGGAACTTAAAGATCACCCAGTTCCAAACCGACTGCTAGGGGCAGGGACACCTCCCGCCAGACTAGGTTGCCCAAAGCCCCATCCTGCCTGGCCTTGAACACTTCAAGGCTGAGGCATGCACAATCTCTCTAGGTAACACGATCCAGTGCCTGAACACCCTGATAGTAATAAATTTCTTCCTAATACCTGATCTCAATCTTTCCTCTTCTAGTTAAAATCCATTATCCTTTGTTCTGTCACTACAGTCCCTGACAAAGAGTCCCTGATCAGCTTTCTTGTAGTTCCCCTTTAGGTACTGAAAGGCTGCTATAAGGTCTCCCAAGAGCCTTTTATCCGAGCTGAATAATCCCAACTCCTTCAGCCCATCTTCATAGGAGAGGTGCTCCAACCCCTTGATCACCTTCATGGCCCTCCTCTGGACCCTATCCAGGAGGTCCATGCCCTTCTTAAGTTGTGGACCCTAGAGTTGAATGCAGTACTCCATATGGGGTCTCACAGGAGTGGAGCAGGCTGAGAGAATCACCTCCCTTGCTCTGCTGGCCACACTTATTTTGATGCAGCCCAGGATACAGTTGGCTTTCTGGGCTGCAAGCGCACATTGCCAGCTCATGTTGAGTTTCTCATCAACCCAACACCCCCTAGGCCTGCACCTTAGGGCTGGTCTCAATCCATGTTCCACCCAGCCTGTATTTGTGTTTGGTATTGTCCCAACCCAGATGCAGGCTCTTGCACTTGGCCTTGTTGAACCTCATGAGGTTCACACGCCCACCTCTCAAGCCTGTCCAGCTCCTTCTGGATGGCATTCCTTTCCTCCAGTGTGTCAACCACACCACACAGCTCGGTGTCATCAGCAAACTTGCTGCGGGTGCACTCGATCCCACAGTCCATGTCACCAACAAAGATGTTAATTAGTGCTGGTCTCAATACCAACCCCTGAGAAACAGTACTCATCACTGGTATCCTCCTTTTACATTGAGCCAATGACTGGAACTCTGAATGCAACCATCCATCCAATTAAAACTTTTAAATTATAAAATGTGTGTTTTGAAAGATCCTGTAGGAGTTTTTGGCTTCTTCAACATATATCAGAACTAATGTAATGAAATCAATGGCAAGACCATTTTCTTCTCAAAGTGAAAATCTATCAAGATCCTTTTAACTTTAGGAAATACATCCAGCTGCAATTGTGTCAATAAGACCAAAATTTGGCTTGCTGTATAAAGCAGATGTACCTGATTTTCTTACACTTGTTCCATACAATATTGGGACTCCATGTATTATAATTTTATGTAATATTTTAACTTTGCTTTTAAAACTTACAAGCAGTTAATTATAAACAATCACTTGACCATGAAATCCATATATTACAATATACTGCTGGGGTAGTTTCTCCAATTTGTCTCATTTTCTCTTGTTTGAGGTGTATGTGTGTTCAAAACTGCTCTGGAGGCTTCTTTTGTTTCTCTTTCCAACCTGTGTAGACCAGCTCCAGATTTCCTTCTCAGGAATTGTACTACTGAAGTTAAAATTATATACCCATGTAGCTACATCTTTGCTACCCTAGCTTTTGAATCCAGGAATCCTGACATTAGAGGACTTGGAACTGGTCAGGGAAAGAAGTATCCATCTAAATTGCCTTTGTTTTATAACATTTTTAGTTAGCTTTTTTCTTATCATTTACCAAACTGACTCGGGAGCTGTGCCAAGCACAGACAGCTTTCTGACTGTTTTTGCAGTGCCCTAACTCTTGCATGCTGTCTGTAGATACTACAGTGCAAAACCAGGGTACTATAAAGACCTTTGGGACAGGTACTTCAAGTTCCTGGGCCTGAGGTTTTCCAGAACTATGCACCTTGTGTGGAAGTAGCATGTATACAGAAAATTTCTAAATAGATTTTGCCTGTTTGTGCGGCAAGTAGAATATATGACAGTAAGTATGAAACAACACAAAGTCAGTATTCAGAATCTCTTTGCTTTTCCATGCAAAATTATTTCTTTCCAGCTAAATAACTCCATTCCCTTCTCCAATGCTGAGAGTAACGGTTTCACTTTTTGTTTTTTGTTTGTTTTTAATCACCATATGTGGTAAATTGGTGTAATACTTTCATTCTGCCAGTAAAACACTGGGCACTAAAGTTAACCTGTTTAGAGATTCATTTGACTTCAGTGGGTTACACTGGGGATACATTTAGCACCTATGAACCCTCCTTTTTTTTTTTTTTTAATTTTTAAAATCAAACAGTCATTTAACCATTGCAAGTCCCTCAGGTGTTATCAATTTTCTTGTGAGCTTGTTATTCTGTCTTTAGGGATTCCTTAGCTGATCTCTTTTCATGTTCAGTCATTTCTGCAGCTCTCAAGTTCACAGCTGAAATCCCTTGCCATTGTACATTCTCAGGTGGGGAGTTCATGATTTACTAAGATGTCCATTATGCAACGATTTATTTTTCGTAAGTCTACATTAAGTCTGACGTGCTTTACCGTTCCGTTTAACTTGAGTAGGCAACTGATATGCTTGTGGCCTTCTAACATGTCACTGTGATCCCTTTTTCATTTTCTTCAAGTGTCTGTGAATTTTTTCTGTCTTTCTTAATTTCCACTCCATATGGTCCCAAGCCAGTTCAATCTTAATTAGTACAAGTAGTTTTCAAACCCTTCTTCTTTTCTAAGGAGAAATAGCTCCTCTTCCAGTTCTTCAGTATTTATTGTGGCTTTTTTTTCCAGCATTCTCAGGTTCTTTTAACTGATTTTTCTTTCACTGCTGCTATTGTTAAGTGCCAACATTTACATGTGACTGCAATAAATTAGTGTCTTTTCTTCCACTTCTCTGATCCTGTCAGCTCTTCTTGGGAGGCTGTGGAAACATGGTTCTTGCTTCCATTCTGCACCCCAAGTTCTTGCAATCATGAGTTGCCTACCTCAGATGTTAGCAGCTTCTGCATATCTAGATAGGATATTTACATTTTAGCTCCATTTATTTTTTTGACAAGATCTACGGCATAACACTGGTGCTCAGGGAAGCATCATTCTTTTGAAGCCATTGTGTTTGTGTAACTAGACACAACATTGGTACCACGTGTCTGCTGGCCCTGGAGATGAAATTCATATCAACCTCATTGGTAGTATTGCTTGTTGTGGAGTCAAACAATTACTCTTTTTAATAATTGCTCACAATACTAATAACAAAGTTGGCTATTTCTGTAGCTGCTGTTGGCATCTGATGCTCCGTTGCTGCCTACAATCAAGTCCACAATAATCCTGCCATATACTGAGCATGTAATTCAGTCAACAGCTCTAGATTAAAGGTGGGTGAAGTTCATCTTGTGGCAGATGGCTAACACAAGGGCCTGTATGCAATCCTTTACTTGGTCTTCTGCTGGGTGGGTGTCCTGTGTGATGGGGTCTTTCTTGAAAACTTAGGATTAAACTGAGTCACAAATGCTATAGTGCACTCAAGTGTATATGGATATCTGTTTATGTGAAGGACAAGACTGCTGTCTGTCAGGACAATTTTTGCTTAAAAGAACCAAAGTTTGGGCAAGAGAAAAGAATTGCAGGTTGGAAATCAATGTATCTGACGGACTGTGCTAGTATGTAATCTTTTTCACATTAATACCTGCTTTTACTGACAGTAATTATTCATGTGTTAGTGGGTTCTTAATAATTTGTCCTCATAAATATCAATATTCATTAAAAAAGAAAGAAGGGAGTAGTAATTCTACTCAAAGTATGGTTTGATTCAGTTTTGAGAAAACAGTATCTCAGACTCCATACTTGATGTGTCTCGGTGACTCCCATATCCAGTACAGTCAACCTCAAATAACAAATACTTTTAGAATGATCATTTTGGCGAATTCAACAGGAATTCAAACATAGTGCTGGGCTTTTTCATTCACAGTAATGATTCTGCAATCAGAACTTCATTAATTTGGTTGACAATATATGAGCCAGAAGAGAATTCAAATTGGTCCATTTTCCAGAGCTTTACTGCTTTGGAATGCTAAAATATAAACTTAAAAGTTACTCAGATGCTGTTCTCAATTCACATGGAAAGCCCATCCCGTCCAACCAAGGACGTGCCGTTTTTTCACACTTGCCAGAATAAATTCTACATCAAATTAAAACTTGTTTCTAAAAGACAATCTATTCCTCTGAAAATCATATAGCGTGTCTGGCTTTACAAAGCTTTTTCTCAGTACATTGTTGCAATTAATACCCATCCTATTTTGCCACGTTTTTCAGTTAATTACTGGTCTTTATGGAAGGAAGACTTTGTAAATATTTCATTTTCTAAAGAGTCTTCATGAAAAAATGGTTTAAATAGCATGCGAATTTTACAGCTCTGAAAACGGAGTTGTGCTTAGACAAAGATTTGTTGGATTATAAAAGTACAAGTGTTTATTATGGCTGGTACTGAGAATAAACAGTTGCCCGCATATGCCAGCTACTATGGAAATATGTTTTTAAGTTCTAATGTGAGCTGTAAACCAAAGATACTTCAGTTAAAAAAATTCAATACTTAAACTGTAGGGAGAAGTAGTTGGAGCCAGAGAAAACATTCCCATTTAATAATGTTTGAACATAGAGCTGTGATGCAGTTTGTAGCAAGGCAGTAAGAAAAACCCACAACTAATCTTTCATTGCAGCTGTCTGAGCTTTTGGTTGTCTGCCATACTTTAAACAGCAGCTTCTTTTTTCTGGTGACTCAAGACTTGAATGACCTAGTGTGGAGAGTTTAAGCTATATACAAAAAAGAAGTTAAGTAAGAAATAGCCAAAGTGAGTTGGGTTGCACACCCCAGCAAACCAACGTTTTGTATCTTAAGTCCTCTTCAGTGCCTAGGAAAAAATATTAAAATAAATAGATACCTATTTATTTATTTTTGGCAAGGAAATATTCAGTGGTTTAGACACCCATCTCTTCTTCCTCCTCTCTTCTCTCTCCTTAGAGTACTGATGATGTATGGAAACTGAATTCTGTAGAGAGTTCTGAATTTGTTAAGTTTATAAATGCTGACCCTTTTTTTTGGTACAAAAAAACTTCCTAAGTTTTCTTTGAGTATTTTTAACTTTTTTTCCCTTTGATGTAGCTTTTAGGCAGGCCTTTTAAGCAGCAAAAAGTAATGAATATGTCTTTTTACTGATTAGTTCTTTTGCAAAGTCATTGAAATTTCTTACTTTCAAATGGAAATATGGGGGTCAGAGCTGTAACTTCATGTGACTAACTTTACAGAAAAAAAAATGGGGCTTTTTACCTTTGTCTCATTCTCACTATAACTTATCTTAAATTGATACATTTATGTATCTTCCTGAACTGGTGGTAATCCTGTAGTTTAACAATCTTACAACTATTGAATAATTTATTGCTATCACTAATTTTTAAAATTGTCATTCGTGGCTACCTATTATGATTTTTCACAGGTTGTATTATGTTAACACTACAAATTACTATACATATATTAAGAATAATTATTTTCACTGAAGAAAAAGAATCAATCTATGCTGATTCCAATGCTTGCAACAACAAATCCTCAACACAATAAAATTTGAGGTACAGTATGCAATAAACCAGTACAGTGCAATAAACTGTATATTATCCCCTATCTAGGAAATACAAGGAAAACAATGGAAATAAAGAAGGGGATTTCAGGTTGAGAACTTAACAAACACATAAGATCTGTGATCGTAATGTTTCTGTATAAAGGGGAGCAAACACCTTTTTTTTCCAAGGTCTGGAACCCCAAACCAGGAAAAAGGCTTGCTACTGTGAAGACTCTCTGTAGCTTTAACGTGATTCCTCACAGCATCACTTCTCATCCTGCCTGGTAGCAAATTCATACAGGATGGTGCCAGATGCAGCAGGAGCTGATCTCCTGGACCAACTAATAGGTAATTGTGGACAATGGAAAAGAGAAGAGAGGTAGAATATCATAGTCTTGGTGCTGGTGAGTTAACTCTGGCCATCCTGCTCTACGTGGCTTTCCTAAAAGAGTGTAATAGATTATTTTCATCACAGGGCAACACATCAATCTCTTAATGAATAGATATCATAAAATCATGCCTGATATTTCCACTTTTACTTTTTGCTTTCCTAACTTCAACCCACGTCTGTCACTTCTAGCTCTTACTGCCTGTACTGAGCAATTCATCCTTGTATTTTGGCGTTATCATCTTCAGATTTTGTATTTACTGTGCTGTATTGGTTGTTCTCCATCCCTACTGTCTTTGACCAGCCAAGTTTCACACACAAAAGGAGGTCTAAGTCTAACGTATCATTCATGGACTGTTTATCCCTCTTTTTTTTTCTTTTTCTTTTTCTTTTTTTTTTTTCCCCGAACTCCATGAATCATTCCGGTAAAATAAAACTGTGAATACATGCAGATGCTGCTGCATGGGGATGAATGCTCTTCTGAGCAGAAATGAGATAGCAACCTAAGCTGAACACTTTTCAGCTAATTTTTTAATATCGAAGTGTCTTCTACAAGAATTATTCAAGTGACAGGCTTGTCTTTTTTCTATAAATACGTAGGTAAACTGGATGATTTGCACAAGAGCACACACAACTGCTTCCTTTCGCTTTTCTTTAACTTGATTTTTATTTAAATACCTCCAAAGCATTGTGTTAATGTACATTTTCTTCTGGTTCATGATGAATAACAAGTATTTCTACGTCTCAAATAAGATCCCTGTACAGTTTGTGTTTGAATTATATTTTGAGTCTCATTTTTACAGTTCAGTTCCTGAGACAAACAGTAAAGACTTGTCATTCTGGATAATGCTTCACAGAATTGTAACACACATTTGTATCTTTCATTTAAACAATATTTTAATGGATGTTCCTGTGTTCATTTTCAGCATATTTCCATAAGATTAAACACAGTATATTTTAGTTAACAGTCTCCATAAAGTTCCTTAGTACTAAATCCATTGTTTTTTAAAAACTGCTGCATAAAAAAAAATTGTTTACAACATAAAATCTAGGTTATTTCATATTTTAGAATGCATTAAAAGCATATAGTCATGCATATGTCAGAGAACACAGTATTTACAAATCTGTACAGTTTTTCTGTTGTTCTTTAATTACTGTGGCTTTTTCCAGGCAATTAGGTTTAACTCTTAACATGCTGAAGACAAATTCTCCAAGATATTGTGTATCTGTCATTTAAAAAATCTTTGTTTTCCTTACCAGCATTGGGATTGATTGATGGATGCATGCATTGATGCCTGACGGGCCAAATTCTGCACTCCATTTTATAAAGTTAACTAACTTCCATGGAGTTAGAGGTGATTGCTACTGTGACTCAAGGCAGATCATGAAATTGGGAGGGCTCCACCGAGTCACCTTTTATTATTCCAGTATTTTGATGTGTTGAACTGCTTGAGCATTTTGGCTAAGGTTGTACAACATAGTGGCAGATGAATTCATTTCTGACCTGCAGATTATTCAGAGTTGTCAGTCTTTCTCCTTTTCATTCAGAAAGTTAAGGAAGAATATTTCATACTAAACACACCAGAACTGTTTGAAGGGATTCTAGAAAACATCTTCCTCCATCTTCCTCTATATCCACAGTTATTTTCAAAACTGTTTGACATGTAACATGCTGTTGGAAAAGCCTCTATGTTTTCATGCAAACACCCAGTATAAAAGTCAACTTTTTGCATTTTGTCAAGTGGATGCAATTTCTCTCTTTCCGAAGTTTACCTTTAAGACTACAAAAAGCAGCATTCAAAACAGTTGCCCATTTCCCATCATCAGTCGTTGCCCATCCCAGACACCTCTTCAGCTGACGAAAGAGCAGAATGGTGAAAATCAGTCATTTCACAGAACTCATATGGCAGAAATATTACATGTAGCTTCGGTTGCCAGACGTACTACTGACTGTGAATTAAAACTCAAAATCTTGGTCAGTAGCTATCATGCTCAGAAAAGCGACTGGCTTCAGATTAGGTTCCCCTGCAAGGTACTTCATCAATGTCTGTTCTGTAATATGACATTATAACACCTGAAATCAATGGTGCTCTGACTCCTCTCCTGCTGACATTAAAGGAAATATGGCCTTTGCAGTATTCTCTGAATTCCAGGGAGGCATCATCATTTCTATAAAAGGTTAGTATAAGAATGGCACTTCTTCACTAAGGCTAAAAGAACACCTTCCATAAAAATATCATAGCAATCCAACACTTTTGGCTTGTTGAATTCATTACACTGAAGAAAAGTACCTTAGTAATCATTGCAATACTATCCATTAAAGTATGGTAGCAAATAGTTTTTCTTTTAAAGACATGTCAAGCAATAATTTGTTATGGTGGTTTATCCTGACAAACTTGGTCAGGTTCTCAAAAAGGAACGAACAGCAAATGTGTGGTTGCTCCAAAAACATCCTTCTCCCCTCCATTCCTCCTTCTTTCCCCATTCCACTGAGAATAGTCCAAGGAGGCCTGACCAGCCCTGCCATTAGATTATAACCAGGTAACACAAAAATTAATCAATTAATCAATTAATCAATTAATAGGAGCAAAATGTAAAAGAGGAACAAATTGTAGGTGTACTAGCAAGCAAACCATGCCCTGCTGATGTCTCCCAAAGACTCTTGTGATAAAAACATAATTTACATTATTTAGCTCTGAAAGGTCAGATATGCTAAACTGTGATTTCAATCAGATGAAATCTTTTCTGTCTTCTGTGTTCTTTTAGTTTGTTGGGTTTTGTTTGTTTGTTTGTTTTTGTTTTGTTTTGTTTGTTTTGTTTTGTTTTTTTTCTGCTTTCTGCACTGCTGGATTTTAGTATCCAAGAGTCATTTGATCCTTCTAGCATCAATATGTTTTTCTTCTGATATCAGCATCTCTCCCCAAAGACCCCTGGTTAGACTTTCTGCATTTCAATGTGTTGGTGGTGGTAGTGGTGGTAGCAGTGATGCCTGGGTTGACACCTTCCATTTAGTTTATAGATAGAATTTTTCTGCTGCCGTTTTTTGAAAAAACACACAGCCAGTACAGCTGCAACCAGAAACAAGCACAGAAGAATCACAATTACCGCTATGATAGCACCTTTACTTGACTTGGGGCAACCCTCTCCCTCACAAGGTTCAGAAGTGGGGACAGGGTTTTCTCCAAGGCCCTGGGTGAGATTTTCTTGCTCGGCTAATTCCTGGGGTGATGTGTCAGTAATGATATTTGGAGCTGGTGCCGTGGTTGCTACTTGCGTCGGGTAGGCTGTTGTTCCTTTTGCTTCATAGGTAGTGTGATCAAAGGGGCTGACCATCATAGAGGTTTCTGACGTGGATGTTTTTAGGCTGCTTATGTCCAACAGCATTGTTGTATCGGGTTCCTGAGTCACAGTTTCCAGAGATGTAGTTGGGTGGTCCCATGCGACATCATCATAACCTCTGCTCACACTGAAGTCCTCCAGACCACTCACTGATGTAGGTGGTACTGGTGTCTCTTTGGCCCCTTCATCATCTATCCTCGTTGTTGTTGCCACAATTTGTGTTAAACCTTCCTCTGGAACTGGGCTACCATTGCCCAATTTTCTAACTTCAACATGATTTGGTTGGTCAGTTGTGAGGACAATGTCTTCTTCTGTTCCCATCGATCCATCAGCTTTATCCCCCTCCTCTTCATCATCCTCTACCACTTGTGTTACAGGATAGCCATCTAACCAAGACTCATCAGTAATGGCAACTCTGTCTATCTCTGCCTTTGTATCATTGTTTGTGAGAATGGGTCCAATGGGGAAGTCCTCACTGTCATAAAACATTTTTGCACCAGGTTCATCATAGACTGTCTTCACTCCAATATAGTTATCACCCTCAGAAAACTGTACTTTAGTAGAATCATCTGTCTCTTTCTCTGATTCAGGCTCACTGAAAGCCTCTGATGGAAACCAAAACAAATTTTTTTGGCTTAGGAGTGAAACAGGGGATTCAGTTGGTACCCTGCTTCCTTTTTCAGGAGTATGTGTGTCCTGAGTAACCTCTCTGGTACTTTCCTCTGAATTCTTACTGAAAGAAGGCTGTTCTTGTTCCTGCTCAATTTCCTCTTTGCCATTGGCATGTTCATTCTCAACAACTGGTATTGATCTGTCATCAGGAAAATTATCTTCATAGTCAATGTGTGCCTCCGTTTCATCTAGAAAAGTTAAAAAATAAAATAAAATCCAACATTTAATTTCTTCAGAAAAGTGATTTGTTAAAAACATTTGTTAAAACAGCTGTAAAGAAAGATGCAACGAGGTCTGATTTTTAGACAGGATTTTTCATTCAGTGTTATTGTTTATTTGAAAAGGGGATTCTCCTCCATAAGCCTGATAGTCAATATGAACTTTTAAAAAAATTATAATAGGTGTCAATGCTAACTGCTAACAACTTGTGTTTCCAGATTTTAAAATGTATATAAATAACTTAGTTAGAGGATTTACTTAGAGGTTTCTTTCAGTTGCTCATTGTTTTCTCAAACATTTACTCTCCCTAACATGACTTTTTTCAAACTTTAGGACAAATTTTCATTATTTTCAAGCAATAAATAGGTGTGGAGAGGAATGCATACTTGAATGTATTCAATTAATAACCAAACTTTTTTTAAAGATAAAACCTTTTAAGTTTTACAGCAACTTCATCTGTTTTCAGACAGAAGGATTGTGCTTAGTACTCAGTGTTCACTTTTTCATCATTACAGTATTTTCCTGAAATGACCTCGGAGTTGCAGGGATAGGACACTTGCGGCCAAGTGAGCAGAGTAGTATTTCTCATCCCATAAGAGCTTTTCAGAACTGTCCAAGGAAGACCCCTGTCACCAAAACTGATACTGCTTTCTGCTTTTCTTCATCTGGAGAAAGAAAGAAAGCTTGAACCCCCAACTGCAAGGGTAGAAAACTCTGGCTCTAACACCTAGATATCAAGATAATACTGCCTGTTTCTCTTGGGCTTCTTATTTTAAGAAGCTGAATGTTACCAAAAGAGAGAGACAGCAAGAATAAAAAAGGAAAAAAAAAAAAAACACAAAACAAAACAAAGCATAACACATAGTGCAACAGAGAGTTGGATTCATCACAAAGTTTGAGTTTGATTTAGAAATATTCCCCATGCCTTGCCAGACCTACCACTCTTAGTAAAATAGCCTTCAATCAAAGCATGAAACTAAGTGTTTGAATTTGAATGAAATAATGCATTGTAACTTATATTTCTTCCACTCTTCTAAACCTTAGCCCAAATGCCCAAATGAAAACTTTTCCAAGCTAGACTACATGGTTGATTTTCAGCTCACACCAGTTTTACTCCATAGAAAGTTGATGTAATTGCTGAGATTTATGCTGGCATTAAAAGTCCTAGAAAATAGTGCCTTGGGACATGGAAAATAAAGCAAACTGATTAAGGGTGATAATTTTTCTTTTTCAGAGAGTTTTTAGTCTTTTATGAAGACAGTGAAGCAATAAACTGGGAATGACATGGGAAACAAGAAATTAATAGAAGCTGCATTACAAAACAATGCAGTCATAAAGCCTTATCTTTTTTCGTCTTTTTACACTCAACCGATTTTGAATCACATTTTCATCTGGGGCCCACCTCAATTTCTGAATGAGTCACATTTTCCTTGGAGACTCCTTTCCAGACTTCTGGCAGAGCCATATTTGGTCTACTCTTAAGAAAGATTAGAAATATTGTCAAACCAGTCTGACCAAAAACCACTTAGCGGTGATACAGCTCACACTACCTTACTTTTTGCCAGAACAGCTTAAGCCAGGTGCCAGAACAGAATGAGTATTAGCAAAAGGTATTTTTCTTGGAATAGCATCTGGGACTGTCATAAAGTGAAACAGTTATGCTGAGGAAACTGAGATGTATGACATAGCCTGGAGAGAGTTAATACCTATGTGAAAGTTACTGTGCTGGAGAACTGGACGTGCTCAGGAGGTCCCCTCATCTCGCATCAAGGACACATGGTGAAGTCTGCACAGGATGCAGCAGGGCCAGCAATGGGTCTCTCTCCCTCCTGGTCCTGGTCTCCTCATCTGCTTGAATAATCCTCTAGATCCTCTTTGTCCTCTCCAAAGTAGGAAAAAAAAATCCCACATGGTTCAAAGACAATTTAACAGACTGGGAATCCTGCTATCAATGCAGAAAGTGTCCTTTATCACTTTTCTAATTTACCTCAAAATCCTTTTCCAACAACATTTCAGACTTTAGCTAATGACTACCTCTGAATACCAAAGCATTTTAACAACGTATTTACGAAACTCTGTGTGGGCCATTGCTATGTAACATTTATAATAGCCATCAAATGCTAGTCTCACCTTGTTCCCTTGTCTTGCTCTCAAGGAATTTTTCTATCTGGTGCTGTCTTTACACAGAAACTTTGTCTCAGGCCACTTTATCCTCTTAGCATCCAGATCCCTTTTAGAAGTTGGTATCTGCCATGCCTAAAATTCAAGACATCTTATAGCTGTCTACTGGATATACCTGAACAACAACATCTTAATGTGAGAACTCACCACTTACCAAGTGTGATGTTCATTGGTTTCATTTTTGAGATAAATCACACCAGTCTATCTTAACCTTTATGTTTTCTATACTTCTAACCATTTTTGCCACTTATTTATTTTTCAGACTAAAGTAATTCAGCTGAGGAGGAAACATGGATTTTTGTTATTGTGTTCTAGTGTACACACATACATTCATGTACAAGGGTTATATTTATGTGCTTGTGTTGTTTCCTCTGGAACTATTATCTGGCTATCAAAATGAATAGGCAGCTAGCATTCATCTGATTGACTGGTGTGGACCATTGGTCAACGATTAATGACTGCAATACTACACTTTTTATATATTTGAAGCTCTCTCCCTTTAGTGCCTTTCCTTCAGTGTACTTTCAGTCCTATAGAAGAAAGTCCTGTGGAGACACATCAGGAAAGAGCATGTGCGCCTAGGTGAAAACAAGTCCTCCGTCTATCAGAACATATTATGGGTTTGTTGAGCCATCAGTCTGCTGATTCATCAATCTGAGCCATCAAACCTGCTGTCTTTTGAGCTGATCCTGTATGTATAGAAATGAATTGGTGCTTTCTTAATGCTCAGCTGAGGAAAGAAAAAGCCCATTATAGTCTAAAGAGAGCCTGAGATTGAAGTTCATTATGTACTGCTTCTCACTGCATAAGGGAGTCTTGTTCCTTTTGACAATCAGATTGTGGTCCAAGTTGTAAAGCTGCTATAATGTATTTTCATATGCAATCTCCTCTATTTGTATAGTTTATAGCAAAGACTATCAACATAACTAATGTTAGCTTATGGGATGCCAGAATGAAAGCAACTATTGAGCTCTCTAACCATCAAAAGAAATTACAGACCCCTTACTCTGAAGCTTTGATTTATATGATCCTGAATCGATTTACACAGTAATAATAATAGTCTATTCTTTCTTCTGGACCTCAGACCTTCAGCTGGGGCTTAGATTTAGTATTTACTGAGTTTGTTTTACCATGACAGTCTTTTAAATCAGCTGTGAGTGTGATTTTCCAGGAACAGATTGCACAACTTTTACACTTTTCTTTGCTCGTCTCATCAGTGCTTTCTAGAGCTTTCCAGCTCTATGAATTTCAGCCTCAGAACTGAAGAGCAGTGACCATAGTAGATTCAGCTCAACCTCTTATCCAAGTTGTTGTAACCTTTATTTGCATGCATTTTAAAAACAGCTATCAACTGATTTACAAAAACGTTTGCATCTTCCTTCCCAGCCAGGCAAGTCTGGTTTTAAGAAGAGCCAACACTGACGTTAATTAGTTGGAGACTGAAATCTTTCTATATTTGGTCATTGTTATATCTTACCCCTCCTGTCCTCTGGCAGACTGAAGGATCAGTGAGTTTTGATTCACTGTCTGAGGGATTACAGAGGCTGAAATGAACATTTTCCAGCAACAGATGCTGAAATGGCATGCTGTCAAAGATGTGAAGCTCAATTAAAAGGTAAAATCCTTTTAATTTAGCTTTGTCCTTTTTGGGAAGCATCCAGTTTCAAAGAGTTTTCATCTCCTTCATCTTTCGATCCTAATGTGAAAACAGTGACCAAACATAGAGACAAGCAAAACCAAAGAGTTTTCCACACTCTAGGATTAGTTTATTTCTTCTTCTAGATAGCATATTGGCATCCTAGCTCTATTTTGAGTGTTGTTATTTTGGACAACCATGAAGTGCACTGCATGTTTCATGGAAGTATTTTTGGAGTACAGGAAATAGAAACTTGCTTCTATGTAGACCATCACCATAAACATTTTTACTGTATAAAAACATCTTTATTCTAGGAATCTCAGAGTAGCTACAGCAAACATTATAAATCTGGCATCTGTCTTTAAGGGTGGGAAGGAAAAGAGCTTTTACATGGATTTGCCTAAGATCAGTCAGGTTTGTAAACTACAGCATCTTGAAGAATTATCTATTTGATTTGGATCAGGCTTAGGCACATGAACACACTTCTGTCAAATCAACTAGAGCATACTAGAAGATAGGATTCATGTTGCCTTTTGTCACTTGCAACAACTACAAGAGGGAGGATGATTTTCAGTCTGTCTGAAAACCCACTAACATAAAAACATAACCCATCATAGTTTTTCAAACTAATTTGACTTGGCAGAATTGGTTCATGCCAGATCGATATTTTGCATTAAACTAATACAACAGCAAAGTGACAGACCTGAAAAGAGAGCCAAAGTTTTTCATAACAATTGGTTTGACAGGCCTTGAATGTATTTTTGCTTATTTTACTTGTCTGTCACAACTCTCTCGCCCACTCTCAGGAAAAAAAAAAAAAAAAAAAAAAAAAGGAAGAAAGAAATGAAATGTAAATAAGATCAAAAGCCAGAGACATGCGTTTTTGCCCTTTCCATTTAAAACAAACAAACAAACAAAATAATTAAATAATGGTGGTGGCTAGCCATGCTTATAAACCACATGAATGTGAATTAATAATACTCCTGAAGATTCAGAAAACAGTGTTTGAAGTAATGGGAGCAGTTGAATCAGGCAAAAAAAAAATAAAAATGGGGGCTGTAGATGAATCTTTCAGTGGTATTCAAAGTCCCATAAATCCTTGCCACTCTGAAATCAGAAGTATGTCCTTATTGCAGAAAAGCTAGACTAGCAGTGAATGTGCAAGGACAGCACCCAAGTGTTGATGCTGGGAAGGCTTCTTAGACATGAAGAAGATAGGACCTCTCCTGCCACAAGCTTATAGTTGAAAATCCCAAAGCAGACAAGGGAAAAAGGATAAGTGCCTTATGTTCTTCCTAGACAATTTTAGGGTAGAAATGTGGCATGATTTCCCAGCCATCTAATCTGCCTTCTGTTCTAGGAAGCATACTCTTGAGGATGCTTATCTAGTTTAATGCAATGTATCCCTAACTCCCGCTGAAATGTCAGTATTAACACTTTGGATATTGAACCAATACTTGAGAGGAGAGGAGAGGAGAGGAGAGGAGAGGAGAGGAGAGGAGAGGAGAGGAGAGGAGAGGAGAGGAGAGGAGAGGAGAGGAGAGGAGAGGAGAGGAGAGGAGAGGAGAGGAGAGGAGAGGAGAGGAGAGGAGAGGAGAGGAGAGGAGAGGAGAGGAGAGGAGAGGAGAGGAGAGGAGAGGAGAGGAGAGGAGAGGAGAGGAGAGGAGAGGAGAGGAGAGGAGAGGAGAGGAGAGGAGAGGAGAGGAGAGGAGAGAAAGGAAGGAAGGAAGGAAGGAAGGAAGGAAGGAAGGAAGGAAGGAAGGAAGGAAGGAAGGGAGGGAGGGAGGGAGGGAGGGAGGGAGGAATGTCATATAGCAACCATCAGTTTATTTTCTGTGCCTGCAGGACGGCCACTGCATGGCACATACTGTCTGCTTTCAGACCTTACTACAATGACAATCTTCAGGATATATTTTGTGAAACAGATATGTTCTCTCCACAGAAACAGAAAAAATAATAAACTGCAAAAACATGTATTTCCCTGTTCTCTGCTTAAGGTTGCTTTGTTGGGTTGGATATCCCCATGTTTTCAGCTAGAATAGAGCATCTTTTCATAATGACAATTTGCAGGAAACACTAAACATACAGAAGACACTTTTTTTTTCTTTTAAAAAATCTTGATTAAAAATTGCAGACCATTCCCTCATATCTGTAATTTACAATAAAGTTATGTGCAATATATTGTATTGTTAATTTTCAGCACAATTTCTTGTATCCAGAATCCACTTAACATAACACCAAAATTAATTGTTTCAGTTATAACCATAGCCAAATTCTGCCAAAATATTTTGGAGATAAGTGAGTATTGATGAATAATATATATATATATTTTTTGTATTTAATTGATGGATTTTCTAACTGCACAGTTGTACATTTACATCCTGTGTGCCAGAACAGACCATTTCTATTCTGATTGGATGAAAACAGAGAGGAAAGATGATCATAAAGCTACTTCAATAAGTGCCCATGTGCTATATTTAGCTGCTGGTAAGGTGATAGGTCCTCAACTCTGAATCTACTCTTAGTGTGCAATTATGAATGCAGAGCAGACCAAATTCTCTTAGACAAGCACAAGGAAAACCCAATTACTGATGCTTAGTCAGATATTCTGCTTGGAAAGCTGGGCAGCATGACGTGGCAGTTACTGGCTAGGACAGTAACACATAGCTGAAACACGTGCGCATCTCAAGGAGTTTTATGAAGCTGGATAATTACTATCAGTGTTTCACAGATAAGCTGGATAAGGTAACAGAGAATATCATAGTGACTTGCCCATGGTCTCAGGATCATCACACAAGATTTAGGAGCAGGCCTGATTTCTTTTAATGCTCTGATGGGTGTTTTCTCCCTGTGATCCTGTTGCATTTGTGTAAAAGCATCAGGATGACCTCCCATTTCCAGCTGCTCACCCAGAGCAGATTTGGCACCAGGGAACCATATCATCTTACTGGCCTCTAAACATAACTTTTAGATGTTTGTTGTAGTGGCTTTACAATCATCTTTCCTCTGTTGTCAGCCGGTGAGAACAGAAATGGTCCCCTCTGCTAACAGGGACATAAATTGTGGGTTAAGTCCCATTACTAGCCTTCATGCCAGGGAAGTTATTCTTTTGCCTTCAAGCACTTAAAAATGGTTGTGTATGCTGTCTCCTGGAGCACTTAACTAATAATTATTCTGTTCTCTGCTATGGCCCCCAAATATCTGTCAACTGTAAATCAGGCTTCTTTTAATTAAAATCTATTTTTTTTTCTTCTTCAATAAATTATTTTATTTATTTATTTATTTTTAATAATGAACCATATCATCAATAAAACACATTTCAGTCTTCTTGTAAAGCTTCCTTTCTTAAAGAATTGTGATCAGGAGGGTTGAATAAATAATTAATGATTCACAGAATATATATAATGTTTTCTACCCCAGGTCCTTGAAGTGTTTTAAAAGCATTAATCAAAGGCAGCTCCTCAGCATGATATCTACATATAAATAATTTTTAAAATCATAATCCACAATGTTACATCTGCTCCCAAGTTCCAGTGTTGATGTTTGTGATTTTACAGCCACATTTTCCTATTTCTTTTAAAAATATTTTTCTCTCCCCTGCGGCTATATAAAAGGCTGAGGCAAAGCAGAGGAAATAGACTATTTATCCAGGGAAAACAGTGAAACACACACAACTTAAATGGCTTGACTCTTTCCTGTTTTTACTCTGGTGTAATGCAGTTTTATTTCTACATGTGGTGAAACTGGCATTTTCACAGTGAAAGAAAAAGAAGTGTCAGCTTGGTGCACCCTGTGGGAGATTCAAGCCCACTGGGTTATCAGATGTAGATTTTCTTTATCCCTTCTTTTCCTCTATATTCCCCCAACACCCTATCCAGTATTTCACTTAATCATCTGAATTGCTGTTTGCAATAACTGTTCTGGAAGCTGAAATCATTCAGGAAGACATCAGAAATGGTTTTGGTATCTCTACACCATTTGGTTGGTTTTGAATATCTGGTTCCCTGGTGCACAGACATGACTCATTGCTACTATGAGCTACCTTTCCTCCTGATTTTCCACCACCTGGTGGTATGTATTCATGAGTAAAAATAACTCCTTACAAGACCCTGGGCATTAAGAAATGTATAGGTGCTAAAATGGATGTGCTGACTCTAGCCTGTTTAGATTACTTCACTCCAATCCAGTTTCCAAGAAGCATGTACTTTCTGCTTGCTTAGTTGTTCAACAACTGCCCATTCCTTTGTTTAAGATGGATCTGTTTGACCACAAATATCACCTGAAAGATGTGATGCTCTCTCTGAATAACAGTCTGTAAGACTATCTGACTACTATTCTTAAACATTGGAGAAATTCTGAACTTTATGCACAGAGAGGAGTAATGTGAGAAACAGAATGAGTAGGCAGAATCGTGATGGCATCCAAATTATATCTCTAAACAAGGGGGAAACTTCAAAGTTTGTTGTAGAACCTAACACATATAAGGTAGATCTCTTTTTTTTTTTATGTTTAAGTTAAAGAAATTCTATTTTTATAATTTCCCAGAGCTTTTTAGCAGGTTTTTTTTTTTTTTTTTTAATAATAGTCCCATTCCTTGAGTCAAGCTATTTGGTAAGAAAATCCACTTTCATTCATCTTGAAGGGGTAAATATCTGAGTGGCTACTGTTGTGCTTGCCGAAGAAAATCCTGAAAGTGTGGTACATCTTAAAAATTCTATGCATTTTATTAAGGCAAGTTAAAAAAAAAATAAAAATATATATATATATATATATATATATATATTTAACTTTTCCACCTCACTGCCTAAATGTAACCCAAGTTGTATGTCTGTAGGTTACTATCACTCTCCAACAGCCTTCTTCTGTGGTACAGTCAGCTCTATTAATATGTTTTTAATTTCCCTAACCTAGTAAAATGAAGTGGCATTTATCATACATATAAGGCTAGAAGTTCAGGAGTGCTGTAGCATGCAGCAGGAAAGGGCTAGTTAAACCTAAGTTCAGCCACACTGGCTCCTCACAAGCCAGTGGACAAAGCGTGGGATTTAAAAGATGGATAACCATTGTATTACCCATTTGCATCCCAAATAAAAATTCAAGAACACCTGAAGGACAGTCATCCCAATTCCACCTAGTGATGAAATGGCGCAAAAGTGAAACTTCAAAAAACACAATATGAGGGCTGTACTAGCAGTAGTTCTGAATATGCTAGCAGATATACTTTTCACAGACCAAGTTTTCCTGTAAGCGTGTCCCACTGCAGCTGGAGCTGTAGGCACCCAGCCACCCTCACCTTGGTCCAGAAGCCCAAACAGCCTGTACTGGAGGCTTGGATTCTTCTAGCCACCTCATGTCATGAGCTACAAATACAAAGAAGCAGGGGGATTTTGCATATGGATCTGCTGTGCCCTTGAAAGGTATTGGCCCCTGTCTCTGTGGGGTGTTTTCACTTTTCCACAGGGGACAGCAGCATGCAGCATCATGTGAAAATATAACGCTGGTGACCAAGTGATGAAGTCACAGACAGCCTCAGCATGACTACTGTAAGGAAAGATGCTGTTTTGTGTAGGCCATGCTTAGCGTCTTCCTACAAAAAGATACTGGCTTTTCTCTATACTTTAGGTTTCCAAGGGCAAGAATAAACACTGAGTTTTCATTTCAATAGCCTGGTCTGTAGCAACTTTGTGGCTTTATGTGAAAATAAACAGAGCAGAGGACAAAAGCTACATTGTACACTATCTAGTAAACAATGTCTTTGGCTCACTGACACTGCCTGGGCATGACTTTTAAACTACTCTGAAAGAAATACCTTTGATATTTTTTGTAACATCAGTAGTAATCCCTTTTCTTGAGTAAACAAAGCAAGTACATGGAAAAGTTCCAAACCTCATTCAGGATCAGAATGAACACATACAAGATCAGAAAAAAATGATTTGCAGGAAAGGGCTGATTTTGCTATTAAATCCCTGAATGAAGGATCTTCCCAAAGCATTATTTCCACTAATTGAAAATGATGTTCAGTCTAAAGAAAAGGTGTATTGTGGGAAAGATAAGGAAGATGGTGGTGTAGAAGGTAAGTGCTGAATGATAACCTTGGGAAAAAACTTGCAGTGAATCCCTGAAATGGGTTCAGCAGATACGGCAAAGATAAACATAGAAGAAAACATTCCTTTTTTGTTTTATTTTAAATAGCTCCTGCTACCCTAATAGGAACTTTCTGCACATCCAAGTATGAGTAAGTTGTCATCTGCTATGGTTTACCACAATGTCTTTGAACAGCATTCTGAAAGAACCACTGGGCCAGCAAGACTTGTTTAGCAAGACCTTCACTGGGACGGTAGACCCAGGAGACATCCCATGTAGCCTGAAACCACCTTGGCTGGGCTGATAGGAGGCCGTGACCATCCGGAGGGGTGCTCCACGTGCCAGGCTTACCTTTGACACAGGCCTGAACCTGCCCGTACCACTCCCCGCAAGTGTCGCAGAGCAGCGTGAATGCCGCCTCCTTGTTGCCCATGACGTACCCCTGAGCACAAACATACAGCAGCTCATCCCCCATTTCAAAGCCAGTATGGCCGTGCAGAATGGTGTGAGGGA
Source organism: Anas acuta (assembly GCF_963932015.1). Taxonomy (NCBI): domain Eukaryota; kingdom Metazoa; phylum Chordata; class Aves; order Anseriformes; family Anatidae; genus Anas; species Anas acuta. The sequence continues at coordinate 65,565,154 of NC_088980.1, forward strand.
AGGATGGCGGGTCCCCGCATGGCTTGTCTGAAAGGATAAAAGAAGCCAGATTTTAGAGACCTCTCAATGGTCTTTAAATACAGTGCTAACAGAAGGGCTAAAATAACCCTGAGGACAAACCTACAGAAACAAATACCTCTTAACTGATTCACACTCTTATGCTCCTTCGTAACTATTTTCAGTTGTAATTGGGAAGGTATATATTGGGCTATGATCGTGATGTGATAGCTGTGATATTACTGGTGCATAAAGTTACTGATGTGCAACACTAACACATCTAGTAGGGCTTAGTTTCCCATCAGTCAGAACAAGTCAGGCTATAGCTGTCTTCTCTGTCTGTTTCCACAGAGGTTAATAAAGGCTTGGGTAGGCTGGGACTGGAAAGAAAAGCTTGGACACTTTTTTTTTTTTTCTTAACAGCAGAAAAGGTTGTGTAATTGTTCAAGACTGGTGCTTTAGTATCTACTAGATGGAGAAATGACCCAGTCCATGTTCACAGAAAGGAAATGCTGAGATGGACACAGCTTCTAGTCTTCCTCAAAATCAAAATTTACTTCTCAAATACTCACAATCCCTCATAAGAGATAGCTAACATACAATAAATGGTTAATAAATGGTTACTTGTGGTCTTCAACTTAACAGAATCCAAGGGTAACATAGCTTTGCTCTCTGTGAGCTAAATTTATCATAAGAAATCTGAAAATATGTTGTTTGATAATATTTCTGCTAACAGCATAGAGATCCAGGAAGTAAAAATTACAATAAGCAGTATCAAAACTGATTTTCATTTTTTTGTTCTGCATCACAGAAACACAGATTGGAACCATCAGACCTCTGTCAATACTAGTGTAAACTGAAGTTTTAACTCTCACTTTCAGGTTTGAACAGTCTTGGCTATTGTCAACAATGTGAGTTGAGGTCTTCTAGAGAACTGACAGGCACTGCAGTTTCTCTTCTCTCAAAGGTCTTCCCTGAAGAGTGGTTTGGCATGACACCTTGTTCTCAGTATTTGTCACCATCCTTTTTATAGTAGAACCTCTTGGTTACAAGAAAACAACCAACCAACCAACCAAAAAAACCTGCCACCAACAATTCCACAGTGCAAGAACATGGTCTTACCAAGAAACCCAATGAAGTGTGCAGTGTTAGTAAAAATAAACTCTTCTATATTCTTTTTCAAATATATATTTTTCCCCCAATGGTTCTAGAACACTTATTGACTGTAGAAGAAAAAACAAGTATTCCACTTGCCAAAATAACTGAAGATTCACAACATGCTTTGTCCTGATGCAGACTGAAAATAAAAAGGCTAATAGGTAGCAGCTCAGGAGCCCAGGATATGGGAAAGTCAGGGTCAGATCTGTGTTCAAGTATCAATCTCTCCTGTTGAAATAGTTTGTCTGCATACAAAAATCTAATGACTTAGTTGGCTAAGGAAATGTTATGTTCATTGAAAAGCTTTTTTTTTTTGGAAGTTGAAAAAATGACCTCCAAGTCTATAGTAGTCTTAAACTATGCTCCTAAAAAGTATAAACATTTTCAGAGAGCACCCCTGCTACTTTGCTCAAGCTTGCTTTTAGGACAGCATCTACACAAGAACAACATTTCCACAGACACCATTTCATATCCAGGGTTTTGAATGGGCAATAGTTTTGATGGAAAAGAGTCTTTTTTCAATCTAATTTCTGCAAAAGTTCAGGCTTGCTAGGGATCAAGCCCCTCCAGTCCCATAGATAGCCTGCATAGATATGTTGCCTGATAAGTTCCAGAGTTCCCATCACCTACACACTTCTGATCCAGGAATGGGTAAATACACGCTTATGTAGAAATATGACCTGTTTATGTTGACTGTTATTTACTTCATAATGAGATGAACATTATGTGATAAATATCCACGTTCTGTTAAAGTTATTTTGGATCAGGATTTTAAAAATTATCTGATGTCTAACCACTTCTTAACCAGGTATGCTGAAAAACATCTGCCACTAATTTAAGGGACACACTACTGAAGTTAAAGCTTTGAAGTTTATTCTCCATACTGTACACATACATATATGGTCTAACACCTTCAAAAGTTAGTGGGAGTTATGCATACATACACAGACAGAAAAAACAAGCTCTTGAGGCTACACAAAGCTCAGTTTATGTAGTCTTATGTAGGTTTGGCATCTGAGGAAGTAAGGAGTAGTTAGCAGCTAATGCATTTCCTGTGAACTGGTAGGATGAATAAAACTTGATGTGGATGAAAGGAATAAAAAATATTTTATTGCCTCATAGGAAGGCTACAGACCCCTGCATTTCATATACTTTATTTATGCAATCACTTTCATCAGAACAAATGGGAGCTGTGTGTCTGCTCTGAGACAAGAATTGGTCCCAAGGTTGTATAGAACAATTATATGTCAAAGAGTATTATTATCTACAAAGCCTTGCTTTTTATTATGTTGGCCAAAGGAAGCAGAAAAATAAAGCTTACATTGATTAAATATATTTACATTATGGCAAACACATTCAAAAACCCCACTATAATCTTCCAAGAAGGAAAGCAAGCTGAAGGGAGCTTTACTGTAAAATTTGGCAACAGATGTGGTAACAGAATAATGAGATCCTGAAGGAACGATCTGGCTGTTGTGTATAAATTGAAAGAAAAAGAGAGATTTTAAAGACATTCCTGGACAAACATTGTATATGGAACTGTTGAATCTCTCTTATGAGACTTAGTAATGTTGTGTCTTTGCTGCAGAGCATACTGAGTGACAGAGTGGACAAGACTAAGTAACAACCAATATCCTGCAGAGACATACTCCAGTTCTTGCATCCATTTTGCTATAGTATTCTTTTGTGTAAGAAGTATGGAAATTTTCAGGGTTTCATTTGATGGATCTCCGTCCTGCTGCAACCTCAGTTGCTATGACAATTCCTTCTCAGCATTTTATCAAGCCTGCTCTTTCTGGTACACTCACAGAAGTGATACTGGCTTAGAAGCTCATCAGACTGAGCCACTTCTGGGGACGCACTTCAGTTTTTTGTTTGTAGTCCTTGTACCAGGAGGTGGCAAAACAAAGATTTATTTGGAAGGACAGCCCGTGCCCAGTGTTGTCATTCAAGCAATTTTCTTCCTGGAATAGAGGAAGCAGATCTAGGCTATGAAGCGTGACAGAAGGTGTGTTGGCAGCAGTTTGTCATTTGGAGGAAGAGCAGTGGTCTTTAACAAGGTGACTACAGAGGTTACCTGGAGTGGTGACTGTGGTAGACGAGGACTGGGCTCTCCCTCTGCTGAGTGGGTGCTCTCCATCTGGAGTACTGCTTTTCACCTCCTCTATCCTTCCATAATCAGAGTATTTAGTTGGTGTTTGCTAAAAGATGATCCTGGTGCATGCTCCCAATTACAAGAGCCTGATGTGCTGGATTATTTTTCCTCAACACTCTGGCCCCATCCAGAGGTTCTTACATTCTGCCCACTTGTGCAAGATTACATCTACACACTTGAAAACTTTGAGTCCAGCTCTGAAAATCATGACCCTTGCTAAGTTTACCTCAGAGAGATCTGGAGTCCTAATGTCAGCTGAAAGCAGAAGACTTGGCAGGTGACCTTCTGGATGACATTTTATTAAGAAGACATGTTGCAAATCTGACCCACATATTGGCAGTGATGTCAAACACCTAACAGGACCTAAATGGACAGTTGAGCTCTAGTAAGCAAGGATGGATTAGGTTATGCCTCAAGAAAGCACAGCACAGACACATGGAAATGTGCAAGTGCACAGAAGAGCCTCATGTCAGCAACAATTTGGCATAGAGTGTTTTCTGGAGTGACAATACCCACTGCAGGCATGGAAGAAGTCAATATATATGAGTGGACTTCAGGATAGAGGCAACCTCTGACAACTGAGCAGGAATAAATGGCAGAGAAAGAATTTAAGTGTCTGGCACAGATATGTTAGCCAGGGCTAGTGCTGATTCTGGCTACAGACCTCTCAAGAGACTTAGAAACTGTTTTTTACAAGGGATTTAAGATGCCTCTTGTTAATTGATTTAGCACATTCAGTCTTGAATTATAGCCCCTCTGAAGAGTAAATTTAACACCAAACCATGTGTGGAAAGGAGTTTGTGACAGATGATTTCTGGCAAGAGTCAACACAAGTCACTTTGAGTAAACAACAACCCACCTCCCCAGTCCAGAAGCAGTTTCTCAATTTAAGCTCCATGCATCTCATCAGTTTGTAAAGGTTTTTAGAGACATTTTGATAAAATACTGTCTAGAGAAAGGACAGCCTACAATCAATGGAAAAAAACATCAACTCAAAATAGATGCAGACTTCAGCATCCACAACATCTGGCAGAGCTGCAGATCTACTGAAATCTGATTATCTACAATGGCTACTTAAACAGTGTCCTATGCTCTGAAAGCTGACATGAAACATCCTCTTTGATGTAAAATATCCCCTTTTACAACCATCCAATTCAGCAGTTTCCAGAGAGACCACTGAAATTTATTGGATGTCATCTTGTCATTAAGAAATTGAAAAATGCAACTCTTACTGCTCAACCCTGTGAAAGATGAGTGTGAATGTTTGATTTTTTCTTCTGGATTGCAGAGACACTAAAGTGTATGGAATTTTTCTTTTTAGATAAAAATAATTAGTACAAATAAAGTACAAAGAACCAAAACCCAAACATAGCCAATGTAAGCGCTGCTTGTAAGCTACTGATCTTAGGATGCCAATACCCCTTTCATCAGATAGGGTTGGTAAGAGTAACTTCATTTATTAGTTTAAATGACATCACCAGGAAGATGGAAATTCACTGTCAGCTATATGCAAAGCTCTGGAAAACAAAACTGTAGCAATAAAAAAAAGTGAAAAACTTAATATCCATAGCAAAGCATGGCAAATAAAAAGAAATGGCTTAAATATAAAACAAATAAAAAATTGACTGCTCTTTCAACATACATTTAATATATTTGATGTAAAGGATACATTCTTTTTTTTTTTTTTTTTTTTTCTTACTGGTGAAAAAAGCAAACTGAAAATGTACATAAGCCATCAACCTTTGATGGGTATCTGGAACCAGCAGTCATGTTTATCAAAGTTTGATTTGCATTTTGCTATATGCTACTACAAGTTTCTGCCTGTTTAGTTTTTCTATGATGGCAGCAAATCAAAGCCTTGGAGAATAGAGGTCTTACTTGTTGCCTGTAAATATCAGTGGGTCACCAAAAGAAAGAACCAGTAAAACATAAAACCTGGGAGTGATTAACAAAGAGATCATTGTAAAAAAAAAAAAAAAAAATCTGGTAGGAAAAAATTCCAACCTTGTGGTTTTCTGTTGTTCTTATTTTATTTATTTTATACTTAGAGGTGTTTTTTTATGAACTTTGATAGAGAACAAATACATGCTCTGTGGGCCAGATCTGACTTACATGCAACATTTCATTTTCATAATAGGCAGAATCTAATATGTTTTTAGGTAACTTTTGGCACTTGAGGTTGAGAGAAGCTTGTTTATCTCAGCAGATTCTGAACAGGTAAAGAGTTGCCTTCCTGGATCTAATGACAGCATAAAATATTATTTTCAGAGAAACTGAGAAGATATCCAATTTCTCTGTACTATTCAGCAGCATTCATATACTCAGAGCATTCATAAAATATAACAACCACATCTTTCCCAGTAAAACATAACTCAGAGCATCAGAGGCTGCTGTGATTCTTTACTGTGTGCAGAACCAAATCCATTTCAGAAGCACAGAAAAAAATTGTATTTTCCTCTTCAGGGTAAAAAAAAAGCCTGATCCTGTAAGCATCTGACCACTGTTGAGGCATGCTGGTGTATATGCTTCAGCAATTTGACTGAACTCAATCTTAATTGAGTAAAGATTAATTGTAAATCAAGGCCTAAGAAGGGACTTCTGCAATGATTTGGGCTAGAAGTTCCATGGGGGGTTGAGATGCCCTTTGCAGAGCCCTAAGAACAGAAAACAGTTGTTAAGCATAATGGTCAGTGTAGTTTCTGAAAAAGAGAAGGCTGATGTGACATTCCCTCTGCCTGTCCTCAACTTGCCAGCCTGTCTGAGCCTTCAGATGACTCCAAACAGCTTGGACAAAGAGGGAGAGCTGTTGAGCTTCTGCTCATTTTAGACAGGTTTCAAAGAGGAAAGATCCAGGCATCTTTTCCACTAGGATGACCACAGGTAGGACTCGGCTTTTATCTGTTCCCACAAGCATTGGTGGCCAGCCATCAGCACTGAATGCAGGTGGACAAAGCAGGTCACTGACTATGGCTGAGGCTGTGATGGGAGGTTTGCTGCTGTTATTTCTTACTGCATATCTGTTTCCTAAAACTGAAAGTGGCATCCTTCAAGTACATGATCTTTCAACATTCAACTACTTTGCGCTATCTTGTGTGCTACTGTGTGTTACATGCATGTGTGAAGGCTATTTCATTTCTGGACTTTGATCTTTTCATACCAGCTATGGACCAGTTTCCTTGCTGCACAACTTCACTTAAGCCTTTTCCCTCAAACATTGCATCCAAAGCATTTTTGTGTATTCAAAGACGGAACCTAACTGTCATCTGGAAAAGCTTCCATATTTAAATATTATTTGACAAATATATTGGCTTGATCATCCCACTCTGTCATCAGGAAACTCCCTGCCTTGTACAAAACAACTTGTTCACAAGTGGCTTCTTTTTAGCAAATGATCTGATTTTTCCCGAGTTTAAACTGTGCAGTTTCTGAGTATTAAGTAGGACTTCTTTCCAAAAACATTGTCAAATTGCGCTCTTATCTTCACCAATGCCCCTTTACTGCCAGCAGCAAACAAATGCAAAACACAAGCACAGTTCCTTCCCTGAGATACAGCTTCTATGTGTAATGCCAGAAGCAGCAGGTGGAGAGGGCCAGGGGAGAGCACAGGGCACAATAGAACAATGGTGGTCACTGCAATGATTTCAGCCCGCCACAGCTGCCCAACCCTCCACAAGTTTTTTCTCCTTGGGGGAATGATGACAAAAGAGAGATTTGAAGGAAGACAATGAGATAGTTTTGCAGATGTTTACAGGGAGCTGCTCTTATATGTGAGACACAACATGGCAGTAAGCACAAAGGTGCTTGTGTGACAGCATTAACCACTGGGTGACGTAGCTGGCATCGCTCATAGCAGCACGAAGCCTGGAGTTGACATCGTGGTAATTATTTGAGAGGATGGTCAGTCAAACTCTGCAATGTTTGAATTAATAGGTGTTTGTCACATTTCACTTCAACCACATCTTCATTCTCATTGCTGCCACTGACTCTTTATCAAAGTGCCCCCATGTTGTGAACTTAGTGTTTATCAGTAAATGCCATCTGCTTGTCCCTTCTTTTTTTTTGATATGAGATAGATGTGAAACTTCACTGCAGACACTAACAATCTGTTTCAGGGGTTCCCAGACTTCTTTATACAATTCTACCTAGCAGTAACAATTTATGTTTTGCCTTTGGACTACATCTGTGTAGCATTTGAATACCAAAGTCTAAGCTTCAACTTAAATTGGAAATTGTTTGGTTTTCAGAATCATCCATGATACACCAGTGTCCCCAGTGGGCCAGTATACATTTGTTAACAAAATAACAAACAAACAAAAATAAAATTGAGTCAATTAAATTACTTTCATATAAATACAATGTACAGATAGATATGCAACAACACAGTGTTTTGTGGTTGGAAGCCAGATTCCTGAATTACACTCAGTTACAGTGCTGAGTGCAGGAGATGCTTCAGGTATCTCAGATGGTGCCACATATATCCTTTTCCATAAATATGTTCTTTGAACACCAAAATGGTATCTTTCTGATCAACAGTGATCTTTAAGATTGATAAACTGCAGCAAAGACAAATGATAATGCAGTTTATTTCCTGCAACCAATGTCTTTGTAGCTGTTGGCTCACACAGTAGGACATTACTATAAAGATTTTTTTTTTAATATCTCCACTTTGCCTCTCAGTGGTAGAAAAATCAAAGGCAAAACTTCTAATGTTTCAAGACAGCAATTACTGCGCATTATTTCAATAGTATATCAGTGCTGACCTTCATCCTTTACACAAAAAGCATCATATTGGTCATTCACAAAGGGATCGGTTTCAATTTTAACATCAATGGCTTTCACGCTCTGCTGTTTGCTGCCCGTCTTTCTGCATATAATTGTCCTAAAATGAAGAAGAAGAAGAAAAAAAAAACAATCAGAAATCTTCTGGAGTTGTACATGCAGGTGAAGTTTGGAAATCTTTTAGCACGGTATTCAGGTAGCCTCAGCTTAACTGTTTAAGAGTTGGCACATAAGGCATTAGTGTGGGAAGATGTACGAAAAAAGCCAAGGTAGAATTAGAAGTAATTAAAAAAAGTTTGCTTCAGTTCAAGGCATATGAAGCAATAAAGGGTGTTTATCTTATATTCTGTGAAACTTCTAAAATATCAGACCAAGTCCCAGTGTGTTTAAGTACTAATTCTGCTCTCATATTCCAGCAATACAAACTCCCACCAAGGATACCTGGCTAAAAAATGAGTAGAAGTCTCAAGATTTGGTCTGAAAAATTATTATCACTAGCAATAAAATTATGCTTGCTGCATAAGTTCCAGGGTATTTTATCATAGTTGGTATTTTAATCTGCTACACAAATGTGGATGAAAGCATTTTTTACCTGGTTCAGTTGCTCCATTTGGAAAACAGAAATAGCAGTATTTACTCTTGTACTGGGTTAAAGCACACAGTTTTGTTGGACTAGGGATGGTGCAGATGTATAGCCAAGACACAGTGTTGTACACCAAAATGCTTCCAAAAACATCACAGCTCCAAAAAGTAACTTGAAGGAACTGGCAAGACAGAAATGCTGCATTCATAGCCTCTCTCCATTTTCAAATCATGTTCCTGTTACAGGTTAAACTTAAACCCTCTTAATTTGTTCTTAAAATGCAAGCTCAAAAATTCAACTTGAGTTCTTGGAAGAAAAACTGTTGTTGTTGCTGTTTCTTTCTTTTCTTTTCTTTTCTTTTCTTTTTTTTTTGTTTGTTTGTTTGTTTGTTTGTTTGTTTTTCAACAGTTATTCCACACCTTTGCATGAACTCCATTTTTATTGGTTTGGTATGCAGCCATACCTAACCCATCCTGTTGCCCTCTACAGGCTTGGACAAAGGTAATAAAGTTCTACAAGAACTTGGTTCCACAAGTCTGTAGATGCTGAACATAAGGGAAGAGATTATTAATTATGTCTTCTTTCATCTGTATTGGCTGCTTGAAACTAACTAATAAAAGACAGTTTGTTAGAGAAGACACTGCTTTTATTGTTTCAGTGATGGTTATTAAAGCTGGGAAAGTGAATTCAGCCCAAAGTTTTGCAGCTGGATATTAATGGTGTGTGTTTTATTTTGTGTGGACTGCAGGTCTGTAGAAGTGTTGCATGGTTAGTTCTTCTAGTGGAAGCAAGACAAAAATGCTTTCCACAGAGGAATCTTTCCAGTGAAGGAAATTTATCATTTTGTATTGTGCAATGGTTGAGCTAATTTTGCCAGCAGTCCCACACTCAATTTGAAGAATTAATTAAATGTTGACTAACTGCCCATTCACTGAATGTGGAAAAACTCCAGAGGAAAGCCAATATTTGATCATGCACTTAAATACTACACAGCAATTGATTTACACAAGTGGACTGAATTACGATTATGCAGACCATCTTAATTCTGACATGTGTTAGCTCTTGAGCAGTTAAACAAGCAACTTTAATGTGATTTTAATGTAAACAAACAAAAACAATATGAAAAAAGACATGTGGTGCTGGTCATTCATACATACTGGAATGGTTCCTACTCCATTTCTGCTCTGAGAAATGACATGATGCAATACCCTACTAAAAGTTGCTTTATAATTGCAAAGCAAACATTTCTTTCATAAGGAAAACACATCTTTATTTTTTGGGGGATCTCTTGAAGAACAGTATTATCCATAGGAGTTTAAATCAAGTTCTCTTAGAATTAAATGCCATATTTTAAGGTTTGAGTCCTTTAAATCAACAATAAGGCACATAGACAAAAGTGACCTGGTCTATCAAAGTGGGTTTAGGTGACTGAGAGAATAAGGCCATCAATTAGCAAATTCTTATGTGTATTCACATATTGTTCCACTAGGTCTTATGAGACCTAGGTAAATGAAACTATGTCCCATGACCCCTTTCAAAAAGTGACAGAATCTTAATCTTTTTAATAATCATTTACTTGTCTAGGTACCTACATTGCTTTTGCCTTGCAACAGAGTAGACAGATCCTGAAATGTCTTTAAAGATCTCAGCCTTTTACTTGTAATTGTGTACTTAAGACTTCAGCCTGTCTTAAAATAAATAAATAAATAAATAAATAAATAAATAAATAAATAAATAAAGTTTTGAAAATTTTTATCATCATAAAAATCTGGTAAACCTTGTCTCTGAAAATCAGGCACATTCCTTTGTATGTCCAACTGAATAACACATTTTCTGGTACATGCAAACCAGTTTTGAAAATCTTATCTTGAATTTTCTGATTTTGAATTCCACTTCTTAGCCACTAAATTTTGCTTCATCTCAAAGTACTGTAATTTCTGTATCCTTTCTTCAGTAGGTTAAAAAGTTATCTGTGTGTTACACATCCTTGGTATATTCATATTATTACAAAAACTGGATATTTGGCTCACATGTAAGACTTTATTAGAAAACCAAGGTTTTTGTTTGTTTGTTTGTTTGTTTTTTCCCCAGGTTTTGTACAATGAATTACAAGCTTGTAGGTGATAAAAATTGAATATATTGAACAATAAATTAACTTTAAAGCATTTCTTAGCTATTCAATGAGCTCAAACTTACAAAGGTGTATCTATGCATATTACATGAAGTTTAAAAATTGTTCTTCCTACCTCTTTAACTGCAACAAAGCAGGCCTTTGCTAATCCTCTACTTAGGATTTTAATTTGGATTTTGTTATATTAAAATTGATCTGGTTAAAACTGAAAACATTCTAATGCAATTATTCTGTTATGAAATAAATTATGTCTTGTACCCATAGAAAAAATAGAAGAAAAAAATGTTTAATGTCTTCTATTCCTCCTTCTCTGTCAGTAGTTTCCTACGATGAACTCAATCCTGAAAGTTTTGAATATTTTCAATAAGCTATTATTACCACTGCCAAAAAGAGTTTCATGAGTCCTCAGCTCTTCTCAGTAGTGGCTCTAGTGATTAGAACTGCAATGCCTTTGGCACAGAAATAGTCTCTTTGCAGTCGGTATGATTAAAAATATGGAATAATAGTCTCTTTTCTCAGAGTTGTTGAGGGTAGTTAGGGCATACATGTATTTCCCTAAATCTATAAAATGCTAGGTTTGCATCTATAATTATAGCTGAAGTATGTAGGTACTCTTTTGTTTCTGTTCTAAAAGGTAAGCTTTTATGCTTTGTATTTTTTTTTAAACCTTATGACTGAAAAATGGCTAGTACCTTCTCAATTCAGGATTCAACGTATGTTGAGATTTGCTCACTAGCAGCATTGCCATGTTAAAATAAGAAATAAAAAATCATACATTGTTGCTATTTGGTTACAACCATCTCTCACAGTTCCAGCACCCTGGTAAGAGTTGTGTAAATGCATAACCATTTTTTTTTTCTTTATTGTTTTGAATTGTTGTGTTGGAGCATCATGCATTGTGGTTGAGAGAATGCCAAAAAGTTCATATTTTTTGTAGGAAGACATGCATGTACCAAGCCATTTAGAAGAATGTTGTCATATAGGGAATTTTAATTCTATTTATTGCTACTTTCATGGAACAATTGACCTTAAACTTATACAGAAATGCTCAATCCTCACGTTTTTAGGATATGTTGTAATCTGGTGCTTAGAGCAGTGTAATGTATGATTTTGTATCTCATATTCAACAAATATATGTGATTTTATTTTTCGTTCTATGGAGATCTCTTATGAAAGTAGCATTTTAGATATGCTTGGAAAAAACATACTGAGTTCAGAATGCAGTCCATCCATAATAATCCTTTATATTCAACACACATCTGCTTGAAACACCCGTGCATCCCTGAAAATTATTCTTACACTGCCAAAAACTCTGAAAAACTCTCACAATCCCAGCATAAAAATCAATCACAAGTACTATTGCTATAGACAATGTAAGTGACATGCATTATCAGGAAGGTAGAAATCCAGACATGGTCCTAGCACCTTATTTCTTCATGGCTGTGGTGTTCTCATAAAGTTTTCTGGCTTGCTTCCAATGCTTAATCTTTAAAATTTCAAAATAAATTGTTTTTCTTTTACTCAACAATCTTGTGAGAAATAATTTCAAAGCTTTTATTTTACCTTGTCTTAAAAGTTTAAATGAGGACTGAAAATCATGCCCGTTTTGAAGAGTAAGAGAGTCCTGTGCTTTACAGTTATGGGCAATTGCAATCACAAGCTTCACACGGAGACACTGAACATATGCTTCAGTGATGTCCATCAAATGAGAGTTTAACTGAAGAACACCATTGGAAAAGGAGCGTTTTAGTGGCTTCAGCAAGAGCCCCTGCTCTGCGATGGAAAGCAGAGGGGTGCCTGATGGTGTTTCCTTTGATTTCTTGACAAGCCAAGCCAAAAACTAGTGAGGATGTCCTCAGTCCACTGCTAACCAGCTTTGACAGACAATCTTTTTCATGGTGCCTCTTTCTTTTCAAATGAGAGAGCAAGAGAAACCCCAGGGACTCAGCACTGTTTTGAACCTCAGCTTAGTTGCTTCTGGACAATTCATCCAACTAAGAATAATCAACAGTGCCTGTTCCTCTGTGCCTGTCCTGAAAAAAGGGCCAGAGATACAAGCTGAGTCGTGATTCAGCTTTTTTATTTAGCGTATGTGTGCATGAGGAAGAAATTTAATATTTATCACATTTAGGTAAGAACCAGGCTTCCCTGATGTCTTCCACTTCCATTTGCACTGATTAAAGTATTTTCTAATCCATCAGCTAACCAGCAAGTAATTGGTATACTTTGCATTTCTCCTAATACTGCTGTTCAAGGAAGGAAATAGCAGAAAAGGCTGGCACGAATAGCATTTATTCCACTGTAGGATAGAATATGCTGTTACCTAATATATATTATAAAGCGAATCTTGTGATGATGTAAATAAACCACAGTAATATATATATAATATATATTATGCATTTATAATAAAGATATACCTAATAAACATACAATATTTTGTATACATGATAAACTGTCTTTATACTAGTATACATTGATACTCCCACTTTCTAGTATCATTACATAGCATTTTTGTAATATTTGGAAAACTTTCAGTACACTTAATCTTATATGAGTTAAAGGCTAAGTTTATAGGACATAGTTTATAGGACATCCATTGCAACAGCACAAAAAACAGTAAATGGGACTTGGGTGTTCTGAAGTCACTACACTATCTGCCAATTGATTGTAAGTAGTCTTGTCAATTAGCTGAACTGAGTTGCAAGGGTCTTTTGACATTCATTCACGGAAGTGTGAGCTTGAATATGAATATATTCAACTCACTAGTCATCATCAACGTTGTGGTAGCTGAGGCACTGAGAAAGTCTGGTTCATAACACAGAGTAACTATAACAAGCCTTCCCCAAATTAGAAAGTTTAAAACTTTATCACTTTCATTGGTAAGATAAATCTTCAACATCCTGTGCTTTTTTTTTTTTTTCATGGGATAGCTTTACCACTTGTGTTTCAGTAACTAGGTAAGAAAAAAATTAGTAGCCTAGAAGCCAAACAAGATTTTTATTCTTAGCCTTTCCTTTCTGAAGTTTGGGAAAGTGCAAATTATAAAGCTGGCTCTGATGAGAAATAAAATATAAATGACATGTTCATGATTACTGAAGGAAAGAAAATTTCCCTGAAAAGTCACGACAGGTGTGGGCTCTGGAAAGTCTATTGCCTGGGAACTACAGAGGCTAATTTTGGCTGGATGGGACCCAAAGAAAGCAGCTCCTAAGTGTGACATGAAGACATTCCAACAGCAATACTGCCACTGGAAATGTCAAAAGGAGGTCTTACTGAGGCAAAACCAATATCCTTCAGATTCTTAAAAATATATACCAAAATGCTGTCTTTTGTGCTTAAAATTGTACATATGACTACCAAAATAGTAAGGCCTCTGTTCATTAAATAAATATGGCCCATTCATGCAGATTTTTCACACTGTAGCTTAGTATGAATGATTTTATATAGCCATTTTACTATAATATCACTATGTACATATAATTTGAGCATTCTTAGTGTAGGTAGAGGAGATTCAGATGGCCTCCTGTCCTGGACTATTTAGCAGGGTGCTCAAAGACATAGCAAGTATCACTAGAAAGTTGTTTTTACCCAATTTTACTCCAATACAATCCATGGCTTTCATAACAGATATTATTAATTAGGTACCAAAGGGTTTAAAAAATGTTTGCTAAATGCTGTTAATTTACCAAGAAGCTCAATTCTCAGACGAAAGGCTTTCAGATGGGATTGGACATTACAGAGACTGTGAAGAAAAAAAAGAAAAATATTTGAAGTCTAAGTTCTTTTGGAAATCAACACCTTTAGAACTAGTTAAAATCCCGGTATTAGTCACTCTCATGTATATGCTAAAAGTAAGCACATCCCCTTTCTACCTTCATTCTGCTGGGCTAAACAAATTGGTCACTTTTAATCACCACCACCAAGACAGATGATTTTTTGGACTGATCCTAGTCTGAAATTCCTTTCTTCTGAGCTTGAATGTCAAGAACTGCATTGCAATATTGCAGGTGTTGTTTCACCAGCACCTTGTTCAAGCTTTTCGGTTACTTTCTTCTGTCTCCTGGAAGAGCTGCTCAATGTCTTTTACGAGCAGTTCGTTTTCCTTTGTCACAGAAGTGTTGTGTGACAGGCTCAGTGCCATCCTCTGTTCTATGAAGATCCCTAAGTTCTGACTCTTCCTGCTCCAACTTTTCCAGCTGAACTGTTAGCTTAACGCAGAAGCTCCTACTAGTCTTCGTGTAATACCACTGCATTTTCACCCCATCTCTGCTACATCATCTCTGTAGCCAGGCTTACCTTCCTACTCAATATTATGATTTTCTTTGGTCTTAACAATGAATTCTAACCTTATGACATTAACTAAGGCAAAGTCATATTCTAGCAGATCATGACACCACAGAGCTGTGGGCTGTAGGATTAGAGTTTATGACTTAAAGGCATTTCAGAGGGAAAGACCCCCTTAAGCAGTTTCAGAACCAAATTTAACAATTTGAATTGCACCATGTACTGTCACCTATGTCTGGATTTTCACTTGAAGGGACTTAATTGGCCCAATTCATGCAGACATCTAGGAGAAAATTCATATGCATTACCGTCAGGCAGTAGAACACAGCCTTAAAATAAAACAGAAAACTTGCCAAACTGACTTATCTTTAGGACTGCTCTGCAAATAAGCAAGTGGATCTGTTATAACCCTACAGCCAGGTGCTGGGCAAGTCCCATGTTGTACGCAGAAAAGGGAGTAGACAGCCTTGTGAAATGGCAATTTTGATTCTTCTTATTATATTTCCCACAGGTGTCATCTGCAGCAAAGGTCTTGTTGTGATAGACACTGTAGAAGCATTCAATAGGAGTCAGTGCAAAACCCAAAGAGCTATCAAAAGAAGGAAATATAGAAATGAAGTAATTTTCCTAGCAGTAAACGTCTGGTCTGTGGTCAGCCAAGAAAAGAACCCAAGTTGTCTGACTCCTACAGCAAGGCTTATTCTACCTAACTGTGCTTGCTCACTCCAGAGTTATCCCCTCTGAGATAAATCCTCCAGGAACTGGGTAGGAACCAGCCAAGGGCAATTTCATGCAAAGAAACAGGTTGTGAGCCCTGCAGAAGAACTATTACAGAACAGTGGATCTATGCAGAACTTCAAAACTGTAGCTTATAGATAGGCTACATGATATAATTCTTTTGTAGACAAATAATAGCAGGAGAGCAAATAGGACAGCTTCAGCATTTTAGTCTTGGAAAAGTGCTGGAAATGAATAAATGTGCTATAAATATCTTAATATAAACTGCTGCCAA
This sequence comes from Anas acuta, assembly GCF_963932015.1. Taxonomy (NCBI): domain Eukaryota; kingdom Metazoa; phylum Chordata; class Aves; order Anseriformes; family Anatidae; genus Anas; species Anas acuta. The sequence continues at coordinate 65,581,253 of NC_088980.1, forward strand.
TGTTGACAATGTCAAAAATCAGTAGCTGCTTTTTAATATTTTGTGCACATCTAGTAGGACTGATCATAAGAAAAACTGTGTCATGTTCATTTTCCAAATTTCAAAACAAAACAAAAAACAACCAAACAAATAAAAACAAGAATGAACATATGACCCTACAGAACACACCGCCCAGTGCTGGAAGACTCAACATAGGGTTTTCTAGTATGACATTTGAATTAAGAAGACAGCAGTGAAAGGCCTTCAGAGAACTCTACCACCTTTTTTCATTTATATTCTGGCAGCCCAATTGCTTATTTTACTGACTCATTTGTCTGATATGCAAATAGGTCATAAGAGTGTCATTTTAGTATAAATAGCTATTAGGGCTCATTGTAATCTGACAAATGAGACTTGCCTTACAGCATTTCATTTCCTGCACTATAACAATGTGTAATACTTTACAAGTTATATGTTTCATGACTGATTTGTAAATGGTTTACTTCTGGGCTGCTGAAAGAACTTACTGCTCTCCCTCCTATTCCTATCCATTCATCACTGGCTCTTCTCTAAACACTCCGTGCCTTCAGACCTGCCAGGGACTTGCGTGTGTGACCAGCGCTGAACTCTGAAATGGTAGGTCTGAACTATGGAAAGTTAAAGACTAAAACGTCCCCTGATGCCTGTGAAAGAGGTACTGTCCCAAGCTGCTTAAAAAACAACACCAGTGGGTTTATTGTTTCTTTGGATTTGCTGGCAGGGAACTATTCACTTAAGCAACTTCCATCCCACATCAGCTGAAGCAAATTTTATTTGTCAAGACCTGCTGCTTAGGCTAAGCTGGTTTGCAGTGAACAAAGTGGATTAGACAATGCTTACATGAGCAGTGCCACCATCAGATTGTTATCTCCCACTGGCATCACTCTGCAGAATGATGTCTTTTAACACCCTAACTAGTAGTTGTTCACTTTTTACTAAAAGAAAGAAAAAAAAATGGACAAGGGACAAGTACCTGCCCAGCTGATGAGGCAACAATCATTATAATAGGTCAGAAGTAAGTTGGAGTGATCTGGAATGCTACAGTCTCATCAGAACCAAAAGAGGGTGTCCCATTATAGCTTCAAATCTTTGCATACTTATATATTGGTCCATATTATCATAGAATCAGAATGGTTCTTCAGAAAATGGTTCTTGATAGAATCAGAATGGTAAAGATCACCCAGTTCCAAACTGCCTGCCATGGGCAGGGACACCTCCCACCAGACTAGGTTGACCAAAGCCCCATCCAGCCTGGCCTTTAACACCTCCAGGGATGGGGCATCCACAGTTTCTTTGGGAAACCTGTTCTAGTGCCTCACCACCCTCTGAGTAAAGAGTTTCTTCTTAATACCTAATCTCAATCTCCTATCTTTTTGTTTAAAACCATTACTCCTTGTCCTATTACTACACTCCCTGACAAAGAGTTCATCCCCAGCTTTCCTGTAGGCCCCATTTAGGTTTTGGAAGGCTGCTGTAAGGTCTTCCCAGAGCCTCCTCTTCTCCAGGCTGAACAACCCCAACTCCCTCAGTCTGTCTTCGCAAGAGAAGTGCTCCAGCCCTCTGATCATCCTCGCGGCCCTCCTCCTGACCCAGGTCCATGTCTTTCTTATGCTGTGGGTCCCAGAACTGAACACAGTACTCCAAGCAGGGTCTCAGAAGAGTGGAAGTATTTGGGAAAAAAAAAAAAAAAAAAACAACATATAACTATGTATTAACATATGGATCATCAGAAAATTGACAGGTACCCCAAGTGAAAGAGTTGGTTTGTTGTATTTTTTTCAACAAATTCTCTTCTTTGCCTGCATAAGAAGTAAAGCTCAGAAACCAACCACATTGACATTGACTCAGAAATGCACTCAACCACAAGAGAAACTTCCATGGGTTTATAGGCCCTCATTTTATAGCCCTCTGGGATGTAAAACGATAATAAGGACACAACAGCCAACATCAATGGGTATACATACTAGGAGTTGGATATTCATTAACACCAAAAATAGCCATCAGAAATGCAAAAATCCTCTCTGTTACTGGTTTGTGCAAAACCTGAAAAACTGGTCAAGAAGTCAGAAAGTCCTTACTTCCTTACTAGTTTTTATATTTGGTTATAAGTCTATGTGATATAAGGAGGACTGAAGTGTGTCAGGACATCTGCAACACCAGAATGAATTCACTCATATCATTTGTTTGTGCTTGCTTCTACTGTCAGTATCTAATCCATTTTTCCTCAGAGGAAAGATTGTGATATTTTCCAGGAAAAAAACAAACAAAAAAAAAAAACAAAAACAAAAAACAAAACAAAACAAAACAAAACAAAAACTTCTTTTATCACATTCCCTCTTATTCAACTCCTTTCTAATGTACACAGTCCAAAAGGATATGGGAGAATATTAGACTAAAGCTCTGTGATCTGCAAGTGATTCCAGTCAGCTTCTGGATGGAATCCAAGGTATTAGTTCCAGCTTATAAAGACCAAAATGGTCTGGGACCTGCTAAGTGTGGGAGGTCACTTGTCTCCTTGGGTTGTGTCATCACAGTTGAAGATGTGGAGCTCTATCAAAATAAATAACACAAGATGTTCCCAGTGAAGAGTCTTCTATTTTGGAAATAACCTTACTTCTTGTCTGATTATCTGGGCATGCTCTGAAGCCTATTTTACTCTCTCCTTGTTAAATCAGTTGAGTAGAGTGTGGATTGAGGTGTTCATATTCTTAGTCTATCCTTTATCCCTGCTGGTATTTTCAATTTATTAAATAAATTCCTAAGTATTGAACCAGTACCTGTAGAAACATTTAAATAAATAAATAAGTAACTGATTTGGTAAAAATATGTTGAGTCCCTTCTCAATAGCTTTTCCAAACCTTTAATTATTCTTGAGCCCCTTTTTGAACCTGTTTTAGTACCTTTCTAGTTGTTACACTGACCTATATATGTGTGTGTGTTCTTAACAATCTACATCCCATCCCATAAGCACTCTAGCAATTTCTCTCCCTTTTTCTTTTTTTTTTAATACAGCTGCAGTTTGTCAGATGTTTTCTTTGTACCATCCACAGTGATGTCCTCATATCTTTCCTAAGCTGAGAGAGATAACTTAGTACATGTAAACTATTTTGAAGTAGACTGCATATTTGCTCCTGAGTATATTTCCATTGAACACCATTTGTCACCATTTTGCCCGTTAACCTAAGTTCCCTCTGAAATATCTTCATATTCCACTTGGGTTTGTCCAACTTGAATAGCTTTCTCTCATTTGTATACTTTGCACTCAACTGCCCATTTGCTCCTCCAGGGCTGCATTAACTAATAGTGAAACCAGTATAGTCTTTCCAGGCATACTCTTCCTGAGAGTCATAAACATTCAGTTCAGTGAACCAAATAACACACATTCTGGTGCTTGCCCAGCCATAGGTAAAATTGTCCCAGGGAAGAGAGTATCAAATTCCATTTTACAGGATCTCTGAAGAACTACTGTGTGGTGAAGCCCTCTAGTGATCTTCAGATGTGATGACTGCACAGAAAAGCAAGCTCATGTACCCCCATAATGTCCTTTCTGATAACCAATTTACAGACTTACATATTAAGGACGGTTTTATTGGAGAAACAGGGTATGGAATGATGGAAGGAATCAAAACCCTCCTTCCTTGCCAAAAGTATGCTGACGTGCATTCTCACATCACTATGATGTGATGTGCACAATGCTATCACTGTATCCAATTTTCATTTTGAAGATATTCAGCCATAGATCCACAACTGGTCTACTCATAATTGTAGATCCAGTGCCTACATTAAAAATCTGAAGATCTCTCAGGATTAACTGGTGGTACTCACTAGATAAAAAAGGGGCAGTTCCTTTTCCTACTCATCATCTCCTTACTTCCATAACAGAGAGACTGAATGAAACAACCTCTACAATAACTTTGCCATGTACTTAGAGATGGATACAGTTTCCCTGGTTCTTCAACCAGCAAGACATTTCAGCAACTGGATTAAGAAGAAAATTTTTAGGGTTTAGATCACTTTTATCCTGAGGGATTTCTGGATTTTTTTTGAATGACCAGAAGTACATACAAAGAAATTTCCCCCCCCCAAAAAAAATCACCCGGAAATAAAGGATCACCAGAAATAGTTGCTTTTGCTTGAGGTTGTTTAAATATTACCTTTCATTAGTAGTAGCAATTTTCTGTCTTTTGCAAGCTGCATTTTATCACTAAAAATAAATGTGGACAATGTGTATCCTCAAATTTGTAAACTTCATTGAAAATCAATTGGATTTCTGCAATTGTTTTGCGCCTCTGTGAGAGCATATTTAAGACAGAGAAAAAAAATGCTGCACCATATAGGAGCTGGGAGAGTGAGAGGAGTGAGGAACAACCTTGCAGGCACCAAGGTCAGTGAAGAAGGAGGGGGAGAGGTGCTCCAGGCGCCGGAGCAGAAGTCCTCTGTGGCCTGTGGTGAGGACCATGGTAAAGCAGGATGTCCCCCTGCAGTCCATGGAGTACCACGGTGGAGCAGGGTTCCATGCTGCAGCCCGTGGAGGAGACCACGGTGGAGCAGGTGGCCCTGCACTGACAGAGGCTGCCGCCTGTGGAAGACCCCTGCCAGAGCAGATTCTGGGCTGGACCTGTAGCCCATGGAGAGGAGACTACGCAGGAGCAGGTGACCTGGCAGGAGCTGCTGCCCATGGGGGACTCAGGTTGGAGCGGTTTTCTCCTGAGAGATGGACCCTGTGGTATCCCATATCTGAAGCAGTTCTTGAAGAGCTGCTGCCTGTGGGAAAACCACACTGGATCAGATCAGCAAGGACTGCATCCCGTGGGAGGGACCCCACAGTACAGGGGATGAGAGTGACCAAGAAGGAGCAGCAGAGAAGTACTGCAGACTGACCATAACCCGCATTCCCCCATTCCCCTGCGCCACTTGGGGGGAGGAGGTAGAAGAGGGTGGATGGGGTGTGAGGTGCTTTTGGTTTCTTTCTTTTGTTTCTCACTTCTTTGTTAGTAACAGGCAATAAATCTTACTATCTCCCTATGCTGAGTCTGTTTTGCCTGTTGCAATAATTATTGTGTGATCTCTTCATCCTTATCTCAACCCTTGAGCCCTTTTCATCGTATTTTCTCCCCATTCCTTTTTGAGGAGTGGGAGTGAGAGAGCGGTCGTGGTGGAGCTTGGCCGCCCACCCGAGTAAAACCACCACACATTCATACTTTTCTGGAAGGATTATGCTGTTGTTCTTACCCAGCTGAGCCATCAGCAAGCCATCCTGTGGTGCAGCCAGTGAAGGAACAGTCCACAACAGCTCTTTTCAGTTCTTCTGCAGTTGCTAAGTGAGCATTCACGTCAACACAAGCTTTGTCAGCTTCAGCTAAATCCAGACCCTGAGAGTTGTTCTTCGACTCAAGTGCAAACACTTTCCCTGCAGCACCAAGAAAGGGCAAGTCACTCATCATGGTATTATATTTAAGACATATTCAATAAAAATATTGCAGCTTATCTGCAAATAAAGTCTTCATGTTTTCACTAAGTTCAAATCAATGAGCAACCTATTTCTTGGAATTAATATTTTTATCAATTAATATTTTTATCATATTTTTATAACGTTGTTTTTATTTTCAGTTCAGTTTATTTAACGCTGTGAAAGCTGTAAGGCTGCAAAGTTAGAGGCTTTGGCTTTGCTATCTGGGAACAGGGCAGTTGGGGTTTTGTCAATAAGGCTTGAGAAGTTACTGAGTTACAGAATAAACACATTAGCTCTATGTCTCCAAAAAAAAAAAAGAAATTAACAATGAGATAGTTCACAGTGCTGCTGTTAAAACCACTGTAAGTATGTTCTTTCTGAAGATAACATCCCTCAGACTGACTCCTAAATTTCAAAGGTACAGATTTAGGTTGTTTGAAGGCTCAGGAAAACAGCTTTTTAAGCACTGTTCATTCAATCAATGTCTGGAAACACTTTCTGCTTTTGGTGGGAATTCTAGACATGCCTAGTAAGAAGCCATCCTGAGACAGGCAGACTGCATTTTCAGTAAGCCTGACAAGCAGTGATGAGAGGGAACATGAATTCACAGTACCCAGAGTAACCACTAGACAAAATCGTCTCTTGCTTCTCAACTATAATCAATACCAAGAACTATAATTGGAATGGGGAATTTAACACACAGGAGTGAAAAAAAGCAAACCTCTTCAATCCTAAGTACCAAAACCTCAGGATTCTCCACAAATGTCCCAAATAACATGCACAACCATAATGGAGGCTGTTGTTCCCAAAGGCATGAACAAGCCATAGTGAAGAATGCATGGGGTATGGAGACAGATAACATGAGCAGAATGACTTTAAACAATCTTTCATAAGTTGTGGAACAACTTTTATTCATAAAGGTATGGAGGGTTTAAGTATAATGCTTTATTTGGGCTTTGATCCAATTAAAAACTTGCCCATATTTAACATTTCATAATTTGGCTGTCAAGATCGATATGCATCATCAAAGACATACAGGATAATTCTGTGTATTATCTGACTTAACTCATAAATATTAGTGTGATATGGCAGTGAGCCCTGTTTTCCAGCAATTAGTATTTTAGTTAGAAGACTAAGCTAAAAATAAAAATAAAAAATAATAATTAAGGATTGAGTTCCCTCAAGATATATGTAGAAAAAATAAAGTTCAGCACATAGTCTTTTTACCCTAAGTGCCAATTACTTATTTACAGGTGTTTTGCTAACAAAGACCAAGGCTGAGACAATTTTCCCTAACTACAGTCATATTTTTGCTAGTACTTATGGTACTAGCAAAAAAAAACAGCAGCTGGGAGAGAGGAGTGAGAAGCAGCCCTGCAGCCCACAAGGTCAGTGCAGAAGGGCGGGAGGTGCTCCAGGCACTCAGCAGAAGTTCTCCTGCAGCTTGTGGAGAGGCCCCTGGTGGAGCAGGTTGTCCCCTTCCAGCCCATGGGTCCCATATGGAGCAGATTTCCATGCTGCAGCCCGTGGAGGAGCCCCATGTAGAGCAGGTGGATGTGGCCTGGAGGAGGCTGCAGCCCATGGAGAGCCCCCCCAGGAGCAGGCCCCAGGCTGGAGCTGCAGCTTGTGGAAAAGAGCCCACTCAGGAGCAGGGGGTCTGGGGGGAGCTGCCGCCCACCTGTGGGTAACCCATGCTGGAGCAGTTTGCTCCTGATGGATGGACCCCGTGGTACGGAGCCATGTGGGAGCAGTTCTTGAAGAACTGCTGCCTGTGGACAGCCCCCACTAACTCAGTTCGGGAAGGACAGCATCCCGTGGGAGGGACCCCACCTGGATCAGGGGCAGAGAGTGACTGTGAAGGAACAGCAGACAAAAAGCATCACAGACTGACCACAGCCGCCATCCCCGATTCCCCTGCATTGCTTGGGGAGAGGAGGTGGAAGAGGGTAGGTGGGGGGAGGTGGTTTTGGTTTCTTTGCTTTGTTTCTCACTTCTCTAGCTTGTGGTAGACAATAAGTTTTACTGTCTCCCTACTCTGAGTCTGTTCTGCCCATCACAATAATTGTTGAGTGTTCTTCCCAACCTTATCTCAACCCGTGAGCCCTTTGCATCGTATTTTCTCCCTTTTCCTTTGAGGAGGGAGAGTGAGAGAGAGGTTGTGATGGACCTCAGCTGCCCACCTGAGTAAAACAGGGGAGGGGAGGGGAGGGGAGGGGAGGGGAGGGGAGGGGAGGGGAGGGGAGGGGAGGGGAGAAAAGTTTGTCTCATATACTTGGTATCAGTCAGTTTTGGTACTGAGGCTGTAAAAATTTCAAATTGTTTTCAACTACTCTACAATATCATAATGTGTTAGAGAGGTGATACTCTGGAATGATATCAAGAGATGTACTGTCATTCTGGTTTAAATATGCAGTTTGAAATATGAGACTGTGTTATATTGCCATAAGGCACAGCATTTAAGGATCACATCTTTTTGTGCATTTGTTTGAAGAACATATTATGCCTTTGTACAACAGCCACCATGTTTGATCTCCCTCTCAGTGCTCTTCCTTTATTTCTGTCCTGTAGCATTTTTTCCCATAATGTGATGATAAGACAGGTAGTGTGACTTTTTTTCCCAAAACCCTGTATACTTTTCTCATGCCTTTTCAACCAAAGCCAGTCTCTTCTGTTTTAAGATCAAGCTAGAAATCCATGGCAAGTGGCCTTTTTCAGACAACTTATTGCACATCTAGAGTTTTTCAGATTCAGAATGGCAAATGTCCTAGTTATAGTAAATTTCTTCAGGTTTCCCTTTGAAACAAGTGAAAAAGTTACTACTTCAGTGCTAAGCCATTAAAGCACATAATGGCAGCTTCAGTAAGCTAAAACATAATTATTCCTACTTTTCATTAACAGCTGAACTCAGAGTTCTTGAGAAAAAAATCACTTTAAACCAGAGACAGTATTTCTCTAATAACTAGACAGTTATTAATTTCTCTAATAACTAGACAGTTACAGGGGTAGCCTCTACTGTCATCACTATCATTACAGAATTTGAATTCCATTTTGGTAAAGAGAGAAAAGAATTACTTTTATTATTGTTTGGCACTAAAATTTTGTCAACAAGCAATAGCTGAATATAGATCTTACTTAAGAGTACCTCAGTATAGTCTGGTGGAAAACATATCCATAGATCTCACAGCCTCTAGGATTCATTTTTATCACCTTGTTTGAATTCCTGCATAGCTGGACTGTAGATTTCCTCCAGCAGTTCCAACATCAAGTCCAAAAATTTGTGGTTGAACTAGAGCATGTCTTTTCAAAAGGCATCCAGTCATGATTCAATGACTCCAAGTAATGGAGAATTTACAGCACACTTTATAGTAAACTGTTCCAATGGTTCATTACTCTCACTCCACCTTATTTCCAGTTTCAAATTTTGCTAAACTTAGCTTCTTACAACTGGACCTTATTATGCTTTCAAGACAGAAGAGCCATCTACAACCAGATATAGGAAAGCATAAAAAGGAACACTTCAAAAATAAGAAAAGTCCAAACCCTGTTCCTTCTTACTTTTAGGAATCCCAGCGGAATTAGCAAAATTCTCTTGGTTATGAAGAAGACAGTTGGCTAATTTATTCTAATACAGTAACAGATACAACAAGAAGTTCTTCTGAGTTATATAGGCACCACTCAAAGCCCACTACAGTGATTTCAGTATCTTCTATATTTTCAGGAGAACTTACATCATGCTTGAAGAAGAATAATAAAATTGCATAACCAAACATACCTTAACATAAAAATGTCTCTCACAAATAATATAAAATGAGGTACTTTAAAAGGCATGTTTATTGTGCTAATTATGATGCTGTGTTGCTAGCTCAAATGATAATCCCTCATCAGTTTCAACAAAATAAAGGTGGTGAAAGATGTGCATATTTGGAGTCTGGTTTATTTTTACTTAAATGTTAAAGTTTTCAAATTGAGGTAGAGAGTGGAGGAAGGGAAGGTCAACTCTGTGCTTCAAAAGCAATTTTATTTCCATTTCTGTGGCTGCCTGTAACAATGGCCTTACTTGTAATAGTAAGGGTGGAGAATTCAGTAAAACTGCACAATTACAGAGATTTGGTAATTCCCAGCTCTTCTTAGGGTTTATGAATATAGAGTTTATTTCTGTGAGAAAGTAAAATTAATGATGTTTTATTTAATCCAATCTGCTTAAAATATTACATCTTCAGGAAAATAGCAAAATTAGGAGGTCACCTTTGAGTTTCTCCTCACCTAAATTCAGTATGAACTTAAATTTTAGTAAAGCCCTTATGATCAAATATATGAAATTGTTTATGCATTTATTTTTGCAACATACAAATATATTCGTTGTTTTGCAAGTGGCATCATGAAATGCTTACACACATTACTCAAATGCAACTGAAAATATAGCAGAAGAGAAAAAAAAATACTTTTTTTTTTTCTTTTCCTTTGATTTGCTTTACAACCTTTTTGTAAATAGTTTTTTTTCCTCCTTAAACTTTTCCAGTTGTTTTACTGCAGATCAAAACCAGCTGTTTATTACTGCTTTTCAGATAATTCTTTTTTTTTCCCCAGGATGGGTACTTAATTAATTTCATTTTTTCTTACCTACCAAAATATACTTGATAGCTACTTTCACCCACTCACTGCTGCTTAACAAAAATCCCATACAGAAGAAGTCCTACATCTGGACTGGATGTATGGAATCTAGCTTGTATATGGCATGCATCATAAAGGCAGCTGTGTGAGCATTGAAGTGACACTTAGCTGCTCTAATGCATTGAGAAATATTAGCATATCAGTAAAATCCTATCTCTGGCATTAGACGTATCTGCTTCTAGGTCAGAAGAATGGTCAGATTCTCATGTAATTGTGCCTAGTTTTCTGGATTCATAATCCTTCACCTGCAACCTCTTCAGTCACTATGTGTGGCCACTAGCAAATAATCAGTTTGATCAGTAGGTCTTGCATGTAACTCAAAATTTAGCCAACTGAACAGCACTTTGGAATAATTTGTAAAGTTTTGCAATTGGTACATTTTTTTCAAATGAGATGTGTATCTGTAAGGTAGATTAATTGCCATCATTCTCTGACACATGCTCTTTCTCAGAGCCCATATTCTGTAGAAAACTATAGTTCACATTTATTCATATTTTAATGCCAGTGAAAAGACAAAAGAGGGAATCAAAACAAACAAAAAAGAAACAAAGAAACAAAAACAAACAAAAAACAGAGGTGACTCACTCTTGTACAATGTGTGAAGCATGCTTATGCTTCTATTCTGGTGCAAAGATATTTCAAAAAGTCTGCATTTGTATGGGTATAATTAAGAACAGTCACAACCACAAGAATCTAATTAAAACCTTTGTTTTCACAAAGGTGAAGTTTAAAGTTGACTCTGATTGACAGAAAATTACAAAGCAATTATACAGCTATTTGGCTGTATGATTCCCATTCACAAAAAATTCCCATTCTACCAGTGGCTGGTATGGCTGAAAAATTCCAGAATTTTGAGCTGTCTTTACTGTCTCCCATCCATAACCTATTTTGTTATGCAGTAACTGCACTAGCAGCAGTGGCACTATTGTTCTCCATATTTACAACAAAGTAAGTCAGGAACAGGCCCTTGAGCAGTCCTGTATCTGCCTGACCCTGACCTCCAGAGCTATTGTTATAAATGAAGTCTCAACTCAATCTGAATTTTGTAATATTTATAAAACAAATATTTATAAAAGGTATAAAAGGCAAGTAAACAGCACTGGGTGTGTGGGGAGTCTACACTCCACCAACACGCACACACGAACATCAAACATTCTAAATATACAGAACATTGCTTTTACATACTAAACTCGAGTACGCCTATACATACCTACAATCAGGAAAGGTAACAAACAATCCTTTAAGTTCCATGACTTAACAGTCTCCATTTTCCATTCCTTTTCTTGATTACTAACAAGTCTCCATTTTCCATTCCTTTTGAACAATATGTCTCGCTTTAAGTTGTCAAGCAACTTGGTCTTCAGGCCTTATGTATCCCGTTCTTCCCGGATTGAAGAAAAGCATATCCATCTCCTTTTCAAGGCCAATGAGGCCTGGGTCAAAAGGCACGTCCAGGTCACCAGGGGGCAGAACAGCAAAAGCCTTTGATGGCTGTAGCAGCAGAGGAGCCCATGGCGTAGCAGTCGGATCAGTAAAGGAGGCCGCAGCTCCCTCACTATCTGGCAAGCCACACGTTTGTGATTGTGGTCCTACATGGCTCTTTAAGGCCTCAGAGATTGCTCTCCAGATGCCGAGCAATCCCACTGCAACCTTGTCGTTTCTAGTTGCAGAGTCCCACACCTTGACCTCAGTTTGGTCCCATATTTCAGGATCATAAACTGTCTGATTGTTAAGAAGGAGACTAAGCTGTAAGGTTACCAGGACAGTCTTTGTTCCTAAGGACGTATGATTCCCCATAATGCGCAACTGCTTACCAGCGAGGGGCAGTTGTGTGCACAGGTCTGCTTCTCTGAGGTTGAGCTTCTATCCAGCTCCGGTGTGCCTGTTTCCAGTGACTTTCTGTACGAGCTTCTCTGAGCAGTTTGCTGAGTTTGGCCGAACCTATCTTCATGAGTCAAACTGCCTGTTTTGTCCTGGTCTCTGTTCTGCCTGCCTGTTCCTTTTCATTCCTTCTTTCTGCTTCTTTATTGATGACATAACTTCATCACATCGCGTTGCCTTTTTTTTTTTTTTATCTTGAGGGCAGGCTCCCCTCTTATACCCTTCTCTCCACAGCAGTTCTTTTCAAAACAACTTTTCATTGGTCAAACAACTTTGAATGTAACAACAACAGCAAACACACAGAAACTTCGATGCCTTAACAGCTGGAGAACAAGAGACTCGAGACTGCATGGAGTCTCCTGAATCACCCTTTTGTTCCCTCTAAACTCTTTTATATTCCTGATGGCCTCATCGTTAAGGGCCTGATGTTATCTCAACCATGGGGCTTTCCAACCCGCATGGCCACACTCTCAAATCTCCCCCTTCTTTATTAATATCAGCCATTTTCTCGACACGAATTACCACTCCATATATAACACTATGAACAAGCACATTTCCATTGTAAGGAAAAAAAAAAAAAAAAACTTCAAATCGAAAGAAAGCTGTCTTTTAGTTTGGCATTTACGCTTGTCTTTCTGGAAGCTATCAGCTCTATAACAATATGCATTGTGGTAAGTATTAGTCAAAAGAGATCAATAAAGTTTCAAGGCTTTATACCTTCACCGGACCCCTATGGTTTCCAGTTTTGTTACCTACTCTTTGACATTATTTGTGTGTAAGATAATAAAGTGAAGGTCTTCCTTTGGGAAATATATTCTAACCAGTTTCAGGGAATTGTCTGTAATTGGGGACAGTCTGGATTTCACAGGATTTTTACAAGGTGAAGTCAAAATCTCTTCTGTGCTTAGCAAAACATTAAATTATTTTTTGTTAAAAGTAGCAAACACATATACGTGTCACCCAGAACCATCCTTTGTCACTTAAGCCACGTATACATATATTAGAGTAGCACAATTATACTTTCACCTAAAACTTTCAAAACTGAGAAGGTGGTTTCCTGTTTGGATCAGGCAAGAATCTGTTATAAAGGAAAGTATTAGTCCTGTTTTGTACTCTCAGATCTTATTTAAATATGTAAGTCTATGTGTAGTGGTAAATACTAAAGTTCAAATAAAGTGTTTTCTTCTGCATATTAAGCCAGGTGGTTTATAGGATAGTGTTATAATTGATAGATTGAATATTAATATTAGTAGAAGACACTGGCAAGCATGCTAATAGAGGACTTAAATATTTTCAGCAAAGATTCTTAAAAGTTAAATAAAAACAGAAACAACGTTATAGTAATGCTCTACAATTGCAATGTACTTTGTATATTCTACCCTTTAATTCTTACAATTGCTTTACCACTTGTAAAGTAAATTTGAAAAAATGTTGAATGACAAAATCTGTCATGAACTTTGCCTTGACATGATCTCCAAATTTTTTTCCCATTCTTTTTGAGAGGGTTTCTGTTTAGGAAGCAAGAAGATGCTATCAATGCAACAAAATTTTGGAGGTGTTCTTGAAAAGAAAAGGGATGACTTCCCAGAAAGCATTCTTAGCAAAAGCAAATTAATTATTCCTCTCTTGTCACCTTTTTTAAGTTATGTGTAGAACCCTCATTCATGGGGATGCGTTTTTTTCCTCATTTCAGAGGGATTTTGCTAGGCAATGAGAATTTCCTAAACTTAGAATTGCAGTTTTACCTAGTGCAACACAATGGAGTTGTCTGACACAGTTCTTTTGCTTTATTCTTAAATAAAAGTAATTTTCTTCAACATTACAAGACAAGGTTCTGCTATATAAATGACATTTTACACAAAATGGTAGCCATGTGCAGACAGGATTAACTTGCCCCCTTTCTTTTCCCCTATTTTTTGATCAGCAGAAATAAATATAGGCTAAGGAGGAAAAATACTCTGAGAACAAAAAGAAGAGTTTTTATTGCTCTATAATGTTGAAGGACTGTTTTCTGGAATAATGCAGCAAACATTGATGGTAAAGGATTAGTGTACAGAAAAAAAATAAATCCTGGGATCAGGCATAAATCTATTGCAGCTGTGAAAGTGAAAAAAATATGGCCATTCAGCGTTGCTGTCCCAGGAAAAGACACAACTGTTTTAAACACAAATTGTATTTCTGCTAAGGCAAGTTAGTCATCAGTAGGGTGGCTCAATTATTAAAAGGGTGATAGGCTGCAGGAAAACTGCAAAGGATGCAGCCATTCAGGATTATCATCAGCGGGTAAAAAAAGTCACATTTCAGAGTAAGCAGTAGATGGTGATTCAACCCAGTTCGTGTTCTGATCAAACCCCTCAGCAGTGAAGAACAGGTGAAGCTCACATGCAGAAGGGCGAACAGTTATCTTGAGTGTGTGTTGTATCAAATAGAAAATGCTGTAAGTGGAAGCCCTCAACTTCTTGCCTTCCCTTCTTCAAATACCTTCCCATATAAATTGATGTTTGGTGGCATCTGAGGCAAGCAGATGTGGAAGTCATTTGGAGAAATTATATTTTTAATTATAAGCGAAGCTCTCCTAAAATATAGCTGATTGTTCTTAATTCGTGTCCTGGCTTTATTATTCTTATTTCCTCTGGAAAAGTTCACTATCCTCTTATTTTGTTGTAATAAAATAATCTTAGCCTTCTGGGATCTTATTTCCTTTCTCTGCTTAACCAACCCCAGGATATTTGTAGAGTCTCAAAAAACTCTGAATCAGACATTCCCTAACCCAAAGTGGGGCGTGTATTTAAGTTTCTTATTAAAAAAGAAAGGTGGTGGTTTTTTTTTGTTTTTTTTTTTTTTGTTTTTTTTTTGTTTTTTTTTTTTTCTTTCTCAATAACATAGTTCAACATACAGTTCTCCTTCCAGACACAGCAACCCAGCCCGAACTGAGTGGAGACTCACCATCAGCCCGTACAGAGATGATCTGAAGGATGAAGAAGACAGATCCCACGCCCCGGACGAAGGTGAGAGATAATCTCCGAGAGTCCGAAGCCATCACCCCGCTGCGAAGCCCCCAGCTGCAGGAGAGTGGCTGTGGAGTCTTTTTCTCCCTCCTCCTCTGCATGTTAGCAGCAGGGGCAGCAGTGATGATTTCAAGGAGCTGCTTTCCCTCGGCGGGATCCTGCGTCTTGGGTTTGCACTGAAGGTAGGAGGGGTGGAAAAAGAAAGGGAGAGGGAGGGAGAGAGGAATCCTTTGCTTGGCTGGTGAGAAGGGGAGGGGAAGGTGGGGGGAGATGTCTGGTCAGCTGGGGCTGGGGAGAGGCTTTGCCCAGCCCAGTCGGCAGGGCAGCGAGGACTGAGAAAAGTCAGTGAGAGAAGTGTGAAAAGTCACATTGCCCTGTTGGTAAACGCAGCGCAAGAAATGTAAAAGCTGGGAGGGAGAGAAAAGGGGGACAGGACAAGCCACAACCAGGAGAAATCCTTGGCTGGAAGGAGAAGGGCAGCTAGGTAGCTGGCGCTGGTAAGCAGGGAGTTTCTGGATATAGCTGTACATGGAGGGATGGGTTTGTGAGTGGGGGAGTGTTTTCGCTCTGCACTGTGAAACCAGACAGCAGCGTATTGCTTAGGGTCGCAGGTCAGGGTCTGCCACGGCAAGAGTGATGATCTTCAGGCGAGGGGTAAGGTAAGGTGGCAAATGGCACTGATGGCACTGGACCATAACAGCAGAGCTTCGCTGGAGATGGGAATTGTTCATCCTGCTACTTCACATCCCAGGTTTGGAAAGGGTACAAGGAACCAAAGGTCAGAACAGGAGTTTTCTTCAAAGTGCTGGTCTTCATTAGTGCTCCTGATCCAGAAGAATGGGTTGGTGCTCCTCATGACGCTCTGAAAGCAGTTAATGAGAGGAGTTTGCAGCTCCCATTAGCACTTCCAGCAATGACATCTGTCCGTTATTTCCATTTGTCCTTATTTTGTCCAAAGAAAACTCAAAAGAAACCCCCACAATAAGAGCAATTATACCAGTGGTGATGCCAGGATTTATTTCACTAAATATGTAAACAGAATAGTTTTGTGTTGCTGTTGGAACTCAGCAGAGCTCAGAAATATTGTTTTCATATTCCCATCCTATTTTGCTTTTATTTCAGCTTCTTAAAATTTTTTCCCTTAGAAATTCAAAGCTGGGCAAAAATACTCACTCTGTTAGTAAGTCTGAGCCACCAAGACCAGGAGAAAGAAGCTGACCCTCCCCACCACAATAGCCCCAGTGCTGTAAAGGACAAGGTGCTTATAGACAGCTGCATATGTATTCTCATAATGATGGACCTGCCAAATGTTACTTTCAGTCTGAGTGGAATGACTCAATCTCAGGAACCTCCCTATATGTTATTCAAGCAAGCAAGTAACACCATGGCACTGGAAGCTTTAAATATAACTTTTGATGAATTTGGGTAGTTAATGCTCTGATCCAGCTGACTTTTAAAGAATCTTAGCCTCTTCCACTCCTTTATACCCATGCATGATGTGAATATACACACTGAAAGCTTTCAGACAGGTAGCTTTGAATTTTCTGTTTATTCAAAAAACACAGATAGCAGCAGGTTCCTCTACACTGCCTTGCTAACTGTAAGGAACACCTCTGGAATTAGAAGGAAGGGCAGCTTCTTGCTCACTCTGTCCTTAACAGGGGACTTTGTTGTATTGTAACTACATAACTGCATTTTGTTTCAAGGGAAATTGTATACGCTGTACAGCAAAAAATAATATACAACGTGACAGAAAAGGAAATAGAAAATTGTAGCATTCTTTAATTAATTTATTTTTATTTTTTTTTCCTGGTGACTTATCTGATGGCATAAAATATGTTTTTAACCTTCTAGTACACCAATACTTTTTATACCTGTTTTAAAAATCAGTGGACACAAAGAGAAGAGAAGACGTTGAATCTACATACTTTGAGTAAGATAGCAAAGAAATTCCAAGAAACTGAGTAAGTAGTTACAGCAAAACACAGACATTAGTAGTGACTTCACTTGACCACAGCAGTAGTTCCATTTTTCCTTGATACTTGTCATAGGGCTGATGACTTTGTTGGCTCTTTGCTGTCCCCATGAGTTTGGCCAAAGCAGTTGTGGGAAAGGACAACATCCTCTGGGTTTCCATCTAAAATTCCAAAGGTCTGCTTGATTTATTTTGCTATAATTGGATCATTTTCTTGTGTTGATATATGTAAAGGCATGTTGCCACTCTGGCTCTTGTCTTGGAAAATCTCAGCTTGTATTCTTGAGCAGAACATCTTACTGATTTTAAAGGACTACAACAGATCATGTGATATGTTCCTTTCTGAAGGCAAGAATAGTTGGTAAGAGTGAACTGGCTTCCTTTCATCCCGTCCCAGCCATAAATAAAGTCTATAAGCTTGGTAAGGTAAGGACCCATAACTCCTGGAAGTACATACATCAGTACCAACCAGTTGCCGTTCAAATCTAGTATTTCTGTAGGCAAAACTCCCTGTTCCCAGTGTCTTTTGGAAGATTTTTATAAATCTGTGCAGATTAGGTTTTGTACTGAAATTATGTTAATTTTTAATTCATTATGAGGATTTGGGTACTTCAGCTTACTAAGATGCCAATATGGAAGTTACACAACCTCTTCACACCCTCTCTCTTTGCATATACATGAAGATAATCAACTTTACACACCATTCTGATACACTCTTAGTAAATCAACACAAGCTCCTTTATAGAAAACTTTGTAGGATCATGTCATTATCATGGGGTGTGTCTGCTTTCCAAAGTCTATGACTTCAGCTGCTGCTAGAATCAGGACATAAAGAATAGTGGCTCCGCTTGCCAAACAGCATGTGAAGGGATCTGAAATGCCTTAGAGACAACACTGCATTTATATACAAGTATTGCAATGACTGACATGTCCTAAAGAACATGAAATCTGTGTGACTGAAAGGCAGGCAGAAAACATTGGTAGTACTGTACACCTCTTGTATTCATTGATAGTACACCTACTGTATATGGGGATCCAAACTTGTTCTGCAGCTGTATCCAAGCTTCTAGCCCCCAAACGCTGACTGGAAAAGGGAAAGAAAAAAAGTGAGAGAAAGATTTCTTTGTTTATAAAATGTGAATTATTAAGCAACAGTAATGGAGACAAACATTTTTCAGTGTCTGGCAGTCTGCAATAGTCTACTCGCTGCAGGGAACTTTTTATTTTATTTATACAGAGTGTTTGCACCTAATTAAATGAAAAAGTAGAAATGTGCAGAACTACCTGAAAGTAATTCAGGGAGCTGACAAAAAAAAAAAAAAAAAAGGAAAAAAGCATATGTCCCACTTTGTGGGTGGTGTGTTGAACACTAGGACCTGTGTTATGGCTCTGCTGACCCTGAGGAAGAGTGTGATTCTTATACTTACATCATGTTATGAGGGGTCAGGCATCATCATGTGACAGGCCATGACCCTCATATAAATCACTGCCATGTAAACTGTAAAAATCACACTTCATTTCTTGAAGACTGAGCAGTCTCAAGAAAAGAACAAAGATATCTGGCCATAAAGTAGCAGCTGTATTAATGATACGCAAAATGACCTCTTTTTTTTTTTCCTGTTTACAAACAGACGTAAAGTGAATGTCTGGGTGGTTTTGGTTGGCATTATTTGGCTGAGGGCAGGAGGAGAGGTCATAATTTTTACTTTCTTCTCTCCATTTATACTAAAACCTTGCAGCAGTTTAACAGGTAAAAGTTATGTAATACTGTAAAAGGTACTGAAGTTTAGCCAAATAGTTTCTCTTGGGTCTCTCTGGGCATCTGTAAAAGTCTGGGTACAGACAGAATCTTATATTTTGCCTGGATTTCCCTTGTCCATTTGTAGGTGAACCACTCCCATTTCATAGTTTCACCTTCCTTTTCCTACACCCTCTAACTTTCAGGCCAGCAAGAGGGGTCTCTTCTGAAGCACGGTGCCCACACCTGCCATCAGCAGAGCACCACATAGCTGGCATTGCTCTGAGATATATTTCACATGGACACACAGGGGCAAAGCGAAGTTCACAGAATCGCAGCATGGCTGAGGTTTGAAGGGACCTCTGGAGGCCATCTGGTCCAACCCCCCTGCTCAAGCACGGCCACCTACAGCTGGTGGCGTAGGACCATGTCCAGACTTTTAATACCTTCAAGGAGGAAGACTCCACAACCTCTCAGGGCAACCTGTGCCAGTGCTTGGCTAAGTTACTTCAGTAATCCTCTGCAGGTGCCCAGACATCTTCCTGTTTCTTCAGAGCTCACTTGCAAGCCTGCTGACAGGCCCTGTGACTAACCCAACACTGTTCATACATACGCTCTTCCTCCACTAGTTCAACTGGGAGAAATCTCTTCAAGGCCCTCTCAAAGCACGCCCTGTAATTTAGCTAGGTCCTTTATCAGATTTCCCTTTCACTGGACATGGTATGGCCCAGACCGCAAACTGCAAAGCAGCATTTTGTGTGGTTGGAAAATGAACTGGGAGCCTCCAAGCTTGTATTCCCATCTCAGTCAACAACATACTGCCTGACTCTGTGTGAAATTGTTTACCTTCACCAGATCTTACCTCGGAGAAACTCACCTTAGAATGAAGTCCTCTTGACCACGCAAGCTGTGCTTAGTCTCTGTGGTGCAGGTGTGAAGGATTGCATGGCTCTCTGCATTCTTGGGCTGACAAAAAACAGTGTGACTCCAGTATTCATCAAAGATCCCCACATACCTCTATCCACTCCCACCTTCAGTGCTTTACAGTCATTTGCGAGACCCATGGCATCAAGCCCATGGAAAATGGCAGGCAGGAAGAGTCTGATCCTGACAAATTTGCAGGATGCTTCCTCTCAGGTCACTTTCCCCAGCATGTGGCACATTCCAGGGCATTCTCTTCCTGCAGCAGAGCTGCACTCCAGCACCTCAGCTTTATTTCACAGAGTGACATGTTTAGTCCTTCCGTTTGCAAACAGAAGCTAGTAAATACACAAGAAGTGAGTGTGCAGAAAGCTGGAAAGTGTCTCTCAGAGCTGTAAATGCTCTCAACCAGGGTCTGACGGGATATGCAAGGCCATGGTTGTAGTATTTGTCATGCTTCCAGCGCTACAATTAATTTGCCATTTATTTTACCAGTCACCTCATATTTTGGCTTTTGTGTCTCAGCCTGGTTCACCAGCTATTTCCTATAATTTAATTTAACTGCTTTATAACATATGTTCCCTTGACCTTAAGGCATCCTTAATTTCTCATTAGCTGTTAGCTCTGCCCTCTAGTGCTGCATGTGACACAGGAACTGGATGTTGTATCAATGGCTTTGCCATAAAGCCAAGCTGGCATTTAAAAGTCAACTACATTGAATGGTAAAAAAAACCTACACATTGACTAAACTGACTTGATATTTTTGTGCCTCCCAGCGGTGGTTACAAGTCCATTTGTAGTCATTTAAAGAGCAGACCTCTGAAATTTAGCCTACCTAAAACCCAGTGCTTTACAATATTGACTGGTCAACTAAAGTTTAGTTACTGCATGCTTATGCAGCTCAGCCTGTGGCTTTGATCCTCTTCACAGGTTCCCAGCTGCTGCGGATTTGACCAAGTGCCCCTTTGAGTGAAGTGCAGCTGAGAAAGTTATCCACCTCAGTGCCTGGAATTTGAAGTTAAGCTGGGATGAACAGCAGAGCCAACAAGAGTACAGGGACCTCCAGCATTTTGACTACTGCAGAGCATATGCAAGAACTAATGCTACTGCTTTGCACTTAAGCAGTAATATTTTTAAGTAGAGTTTTATGAAAACTCTAAAGTTTTGTTTTCCTAATTCTACTTGAGGAAAATGGCATTAGTCAAACGTGAAAGCACTTAAAGTAATGTAGGCATGTTCCTAAAGAGTGGATGAAGTGAGATGAAGACGTGGTTGTTGACATGACATCTTTGAAATGCTTTCCCTCCTTGCACAAGCTCCTCGTGCTATTATTAAGGTCAGTATAACTGTTTGGTTAGGCATTAGAAATATCATAAAGGCAAATGTTGAAGAGACTTTGAGTCTTTCTTCTTATAAACACTTGTTCATACTTGGGAAAGAAACACCCTTCCATACTCCTGGCCTTCCCTTCCTTTCCTTCCCTCCAGCTAGCACATGGATCTTTCAGTCTGAACTCTTTCACACATTTTTGTGATCTCTCCAAGTTCTGCAGGTACTTGGGGAGTGTGGAAATTAGCATTTGGGAGTGCAAAGCTGTTGAGCTTTATGTGGGAACTATTATTTAAAGATTGCTGAAGAAATAAGCATGATAGAGAGTAGACTGGAAAAGCTAATGCAGATATGGTTGGTACCAAGCTACTGAGGAAGTTTGGGACACTGAAGCACAGAGAGAAGGAGGTTAGAAAGAAAAAGGTCATGCTATTTGGCTCTGGGTGAAGATAGGGAAGCCTAATTTTTGTTTTCTCAATCTGACACCTATATCCCTACCCACAGTGTGGCTTTCCATCTTTTCAGAAAATGTTAATCAGGTTCTTCTTAGTCTCTTCTGCATCTTTTCTCTAACTCTTCTGCTCCTGAGTCTCATGCTGACACTTAGCTTTTCCATAGGGGAAAGCTGATGGAGCAAAGCCAAGTTTCCTGGAGAGACGCAGGGCCAAGAAAAGTGCAGTTGATTCAGAACCAATGTTAAGGTCCCGTGCAAGATGATGGCTGTCAGGCATTTGGCAGTTTTAGGAGAGTGCAGTTGGGTTGGGCTGTATGATGGCATTAAGAATGTTGTTTTAAAGAAAATTGAATACCTAAGCAACTTAAAACAGCAGACCTATCTGCTATAATTTTTGCAAGGGCTTCATTGGCTACACTTTGGGAACAACATCTTGCATTTGCTCTTTTTCAACACAACACTTCAGTTTAAAGTGTCAGGAATACATAGGTACACAATATTCAAACCATCTTCACAATACCTGCCAAATACCATCTACAATGTCCAAAGGCCACTTCCATTCCTGAGGTTCAGTCTAGTCCTCAGAAGCTGACTAACACTTAAACAGCTGCTAAAATACACTCCACAAGACACAATGACAGCCAGGGTGGAGAAAAAACATAATCTGTGCCAAAATCATGAACCACTATTGAAAGTCTATGAGCTAATGCCAGCCCTTTGAACTGGTACACTCTTGCAAATGTGTTTGAGTTTAATAAAGTTAAAAAATTGTAATTGATGCATTCACTGTTGCAAGGCCACTAACATTGTGACCAACATTTTTATTACCTGCCACAGACATAGTAGAAGATTATTATTAGATTAAGAATACTGGAAATATACTTTAAGCTTAAAATGACATAAATACATACACCTTTAGCAGTGGAAGTAGGCACCATACCTTTGATACTAAAATATTTATTTTAAAAAAAGAATAGAAGTATACCCTCTTACTTGGTAAAAGAAAAATCATCTGTGGATCCTCAAAGAATTGATAATTTTAGCTCTATAAGTAGAAGTATGAAGGAAATTTGTAATAAATCTGGACTCCAGGGCCACTTCAGGGATAAATTCTGTTACTGTGAAGATGGCTTTTAATCTTTTAAATGAACATCTTTTTAATATAAAAAATCTTTTTAATATTCATCATATATTTCATTTTCAAATGAAATTGGACACCACCCTGCAGTCCAGAACATCTGCACTTTCTAATTGTACACAGAAGCTGAGCAAACTGAATCAAGACAGAAGCTTTTTGTGTGTACGTGTATGTGTGCATGCACATGCACATGCATGGGTGGATGTATGTACTTCTGTGGTAGTATGAGAAAGAGGGAGGCAGAGAAAAAAGGAGATATTTTTCCCTTCCTACTTCATTTTTGCAACTCTGGACCTGGCAATAGGTGATTACCAGACATTGATCAAATGTTGCAGACCTCATCATATGCTGTTACCTCCAAAATTAGGTTTGTGGCCAAGGCTTCCCACTCGAAGAACTTTGATATTTTTTCTGTGTACCTCATGCACACTTGATATATTTCATTAAATGTACAAAAAAAAATAGTATGAAATGTAGTAACTTTTAAAGCTCAATATTTGCCAACAAAGGGGTTATAAAATAGGAAGCTTATTTAATAAGCTATCTGGCAAAATATTTGAATAAATAAACCAACATTTAATTATACAATAAATATTATCTAATTTCAGTAACAGAGAAACCACTGACCAAGTCACTTTACCAAAAGCAAATTTTAACAATGAAATATCGACCAATGGATAGTGCCCCAAATAAGACCTGCTTATTCTGCTTTATTCTGTGGCCATAGCATACTTTATCAATCTACCTTTTCTCCATCTGACTATTTTTTTAAAGTCTTTTTCAAAGTCCATACATTTCCCATGGTATTTTTTCTGGCCCAGGTGGTGAGCCAATATTTGGAGCACAACCAGTATTTACTACTAAGACAAGCAGTCTTAGGGGAAGAGAGATGACTAAAAGAGAGTTTTGCACATGAATGCACATGCAAATGTTCCGAGCCTCTGAATGCAAGACAGAAGATTATTTTTTCAGTATTTTAGCCTTCTTTCATCAGTCAGAGTGGTACTGCAAGAGCAATCTGAGCTTCGCATCCAACTCACAGTATCAGTGCTCCTATGGTTATCTTTGGACTTCACTGTCTTTGTATTCAGCCCTCAGTGAAAACACTTCTATACAAGTAAATTGTACAAGGCGCCTTCTTTAAATTTGGGCTTTGCATTTGAAATCTGGAAAAAAAAAAAATCCTGATACTTACCCTAGATTATATATGGCTCACCAATTTCAGCCAAGGCAAATCCAGCCTCCTGAACAGCATAACTTATTAATTGCTCTTAGTTCCATATAGAAACAGGATACATGGAGTTGCTAAACAGAGACTAAAAAGGATACGACTATTTCCCAAGGTGTAAGAAAGAGTAGATGGATACAAAGAGATTATGCTAGAGTCAGAAATTTTGCAAATTAAATTACATATTTAAAAGAGGACAAGAGGCAGTTCAACGTACATTACGTAGGATGTCTCAGACTTCTGTGGCAGAGACAGAAACATAGTAAGTCTAATAAAAGTAAAAGAAAGAGAACAATGAAAAGACAACTTTACATCAAGAGAAAGGGATGGGAATCCCCAAGAGACAGATTAGGAAAAGGTATATAGATGGGGAAAAGGGAAAGAAATTCTAAAAATAAGAACAATCTTCTACTTTGAAGCAATAGACAGACTTCAGGCTGTCTTGCTGAACTATTCCTTCAAGCTATTTGAAAGTTAGGTATCAAAGGCTACAGAACAGCAGATTCTAACAGCCCTCCACAGATTTACATACCTGCCAGAATAAAGGATAGGATAGGATAGGATAGGATAGGATAGGATAGGATAGGATAGGATAGGATAGGATAGGATAGGATAGGATAGGATAGGATAGGATAGGATAGGATAGGATAGGACGGCTCAGTTGGAAGGAACCTTCAAAGATCATGTAGTCCAACTGCCTGACCACTTCAGGGCTAACCAGAAGTTAAAGTATATTACTGAAAGTGTTTTCCAAATGCCTCGAACACTGACAGGCATGAGGAACCACCTCACTAGGAAGCCTGTTGTGTTTGACCACCCTCATGTTAAGAGGGTACAGACCTTTTATGCTTAATTTCAGACCTAAGAATTTTAAGTGTATGCCTCCAGCACAACGGTCTTGGAGATCTCTGAATTCCAGGGAACTTTGCCCCCATCCTTCCCAAGACACATATATACAGAACACAAGTGTGCAGCATCTAAAAGCTTAGAAACACCTGGCCTCCAAAGTCCCACATGCCCCTTTGCTGTGGCAGGGCTAATACTTGGTTAAATATTGGCACAGCTTCAGATCATTAATTACAGATACATAGCTATTTAGAGCTCTGATAGCTTCCAGAGCCTGAAAGCAGCCACCATACTTCAAAAGCATAGGCATATTTATAATGATATTTCCTGTTGGTTTGCTTTGTTTTCTCTTCCTAAATCTCTCCCATTGTTGATATTGCCATCCTCCTCTGTTTCCACTCTTGCTTTCCCTTCTCTGTTTTCTATTTACTCTATTTTGTTGTTACCTCTCCTTCCCTAACTCTCTGTTCTCATTTTTTAAATTCATATTAACTTATCCACTTCATTGTTTCTCTGTCCTACCCTGGATTTCATATTGCAACGAGCAAAACAAAATATGAGAGGAAAAAATGAAGTGTTGCATTTCTAGTTATCTACTCCCATATCTTGTGCTGTTTTGCATGTGAAGCCTTAGCATATGTCTGGAGCTTGACTTGAGAAATACTAGTTTTCATTTGGAAAAGAGAAAGCAGCTTTCTAGCACACGTGGTTTCTGAGAAAACATTATCTGAGCATACCCTGAATGCTAAGAAAACAAAGGCAAATAAAAAGAACCTCACATTGATTGTTTTTAAGCCAGAAAACAAATAAAAAGGAACTCCAATTTGATTATTTTAAGCCACTCTCATCACATGTGATTTTGGAACACTTAAAGTTGGCAATACTGCAATATGGATCAGGCGTGGTATTTGCCAGAAATCAGTCTGAGCATTTTATATACATTTGCTTCCTCTTCTACTCTTACCTATTAGTAGTGCAGCATTTTTCAAGACTGGTTGTTAAAACGTGTTGTCTGCAAACTAGCAAAAAGGGAGTGTGCACCCTGAAAACTTCTGAAAAAAAAAAAAAAAAAGCAGAGATCAACACAGGGAATAGAGGAGTTGTGTGACTGCCATGATCCCTCCTGTCTTCAATCCTGGATGAGGATGGACTTTTAGTCTGGCTCTGGAACAACCTTATTGCCCTACCTTATTCCTAGGCCTGGTATACTACACCTTAAAGGCTCCTCACACATCCTCTTGTCGTCAGAAGTACCAAGTAATGACAAAATAGAGTATCATAGAATCATAGAATCATAGAATCATAGAATATCCTGAGTTGGAAGGGACCCTTAAGGATCATCAAGTCCAACTCTTGACACCGCACAGGTCTACCCAAAAGTTCAGACCATGTGACTAAGTGCACAGTCCAATCTCTTCTTAAATTCAGACAGGCTCGGTGCAGTGACCACTTCCCTGGGGAGCCTGTTCCAGTGTGCAACCACCCTCTCTGTGAAGAACCCCCTCCTGATGTCAAGCCTAAATTTCCCCTGCCTCAGCTTAACCCTGTTCCCGCGGGTCCTGTCGCTGGTGTTAATGGAGAAAAGGTCTCCTGCCTCTCGACACCCCCTTACGAGG
Source organism: Anas acuta (assembly GCF_963932015.1). Classification (NCBI taxonomy): domain Eukaryota; kingdom Metazoa; phylum Chordata; class Aves; order Anseriformes; family Anatidae; genus Anas; species Anas acuta. Next base: position 65,607,528 of record NC_088980.1, read on the forward strand.
AAGTTGTAGACTGCGATGAGGTCTCCCCTCAGCCTCCTCTTCTCCAGGCTGAACAGGCCCAGTGCCCTCAGCCGTTCCTCGTACGTCTTCCCCTCCAGGCCTTTCACCATCTTCGTAGCCCTCCTCTGGACACTCTCCAACAGTTTCATGTCCTTTTTATACCGTGGTGCCCAGAACTGCACACAGTACTCGAGGTGGGGCCTCACCAGCGCAGAGTAGAGAGGGACAATCACCTCCCTTGACCTACTAGCGATGCCGTGCTTGATGCACCCCAGGACACGGTTGGCCCTCCTGGCTGCCAGGGCACACTGCTGGCTCATATTCAACTTGCTGTCTACCACGACCCCCAGATCCCTCTCTTCTAGGCTGCTCTCCAGCGTCTCATCGCCCAGTCTGTATGTGCAGCCAGGGTTTCCCCGTCCCAGGTGCAGGACCCGGCACTTGCTCTTATTGAACTTCATGCGGTTGGTGATCGCCCATCTCTCCAACCTATCCAGATCCCTCTGCAAGGCCTTTCCACCCTCAACAGAGTCCACAACTCCTCCAAGTTTGGTGTCATCAGCAAACTTGCTCAAAATACCTTCTATTCCTACATCCAGATTGTTTATAAAAATATTGAAAAGTACCGGCCCTAAAATGGAGCCTTGAGGGACCCCACTGGTGACCGCCCGCCAGCCTGATGCAGCCCCATTTACCATAACCCTTTGGGCCCTGCCCGTTAGCCAATTGCTCACCCATCGTATGATGTTTTTATTTAGCTGTATGGTGGACATTTTGTCCAGTAGGATCCTATGGGAAACCGTGTCAAAAGCCTTGCTGAAGTCCAAAAAAATCACATCAGCTGGTTTCCCTTGGTCCACCATACGGGTGATCTTATCATAAAAGGAAATCAGGTTAGTTAGGCAGGACCTACCCTTCACAAACCCATGCTGGCTGGGACCAATGACTGCATTGTCCCCCAGGTGCGCCTCAATAAGTTCGAGAACCATCTTCTCCATGATTTTACCAGGCACTGACGTGAGACTGACAGGCCTACAATTGCCAGGGTCTTCTTTCTGACCCTTCTTGAAAATCGGCACAACATTTGCCAGCTTCCAGTCTACCGGGACCTCTCCAGATTCCCAGGATCGTTGAAAAATAATTGAGAGAGGTTCCGCGATGACGTCCGCCAGCTCTTTCAGCACACGGGGATGAATCCCATCTGGACCCATGGACTTGTAGGGATCCAGGTAGTAGGCAAGTGGTGAGTATTATTTGTCCTCAGATTTCCAGAGGTGAGAAGAGCACATGCAAAGCCACAACATCATCTTCCTTTTGGGCTTGGGAGGGGAGACTGTTTTCCCCCCTTTCTTTTTTCTCTTTGCCCTCTTTTTTGGAAGAGGAAAAACGTAACTCTAAACAACTTCACATTTTCTGTTTTTTTTTTTTTAAGAGAGCGAGCAGAAGAATCAAAAAATTATACAAGTGTGACAGTGTTCCCTGTTCTTTTGTTTCCTTCTATTTGTGTGGCTAAGGTGCCTGTAACCCTGGTAAGTATCACACTATTTCCCATCTGATTAATGCAAGTGGTTCTGGAAATACCATGACACACTCCTCTCTGTGCAACAACTGCTTTACTTTTCAACCATTTTTAGGCACGATGCTGTCTATTCCACTTTAAGCAGATATAAAGCTTGGAAATCAGAACCTGTGGAATTCATAAAGGAAACAGCATACAAAGCAGCTATTTACAATTATAGCACTAGGGTTTTTCCAAGAATTTCTGAATATGTGTATTCCTTTGCCCACGATGTTTCAGCTTCTGTGGTAGATAGTTTGATGGATCTGAATTGGAATGACGTTGAACGCATAAGAAACAGAAACAAGTGCAGAAATCTTGGCTGGCTGCTGCTGGCTCCTTACTGGTGACACAGATATTATGATTAATCAACAGTGTAGTTCTGGACATAGTGAGTCAGGACCTTATTGCTGCTGGTGAAGGAATTCAGCAATTCCTGTCCAAACTGAACTTACCATGGGAGTTTTGTGGGTGTCTTGCAGAGATTCATACCTGCTATGAATATATATATGTCTTCAGGAAGCAGAAAGTTTCTAAAACCTCAGCAATGCCAGGAGAACATAGATTCAAGTTCACCTTTCTGTAAGTGCATCATGCTCTTTCTCCATGTTACCATCACTCTGTTCCCCATCTATGTGCAGGCACACCTGTCTCTTTCCTGAGCCTTTTTGGCATTTGGTAGCTGTCGTGTTGCTGGATAAATGGGAATAAACAGGCTTAAGCTTATCCTAGCTCTCCCATGAACTGCACAGGAAGACAAGGTGCTTAAAATCAGCATTAATATCCTAGATTGAATGGTACATTTTAGAGCTTATAGAACCTGTCTTTTGAAGCAGGATCTTTCTGAGGGTCTTACAGATACAGCCAAACTGCTAGAATCCTAAAATCCCTGACTGTAGCACTCATTTGTCCAGTTCATAAATCTGCCTCTCTATTCTTCAAAGTGCTAAAACCTATCTAGCCAAACATCCAGCTTTTATAAGACAGTCTAACAAGCTGTCTGGCTCAACTAGCTGAACTCTGATGGTGCTCCAGATTTTCAGTCAGCAGACCACTTTGTAAGGAAAATATCTACTCGCAGATCCTGTTCCCTTCCAGTACCAGTAGCTTAATCTACCATGTATTAGTTTATTTTATTTTTTTTCAATCAACCACAAGAAAGAGCTCTGCAGTCCATCCACTCACCACAGTTTCAGATCCTTGCTTCCTCAGCCTTTTTTTCTTGGCCTTCTTCACTGTAAATGGTGTCAGTGATACTTTCTATGGTCTGGTTATGCATAATATGATATAAAAAAAAAACTGCATACTTGGTATGACCAAGAAATTCTGAGTACAAAAGTACTCTTTGGGATTTCTTCTGCCTGAGCTCACTCTGTTCTTGGATAATCCTGTAACAGGCTGTTCTCTATGATCACAGATGTAAATGGCCCCACAGAAGCTGGAGCACTCGACTCTACTACCAAGTTAGACTGCACACAGTTATACCTAATTGCTGCTTCCATTACAACTTCTCTTTCAAAGCTGGTAAGGCACAACTAAACAGAAGCAGTCCTTGTAAAATCACAGCTAGGGCTTTTAATCAACAAAGAGTAAAATAACTACTATAATTACAGATTTGTTGCAATGCTTCCTCCTAAAAATGGCAATGTTTAAGAAAGAAATGTTGTTTTTAACACAATTCTTCAAGTTTTACCCTTGGCATAGATACATAGTGATTCTCTTTCTCTCCTGGAAGATAAGGGGCAGAGAGGCTTTCACCTTCCCATGTTTCTACTGCTCATTGCCAATAGCTTCAGCAGCAGTCCCGCCAGTGCTCCCAAGAGCCTGGCTGCTTCAATAATGAAGAAGCATGATCCTCAGTAGTGATGCAGGTATTAGTAACATCACCACACACACAATATTTTAAGGAATGAAATCTGTCTAGAAAACTGGAAAACAAGAGACTCAAAGAGAAATATTCCTATTATTTCATGCACTGTTATTTTTTATTATTATTATTTTCAGGAAAAACATCTTTCAAACTATAGTTCTCCTATGAGTACATACAGTTGTTTCTCTAGTGTGACATCTATGAGACCATATTTTTGCATTCACTTACAACATTGTCCATGCAGAGTTTAATCAAGTATCTCCTAGCCTGTGGCTGAAAACTGATAATGATAGAATTCTCAGTCATGCAAAAAAAAAAAAAAAAAAAAAAAAAGTGAAATGGTAAATAGACAGTGGGAATGCAATTATATTAGGGCTCTCATGTTTTCAAGACTTAATATAAGTTTTGGCAAGGATATTCAGTAAAACTATATTGATTCATCTTTGCCTGTTCTTAGTTTTTGTATTTTGAGCGAACCCCAGCATTATCACATGAACCCACATAAGGTGCTATTTTTGTTTACAATATTTTACTACATGATTAATTTAATTCTGTGCAAAATTTCAGCTTTGTGCATAAAGTTTAACATGACAACTTATCCTATATGAAGCCACTAACAGAGGAGGAAAACTATTTTAAAACTAGGTGCACTGACTTCAATACATTTTAGAGCAGGCCTTGTTTTCATGAACTTCACAAGTTAGTATGCTAGTTTTATGAGAGAGAATCATCAGGACTATGTGGAAAGATGTTGACAGAGTAATTCATATAGTAAAACAGTTCTTAATATACTAGGTTGTATTTTCAATTATGCTTTCTATTTGATTGTTAAAAGCAAATCTTGTTGATCCAGCAATATACACTTGGCTTTGCAGCCACTGTTGCTGTTTAGTAATGTCTTGGGAAATCCTATGCCTTTGAAAATCTATGCAAATCATCTAAGAGGAGCCAACTTTAACACTCAGGTTGAATTAGAAAATAGGAAAACACACAGTGTAAGTAGTTTAAGAACAAATTTGTCTCTAGCTAAAATTAAGCACCAATTCATAGTGACATTGTGAAAACACCAAACTGTACGTTAAAATTCCTAAACATCACTGCTATTCACAACAAGCCAATACAAACATTCGTTATTTCTGTGTCTAAAAGTGAGTTTATAAGTTAGGAAAATGATGTCAGTATAAAAGAATTCCAAACTAATTTTATCTGATGGGCAAGTGAATTCACGTACTGAGATGCTAAATAAATATTTGACAACACCATTCCATAGTATAATTTATTTCACATATGTACTAAATTAAAATGAAAGTTTTTTTTTTCTAAACTGCAAGCAATTTCCAGGCAAACCACTAATTGGGATGATGTTGATGGCTGCCATTGTGTCATGGTGGAGAACTTTCTCACCCTTCCAAAGGTCACAAAGAGTTTTGAGCAAATAATCAAAACCACAAGGCAGAGAAAAGTATAGTAGTTACTGTTTTGTCACTTTAGTGACAGTGAATTTCAATCTATAACACTGAGCACTTCTGCTAATGGGGAAGAAGGAACTGACGTTAAATGTCTGACCTTGTATTTGCATCAAGAAGCACTACCATTATTGATAAGGAGCTCAGAGTTTTGCCTAGCAATGGGCACTGCTGGGAAAATTCATTCCAATGTGGCAGTGCTGTTGTTAGGATACTATTTAAATCTGTGCTGTGTCTCAATGACTGGTGGGAAATACGTTCCTCACACAACAACCAATACACACTGACACTTGATGGCACAGGGAAATACACAAGGGGCATGTAAGAACTACTAGATGTGTTGCACAAACTACTAGATGTGTTGCACAAACAGGTCCAGTGCACAGATTCTTCAGAGAGGAAATTAGATAGCATGCACTATTTTCTACTCTATGCTGAAATGGAAGCTGCAGAGGGACTATACATAATTCCAGGTCCCCACATGGAAAAAGTAGGTCCATTCAGTGGTTCCTACTAAGGCAAAGTTTCTATGAAAATTGCATTTATTTAAGGTTCAACCAAAGAAGGAAGAGTTCAACACCATCCCAAGGATATAGAGAAGCATTTTTTTATACTGTAGTTAGGGTGATAGAGTATCAAACTGGTTTAGACCACACTGTAATGCTAGGGTCAAAATTTGAACTGAAATTCCCTCAAATTGAGAGACTATTATACAGAATTTTGATTAAAACCCCCCTAGAGACAATAGATAGTTGCAAAGATCAGCTATTTTATATCCCAGAAAGGATATATATCAAGGATATATATAAAGGATATATATCAAGGATAAGGTTCATAAGTAATTAAGAAAAATATAGGTAATACTTATCTCAAATGCAAGCCTTACTTATATGTAATAGCATATGGTTTTAAAATATTACAATGTACATACCAGTACAAAGTTTTGGATATTAAATGCAAAACAAAAAGTATTCAATAGAACTTTCACTTACAAAAAATAATTTAATACAATCTGTTCTTTTTTGTCCTTTTTTACAGAAAAAGGACATCTGTTTAACAAAAAACAAAAGAAATGAAATGGAAATGAAAGCTCAATGTGATTTATATAGTGAGATTAAATTCAGAATGACATTTTCCATTTATTTTTTAATACATATTATATTTCCCCCTCTCACTCGCTTCCTTGCCTTGGAGAAACCTGGAATATCTATTGATTGTTCTACAAATCATGAAACCTTAACCAATCTGACATTAAAGTACTTGAGCTATGTAAGAGAAAATTCAAACAGACAGTATAAGAGTTTCTACATTAATCTTCACTCTTGATCTAACAGTTTGTATCATATATGAATATATGGATTCTAGTCTTCTTGATGTACTTACTGTCATGTACACAGGGTCCTTCTCTCTCTAGAGAGTGTTAATACAGAAAAACGCATTTGTTGTGAAGCTTCATTCTAATACAATACAGACTCTGTATAGCACTCTGGAACTGTTCTGGATGAAAAGCATTACATGCACGTAAGCTGTGCTATTAAAAAAAACAAACAAACAAACAAAAAAAAACAATTAGGGAGATTAGAAAGAGTGAAAGACAGAAGGAAAATAGGAGTTCTGAAATAATATTATGGTGCTGGGAAAAAAAACTTTTTATCTTCCCAGGCTTACAGTGCCACATAATTGCCATTGTGAAGTAGCTTTTTGTTTTATTTATTTTTGAAAAATAAATACCCTTTGTGTACATGGATGTTTGGTTGTACTTTGGAATTAGCTGCAGTTCATGGTGATTGAAATACCAGCAATAAACCATTTTCTAATAACATGCAGAAAAAATCAGCAGGTTGACCCAAAAATCAGTACTTATTCGACTACGTACCAGCCTTGTTTCCAAAGTTCCCAGGTCCCAATATCTGCTTTAGAAATGTCTATTTTAAAGCTTTTGGCTTAAATGTCTATGCACAGATGCTACACATGAAATCTTATGGATAAGTGCCCCCAAATAGGACATAGATTTGGTTAGATTTGTGCATGCGTAGATGTATTTGAAAATGTATTTGAATGACAGGCTTGAGTAATTTCATGTATAATTTGTCAAGCAGAAGTCTTGACCACTTATACCAGAATACAAAAAATAATAAATAAATAAATATTTTTTTTTCAAACTACAGGGAAATTAACTGTTATCTTTAATAGTGTATCAGAGAATATGAATGCATGGCAAGGAGCTGTGGCATACTGAATGACTACAGGTTTTTTCAATAAAATAACATTGCAAAAATATGCATCTTTAAACAGCTACTCTGCTACCAATTTGTTATTCCAGTTCTGTCAGACTACCTTGGTGAAATTCAACTAAAAATGTTAGAGCTACACCTATTTCTGACCTCACTCAGTTTGCATTGATGTGTGACATACCCCAATATCAGACTAGGTTAAGTGTAAGTCCAGAGCTGACTGTATATAACATCTTTAGTTAAGTCAAAAAAAAAAAAAAAAGTATAGTTATTCTTCTCATGTTCCATTGTGGGAATAAAAATGTTTTTGCACAGTCACATATTTTAGAGGGAAGAAATGTGGTATTAAGATATGCTTGCAGTGATGAGAAAGCTTAACAGACAACCTTGTAAAATGCAGACAACCAGAATCCTTAAAGCAATTAGGCGGAAATCACTGTGTAAGAAACATTACCACCTCATAGAGTATAAAAGTCGAAAGAAATTTGACTTATAACAAGCCGGCAACTGAAAGCCATGTATTGTCTGTGAAGCACTCGATAGACTGTGAACCTGGATTACTCAGTCAATGGGGAAACAGGGAATGGTCCCGGTCGTCGAGAAAAAAGAAAAAAATTATTAATAATAATAATAATAATATATATATATATATAAACTGTGTTATGGAACTAGTAGGTGCGCTCCTGCTTGTGGGACGCCCACCATTGCAATTGCGAATAAATTACTACTACACTGAGATTCTCACCTGAGCCTATGTTATTGGCTACGGAGTGTTTCTCACAGTTTGGGGGCTCGTCCGGGATCCGGTCACCTACTGGGGAGCCCCACCGCCGCAGCAGCAGGAAGGCATGCCCCGCTGATTTCAGCGGTCCTGTGCATCCACGGTGGCGGTTCTGCGGAGAGCTGACAGAGGGCCCGAGACTGGTTAAAGAGGCAGGATCCGTGAAGTAGTGGGGAAGGGAAGAAGGTAGGCACCCTGCTTTTGAGAATTGATCTGGTAACTCTGTGCACAGACCAAGGTAAGAAATATTAAGTATTGCCTTAGGGGTCGGGTGAGACTCTGTGTGATGTGTGAGTGAGATGTACTTTTGTACGAAGCGAGTGTGGAGTCCTGATCCGCGGTTCCGTAGCTCGGTGAGGGGCGTGGCTAGAGACAGACGAAGAGTGAGGTAAGAGGGGGGAGGCTCCTCCGGAGGGTGGAATGATGTAGTGAACAGTCACTGAGGGCCCTCCCGAGGGAGGCCCTGAAAGTGAAAGGGGAGAAGGAAAAGCAGAGAGCGAATCTAATGGTATTCACAGTGTACCAGATAGTGAGGTAGAAGGTTGGAGAAAGAGGAAGAAAATCTTCAGGGGGAGTAATGGCAAGCAAGGAAAGCTACCTGTGCTGCAGCTTGAATCCTAGCAGGGACAGGCTTTGATAAGATGTTTTAAGTGTGGCCAGGCTGCCACTTCAAATAGGAATATCCGGAGTGGAAGGAGGAGAGAAGGAAAATGGGATGAAATATGGTATACTGATATGTTGTTTCAGTGCCCTGGAGGGCAAAAAGTATGAAATTAAGTTGGCCCCTGTCTGAACCTTTAGTAAATGTGTGAGAAACACTCTGTAGCCAATAACTTAGGTTCAGGCAAGGATCTCAGTGAAGTAGTAATTTATCCAGAATTGCAACGGCAGGCATCCCACAAGCAGGAGCACACCTACTAGTCACACAGTACGGTTTATATACTTTATTTCTCAATGGCCGGGACCCTTCCCTGTTTCCCCATTGACGGGGTAATCCAGGTTCACAACCTATCCAATGCTTCACAGACAATACATGGCTTTCAGTTGCCAGCCTGTTAAATTTCAAATTTCTTTTGACTCTTTTACTGTTTAAAGTGGTAACGTTTCTTCACTTATCTGATTTGACACCGTGATTTTCACCTAATTGTTCTAAGGAGTCGGATTATCTGCATTTTACAAAGTTACCTGCTAAGTTTTCTTATCACTGCAAAGATATCTCAATACCACATTCCTTACCTTTAAACAATGTAACTCTGTAAAAACAACATTTTTATTCCCACAAAAGTACAGACTGGAGAAAGATAAAAAGAAGTGTTGAAAGAGTTATTGAAGGTGTTAAAGGTGTGGTATGTAGTATTTGACAGAGCTGTTTGAAGTTGAATGAGCAGAGGAAGAAGATGTAGGCATTATTTAAGTAACAGTCTACAAGTTTTGGTATACTTGCTGTGGTGTTTGGTCAGTTCCCCAAGTATCAGAGTGAGGGGGGAGGACAGCCTGCTCCACCAGGACCGTCTCCACAGGGGGGCTTCGGCTCCGGCGCCTGAAGCGCCTCCTCCCCCTCCTTCTGCACTGACTTTGGTGTCTACAGTGAGGTTTCTCGCTCCTCCCTCTCCCAGCTGCTGTTTAGCGGCAGGTTTTTGTTTTCGTTTTCTTGGATGTGCTCTGAAGAGGTACAGACTGTGTTGCTCATGGCTTGGCTCTGGGCAGTGGTGGGCCCCTTTGGGGCCGGCTGAAACTGTCCCTTATCTGCCATGGGGAGGCTTCTGGATTCTCCTCACAGGGGCTACCACTGCAGCCTGCCCAGGACCTTGCCATGTGAACCCAGTACACTGGTGTAGGTAGGTCATTAGTGGCCTGTAAAGCATCACGGATTAAATTAACTAACGAAACCCTAAAAGTGATGGGGGTAGAAGGGGCTGGGAAAACAGTGCCAGTTTTGGGGGATACCAAGCTGAGACTAGGGGATAAAAAGATCACCGGGCAATTATTGTATGTACCCAAGGCAGGGACTAACTTGTTGGGAAGGGATTTGGTGATGAAATTGGGCATTCAACTAGTAAATTGTTAGACTGGAATAACAGTGTTATTAATGGAGTGCTCTCAGGCCCTGTGAGCAAATATATATTCACCTCTGAATTACAATATATGTTAATATATTAATAAATTAACAATATTAACAATATATGTTAATATATTAATAAACTATAAAATATTAACAATATATGTTAATATATTAATAAATTATAAAATAAATATATTAATAAATACAAATAAATTACAATATGGAGAAAGAGAAGTCAGGTATATAAGGCATCTAATGTCTGAGGGAAAACAAAGAATAAATCCAGAGAGGATTCAGGGAATTGTTGAAAATTAAGAAAGAACTAAAAAGTTTTAAAAGAACGATTTTTTTAAGGAATCAGGAGCTATGAAGTCTGAAGGAAAATGGATACTCCCTGATGGGAGAGAAATGCTGAATAAAGTGATAATGAGGCAAATATTAACTGTTTTACATCAGAAGAGTCATTGGGAGGTGCAAGCAATGTGTGATGTTGTGCTAAGAAAGTATGTCTGTGTAGGAATATACACAGAAGCACATATGCAGAGGATGTACTATATGTCAAAAGGTAAATAAAAAGGTCTTCTGTAACCCATCTAGAGGGGGACGGGAACCAGGGATTTGACCTTTCCAAAGTATACAGGTAAAGTTTACTGAGTTACTTGTTCGTCCTAATTGACCATGTGACTGGATGGGTGTAAAGCTTTACTGCAAGGGTTCAAGCAGGCCTTAGAGATTGAGTGGGATTTTCACAGCCCCTGGCACCCCTCCTCTTCTGGGAAGGTGGAGCGAATGAACCAGACATTAAAGAAGCAATTAACTAAATTAGTGTTAGAAACCCAACTTCCTTGGGTAAAATGCTTACTCCTACAGGTTCAAACAGCACCAAGAAAGGATATAGGAATTTCACCATATGAGATACTGTTCAGATTGTCCTATTTGGGCAGAAGGGATGAGATACCACAATTCAAAACAAGACAGTTTCCTTGAGAACTATATTCTGGGGTTGTCCTCTTCTTTGTCATCTCTCAGGACCTGTGGGTTGTTGGCTCAAACCCCACCTTTGGAATTCCCCAATCACCACCATCACCCAGGAAACCGGGTCCTGATTCGGACCTGGAAAGAGTCAACTCCGGCCTGAATGGGAAGGACAGTTACTAACCACTGAAACAGCCGTAAGAACTGCGGAAAAATGTTGGACTCACTATACTCGAGTGAAGGCATCCGTCGACCCTAGTATCTGGGAAGCTGTTACTACAGAATACTTGTTGGAAGTTGAAATTGAAGAGAAAAATCTCATAGTGGATTCTGAGTATGATAAAAGCTTACAATTGTAAACTAACCTTTTATTTTCACAGGTAACTAACGACTGTGACTTGTGATTGAGAGAAAGGACAGACCTATAGAGAACTGCAGTGCTCCCAAGGTGGGGGGGGTTGTTATAGTAGTAGTGTACATCTTATTCTTTGTATTGATAATTATTTGGAAACCTAAGGTTTAAAAATAATGACAGGGAAAAATCGATTACTAATTTTGTTTTTAGTGATTCTAGGCCTCAGAGAAGGCCTCGGTCAATTGGCAACTTGGAAAAGGCATGACCAGATAATAGCAAAAACGGGATACCCCATCAAAATATGGGTGACTGTGACAGGGTTATGTACCACAATCTGTCACGTTTGATGCTTGTGAGGTGTTAGCTTGTGGAGATTTAAATGCCCAACGACAATTGAACAGAGAGAACAAATAACTGGGAGAGACCCAACAGCCAGATTGAGAATAGCTGTATGGAAACAATCCTCTATTGCAATCAGAGAAAGGGAGAAACTCAACGAGAAAACAGGAGAGAAAACAGGAGGCCCTCTGAAATGTGGCAGTTCAAACAAGGTATTGGGATGTGAATGCCTGGATAGAATGGGTCAAATATACCGTCCAGAGTCTCAACCTAGCTACTGCTATGCTTGTGCCTCGGGATGACCGATTGCCCAGATAGTGCCCTTCCCATGGGGGTGGACTGAAGACTCCCAAGGGATGCGATGTATGATTGCATTGTACCAAGAAAAGACTGCCTGGGGAAATGAGGCCTGTAAGTCTCTTTTTGCTGTTCCTTGCATGATAGCAATATCGCGGTTCCCCCTGCATTCTCTACAGCTATAGGTAACCATACAGCTTGCCTTTCACAGCAGGGTGTGAGTGCTACCCAGCATCTGGGAGAATTTGCCTTGTGCTACCAAGGACTTGATGGGAAACTGCTCAAGACTAGAGATCTCCAGGGCAGATCTCTGGTGGTACGGTGGAGGGAAGATCTTACGGTCCACCCTACCATCTAATTGGGAAGGCACTTGTGCACTTGTTCAATTAGCTATACCCTTCACCCTGGCATTTGAGAGAGAAACATCACAAATACCCAGAAGAAGTAAAAGAGGCTTAGGAATATCATTTGATGGTAGAGTATACATAGATTCTACTGGGGTACCTAGAGGAGTTCCGGATGAACATAAAGCCAGAAACCAAATTGCTGTAGGGTTTGAGTCACTGTTCTGGTGGGTAACAATCAATAAAAATGTGGATTGGATTAATTATATCTTTTATAATCAGCAGAGATTCATCAATAACACCAGGGATGCGATGAGAGGAATCGCTGAACAACTAGATGCCACCAGGAAAATGGCTTGGGAAAACAGGGATAGCATTAGATATGACGCTCGTGGAGGAAGGAGGTGTGTGTGTGTGTGTGATACAGAGCAACTCATTGTTGCACTCTTATACCTAACAATACTGTCCCAGATGGCTCAGTAACTAGAGCATTGTAAGGGTTTACCACCCTTGCCAGAAAAAGTAGCCATATTTACATCCTTGATCGTAGTTATAGGAGTTTTGACAGCCATTGGTTGCTGCATTATCCCCTGTGTAAGAGGACTAGTACAGTGGTTAACTGAAACCGAACTATTGAAACAAATGACCATGGAGCTACCACCTTACTCAGATAAGGTGATAATGAGGAGATAGAAAGCAAAGAAGAAGAAGAAATCTACCAAATTACACCTTAGAGAAAGGTTTTGCAAAAATCAACAGTTTATAAAAAAAGAAAAGGGGGGAACTGTAGGAATAGAAATGTTGTTTTTGCAGAGTTACATTGTTTAGAAGGAGGGAATGTCGTACTGAGATATGCTTACAGTGATAAGAAAGCTTAGCAGGCGACCTGGTAAAATGCAGACAACCAGACTCCTTAGGACAATTAGGTGAAAATCACGGTGTCAAGTCAGATAAGTGAAGAAACATTACCACTTCAAGCAGTAAAAATGTCAAAAGAAATTTGAAATTTATCAGGCCGGCTACTGAAGGCCATGCATTGTTTGTGAAGCATTGGATAGATTGTGAACCTGGATTACCCACTCAGTGGGGAAACGGGAGGGTCCTGTCATCAAAAAGTATATAAACTGTGTTTTGGAACTAGTAGATGCACTCTCTCCTGCTTGTGGGGTGCCCGCCATTGCAATCGCAAATAAATTACTACTTCACTGAGATCCTCGCCTGAGCCTAAGTTATTGGCTATGGAGTGGCCAATAATATATGGCTATGCTTTACTAGCATAAAGGGAGATGGGGGAGGGGGGGAAAAGAAGGAAAGGTAAAGGTCAAATAATTAGCTAGTTTCAAACCCAATTCCTTCAGCTAATAAGGGACAATTCCTGGAAAGATTTCTACAGAGATGGGCATAGTGGGCACAAGGCCACTGCAAAGAATACCAAGGCACTTCTAGACGCAATGGAGTCCAGCAATCAAAAGACCACTGCAGAGGAAACTACTGTATGGCAAGTTTCCTCCTGAACTCTAAATACTCTGTTACTGCAGTCTGGCAAAGTTGGGAAACAACATGCATGGAGAAACCCATAGTGGTTTCTAGTGAATTTGGGGAAAGCATAAGTGAAGAGGCAGGAATCTGGAAATAAAACTGAGTTTGCAACACTGGGCTACTCAGTCTCTGCAATGACCTTCTGGAATCTGAAAGTCTCTTCTGAGCCATAGGACCTAATGCAGGACATAACAGCTCAGAGGCCTCAAAGCTGCTGTTTAGGAAGAGTAACGACTTCCAGAACTGGCCCCCTTTTCTGCAAGATCTTACTCATTTCTGCGCACTAACCCACCCTTCTATAGCTGGCACTTGCTCATTTTCTCTGACAAGTACTTAAACTGTTTTTCATTTCTTTTAAGTTTGTTGAAAAGGTAAGAAGAGAATTTGGTCAGCATTCAATGAGAGTCTAGAACAATTAGGAGAAACTTCAGACAGTTAAGTTAAAAGGTCAAGCTATTGAATGTAGGTTTGCAGCTTAAAAAATATCAGAAAGTATCAGTAATAACTTAGTTAACCAGTCATTCTAGAATGACCAGTGCAAAGTAAAAATCTAATAATTTTAAAAGAATGCTAATGTTAGAGCTGGATGTGAATTTTTAAATAAAACCTTGTTCATCACGCAGTGGCTCAGTTGAAAACAGGACACTATGCATGGATATATTCTCTTAACACTTCAAATGTGTATACTGAGACATTCCACAGATGGCAAATGGAGAAGAGAGACCACGTTGTATACACATCTCTGAAGTCTTTCCACAACTGATTGCTTATTTGTCAAAACTGAAAGCTGTCTAGAGGATTTTCTGAGTGAGCTTTTCTTGGATTGAATTTTCAAGTTGTGCCACGATACAGACAAGAAGGAAAAAAGCAGTCCAGAAAGTCAGTAGGTGAAGCATTATATTATCATTAGCTGGCCTCCATCAAAAGATACAGTTTTCAGCCTTCTACATCTTAAGCAAATACACAGGTGGCAAAGACACAGCTGCCTCCTCTTCCCTGAGGGATGAAACATGGAACTTTCTTTCTTACAGCCTTTTATACAAAAAATACTAGTTCAAATTTATTCTGTATTGTTCCATTCCTTCCCACATTTTTTATCAAATAAGAACTGATATTGGGCCACGGAAAGTCCACTCCACATTTGCCTCTCATATTGCCTTAAACAGATCCCCATTGGGCTAATTATTCTGAACTCCTCTTCATTAAGAAAAAAATAATATTATCCTGCAATACCACTTATTTTTTGTAAAATATTTTTTTTTCTTCAGGTTGCTGCAACTCTGATTCCAAAATTGCTTTCTTTTCACTGCAGTGATAGGATGATCTATCCCCATCTTTATAACAGAGTGCAGAATTTCACACTGAACTAAAAAAATATAAGAAATCATGTGATAATCTTATTTATTTATTTATTTATTTTTGAATGTGAACCAATGGAATTTAGAAACTGCTAGTCTAGGCCTTCTGCAATTCAGCTGAACATGCCCAAATTGTTTATACATATTTCACATTTCTGAGGCTTTCTTCCCTCCTATACAAACCAGACCAAATGTATGCATGAACCAGGTCATTCTCCAAAATCTGGAGAGTGAGACAGTTGATTCAGAGAAGTGCCAACAAATGGTATGTGCATGTACTGGCTGTTTACCTGTGGGTTCTGAGAAAGGACTCTTTCATAAGAAACCATTTTTACTGTTAATCAAACCAGAAGGTTTCATCTTTAAAGGAATTAATGCATTTCATTCCAAACAGCAAAATTGTGTTTTTCTACCGTGGCCACTTCTGTTTCAACAGAACTGCATCAACATCAGACATTACCTGCTGGGAGAGGTTTTTCTCCTCAATTTTGCCCATCTCCTCAATTTTGTATGTGGTATTGTGACCGCTGAACAGATGTAACCTGTAAGAGTGCTATTAACAATATTAATTTGGCTCTGATAGTGGTTTTATGCAATGCTCATAGAGGCAACTGAGCACATGCATTACTTTAAAGCACTTGGCTGACAGATGAGACTTTGTGGATTGTACTGCAGTTATCACCTTCAGCTTTCCACGCACGTGGCTGCAAGGTAAGCAAACACGCACCTGGGACCTTTACCACCTGGGACCAAACGTGTTTCCAGCAGCCATTTCACATCCCAACCCACAAACTGGAAGAGCAGGGGGCACCTGCAGACCTGGAGGAAAGCAGACAGCGCGGACATGTCCAGCAGCGCTACCAGACAGCTGCACCAACCCTCCCTCTCCTATTTTCTATGGGATTTCACCCCATGAGGCACCCTCCCTCCCCATCCACCGCAACGCCCGCCATCTCGCGCCCCCCTCCGCCCGCCACCTGGGCCTGTAGGGGGAGGGAGGAGCAAGCCACCAGGGCGGGGCGGCCCGGGCTCAGGGCGCAGGGGCGGTGGCAGCGGCAGTCACGTGGGGGGCTCCTACTGGCGGCGGCGGCCCCGCCCCGCCCCAGGTCGGGGAGGCGGTGGCGGCGGCGACGACGACGAGCAGGGAGGGAGGGGGTGCGCGCGCGCGGCCGTTGCACCTGGCGCCGTCCTCGGGGCTCAGCGTCGTCAGGACGACGGGGCCCCGCCGCCGCCATGGTGAGTCCGGGGGTGAGGGGGGTGGGCTGCCGCCGTGCCCTGAGGGAGAGGATGGCGGTTAGGGCTTCGAGGGGGGAGCGGGAGGGTTCCTGCGGCGGGTGCGGGGGCCAGACCTTAGGGGGGAAGAAGGGGGCCCCTGAGGTACTGCCGCCTCTCTGCTGCCTCTGTGTAAAGGCTTGGTTGGGCTCCCTGCGCTTCTAGCCCAGGTATTTTGAACCTGAGCAAAACAGAAAACAGCCTTGATAGCTAATTAGAGGTGGAATCAAAAGGGTGGGCGTGCTACTGTGTCATACCGTGTTTTTGGGGTGGAGGGATTTGCCAGGCAGAGGTTTGGGAAATTGCTACTGCTGCTACAAGGGTGAGTAAACAGCAGCGTGGCTGCGGGTGGGGTGGTGTTGGTGAGGTAGTTACGGTGTAACTTAGTGATGTGCCCTACTTTTCACTGGTATGCCACCACACGTCTTGGTGGAGCTTCTGGGATGGGGAGTATCTGAGAAGTAAACCAAGTAGAAATGAATTTATCTCCTGGGCTAACGTTAGGGAAAATGGCAGACTGAAAAACAACAAACTAAATGGCTTTTATGGAGTATATCACAAACATAAGTGAATATTTTCCACTTACTCAGAGGAAGATGAAGAAGGAATTGATTTCACGCACTTAACATGCAGTGTTTAATATATGAAGTGTCAGCGTTTCTACAAATCTGAAATGTTGTTGGCTTATTGCTCACTTATTCTGACAGCAGACTGAAATATTTAGTGATATTAGTTAAAATTAGAGAGAATGTGGGGCTAGCAGATGTGGAAAGTTGAAACGAAAAGTCAGATTTTCACTGAAGCATAGCAACTATTTTTAGGTTAGTGTAGAAAAGTAGTACTAATCTTGGCACGGTGACAATATTGATCTGAATGCCAGCAGAAGGCTATACATTAACAGTACTTCAACTGTTTTGTCAATTAGGAGTCAGAATAACAGCATCAGTTTCATATAAATTATCAACTTGCCTGATAGTCCTAGTAGTATTTTTTCCCCAATCAGACATGCACTTAAAAGGGATATGCTAAGTATGACAAAACCATATGAAACTGTGTAATCGAAGAGTTTTCTCTCCTTGTTCAGACAGCAGCCCGGAGCTAATTTAGACAATAGGCACAACATTCATTTGTATTCTTTCTAATAAACGTTTTGGGAAGGTGATTTGTATACTTCATAAATTTCTTCTTCTTCTTTCATTTATCATTTCAGCACAATACAAAAATGGTTACACTGTTATCTGGACATATGTGGACAAGGTATATTGAGTGACTTGATTGTGATAGGGTTGGAGTCCAGTGTTCTGTCAGCTTTTGCAAAACAGCTTTCCCACTTGAATTTTGTAACATGTGGTGGGATATTTTATTTGTTTGTAAAGCTTCTGTGAAGAAGCAAAGAATAACTTCTAAATGTTGCAGGTCAGACTTGTGTTCTTTAAAATGCAGTATGTCTGAATCCACTGTTACAAAAGATATATAGCAGGCATTACAGGAATACAATGGTGGACTTCAAATTCACAGCGTAATGGTTTCTTCTCTGTCAAACCCATGTTTATTTTTCAGGATCAAGAAGTTACTTACATACTTCCTTAAAAGTTTAAACTAGTTATTCTTGAGCTTGAGCATTTTTTACTGATGGTTTGTTAAAGATGAAACTCTTCTCTCAGACTGATTTTTCCAAAAGTATGCCATGCTATAAATGTCTGAAAATCTGTGCATATAGTGTGTTACTGCAAGACTGCTTGGAACCAAATGGATTATTTCTGTGATGAGATGAACGGTCCCTGTGAATGATGTTGTGGTGACAGCTGCTGTGGAATCAGTTTCAGTGTTTTTGATCAGAGTTAGTTGAATGGTCAAAGGGAAGTACCTTTTTCAGGTGTTTTGAACTTAGGCTTCTGCAAATGCCGTCTGAGTCTCTGGTGCTTAAGGAAGGACATGTTGTTTAACCTGCCCAAGAAAAGAAAGCCTGGCGTCTGTAAGGTGCATCCTTTTGGCAGCCCCATTGCTGTCCCTTCAATACCCTTCAAATCTCTTTGAGTGATTCCATCTGGGTTATTATCTTTGCTTTGGAGAAACACTGCACTCATGTGAGATGAGGCCTGGAGCTGGAAACATGCCCCTTTCTGGGCCTGCATTCTTAAAACCACGAGCTGTTGCTGTACAGTCCACAAGAGCTTAATGGCAACAGACTGATACCAAACTTTAAAATGTTGGCTACGCTTCAAGGTATACTCTTTTTCTGTCAGTGTTTTCCTCTGCTCTTCTTCAGGCAGAAGGAAATAGGAAGCTCTGTTTTCATTGGGTTCGGTTACTTTTCAATTGGTTAACCAGTATGTTCTGTAAATTTAAATCAAGGAGCTGAGACATCATCAAGTCTGCATAAATGTGAAACTCTACCAGTATGTCAAGTTTTTTTGGTCCTCAGATGCTAAAATTGAGGTCAGAGCTTCACTGAGCAAAGGCCTTTCTGGATCATTGCTTAATATTATGTAGTAGTTATTCAAATATTACGGGCCAAAATGTCTGAGCATACAAGTAGTACTGAACATGTCTATAACATACTTCCTAAACAAAAGTATTGAGGATATTTTATTTCTACAGAAATTCAAGGACTGTAAGCTTTGGGAAATACTAACAGTTAAGTGAATGTCCAGCTTCTTTAAGTCTTAACCTTTTACCTTTCCTGGAGCAGTTTAAAAAAGTATTTTGGAAATGCTACTGTAATGCTATTTCCTTTGAAGTCAGACATAATTGCTGCATGTAATCATGAAGACATAATTTTGTCTCTTGTAACTGAAAGCTTTTATTAATCATACAACACTTATATCGTGTGTGCAGTGGCAACACAGATCTTGTCATATTTGTTTTCTGGTTCATTCTTGGGGGAGATTGTTCCAAAGAGCAAACCTCCACTAGGCAAAAATTTCACACTCAGTGGTAAGAAAAACATCGGTTCTGACATTGTTTGCAGTGCAGATCAAGCGCTGCTTTAAAACAGCTTTGGAGAAGCTTTAGCTTCATTTCTGTAATGAACTATATCTTCTATATAATTCTATATAATTCTGAAGAGCAGTTGTCTTTGGGGAAAGAAACCAGTATTCAAAATCTGTCTCTCAGGTGGTCAGAGGAGGGGATTCAGCTTCAACCATGCAATCAGGACTTAAGCCATAATTTCAGTTACAGTTTGAGCTAGCATAATAGGAAAAAATAATTGACCTTCTGTATATGGGTAGTGTGTTTGGAGAAAGGGCTGCATCAGTCCAACTTAGAATAGCGGAAATTCCTGGAGAAATGGACCTGCAGAAGAATTTCTAGGTTTGCACGTTAGGAGAGTTGGTACTGACATCAGTGTGTCTGCAGGCTAGTATACTGGAGACTGGGAATAAAACTAGTCATATGTGTAGCACTACAATTATATATTGACACAATGATTCAGAGCTGGAATTTTGAAAGGTGTACTCCTAAGGGCTCTGATGAATCTGTGATGTGGATTAAATTTGGATGGCTGAAACAGAATGGCTTTCCATAACCAAATACTCATGCATTCAAGCAAATGGATACCAGCTTTTCTTTGTGATTTTCCAAAAATGTATCACAGTCTGAATGTCTAAATGTTTATTATAATATGAATCTGTGAAGGCTGTGTGAAACCAAATAGATTTTTGTCACGAGATGAATTTTAATGAGTAAACAGTCCCTGTGGATGATGTTGAGGAGAAAGCTGCCTAAGAATTCATTTCAAGCTTTCTGTTTAGAATGTCAAAGTTATGTGAATGCACCAAGGGAAATTTATTTCTCAAGTATTTTGAATTTAGGCTTTTGCAAACTGTATTTGAGCCTGTTTGATGCTTGAGAAGGGATTTGTTACATTCTTGCTCAAGAAAAAAAAGGCACCACTTCTGAAGGATACAGAATCTGAAAGATGCATCCTCTAGCTTTCTGATGGGCTACAGTCAACAAGTGCTTGATCCATTCAACTTTAATTTTCTGCCATAGGTCTGTTGCTCTTGAAACCGGTGGAGTAGACGGTACAGGTTTCCCTGTGTTCCACTTGGACAATCAAATCTACAGATTACTTCAGTTGAAGGCTTTATTCTACTTTTTAAGCAATAATCTATAAATGCTTCATTGTATGCTGTTTTTGTTTGGAAGATCATGACCTTAAAAGAGAAGTTATGGACAAATATATGGACAAATGAACAAAAGGAAATATGTAGTCATTAAAACTTTTTTTGTGTGTGGGCAACCAATAACAAAAAAACACCTAAAAGAAGGTTTACTAATCAGTATATGTCTAAGAGGTAGAACTATGCTTTAGCAGATGAGGATAAAACCTTATCAATCCCATTTTTTCAGCTGTCTCTTTATATATACTTGAAGAATGTTTAGACATGCAATTAACAACTTTTTCCAAATTTGTTGCTGTTTAAGCACTTTTCTTTCCCTGAGCTGAACTGCTCTCTCTGGTGACTTTGTAGGAGAGAAGGTGAGTCTCGCTTACAAGGATGGACAGCTCAGCTAGTAAGTTTCACTAACTTGTTGGGCCTTAATAACCTGGCTACCTGCAGTTGAAAAGCCATACTCTGAAGAAAAATTGATTGGTGTTTTCCAAGTACAGCTGGCAGAAAGTGTCTGCACTTCTGAAAGCTAAAGGGGAAAGGGTGCTGTCAACTACTTGGCCAACTGCGAATGGGTGGATGGGGCAACCCCAGGCACCCCCGGGTCTGCTTGAAGGGGCAGCTGAGCTGAAGTGGCTGAAGGTGCCAAGGTAGAGCTGCATGGCTGCAGAGGTGAGCACTGATGTTTGTGAGTGACCTTCATCTGTCGCCAAGTGAGAGTGGGGCCTTGCAGAGCCAGACTGATGCCCTCCAGTAAAATGTGAATGATGTGCTCTGAATACCAGTGCTGGCAAAACAAGAAAGATGGCTTTTCTGGAAGCAAACCAAACAGCAAAATGGGCAGTGTGGCCAGCTGCTTCTGCCTGGCAGGTTTTATCTCGGACAGAGCTCGCTGTGGGGAGACTTTAAAGACAGTATGGCCTTTATGGGCAGCCCTAGGTCAGTGAGGCATTTTGGAAAGGTGGAGAGAGATTCCTGGGTGTGTTTGATCTTTTCTGAAGGTGAGCTGTGATGGTTTATAATACCAACACAAGAGCAAAAGGCTTTCATGTGAGGTGTCAGTGGCTTTTGATCCATCAGTTTGTCACAGTGCTGGAAGAGGAAAGATACAGTAGATATCTGGAAGTGCTGAGGGAGCTGAAAGCCTGCTGAAGGCAGCTTGCTGGGCTCAGGTAGTGGGTTCCAGGGGAAAAGGTGGTTAGCTGCCACGACAGAGCAGCATGGCTGGGATTTCCAAGTGCACAGAGCCAAAGCCTGAGGCAGAGCATGGGAGCAAGAGCCTGGGTGGCAGACAGCATCTGCATGTTCATATAAAATACTGCCAGTTTGTTGCCACTGTAGATGTGCATGGTCTGAGATGGCATCACCTTTTGACATTCAATTTTGTTGTGTTTGATATCCTTTGTTTCAGTCCCGTTAGCAGTGCACATCCATTCTCCTGCTTTTGTTGCCTAGATACAGTTACGTTTTGCTGCTTGCTCAGTGTTAAATGAGTCTGCTCGTCTGCCATTTCCAGTGCATTAATTGCATGTTTCTAGAGGAAGCACCAGTTAGCAGCAATTCCCTAACCATTGAAAAACATTTTGTAGTATAACATGAGGTAATCCTTAATCGTTAGTCAGGGAAGATTTTTGCTTTTCTTCTTCATCCTCTATTTTTCTCCTGTAGTTAATGGCATGCTAAAAGTTCTCCATTTGATGACTGCAGTTCTGCTACCCAGAGCAGTTTGAGCACTCTGATCTGGGTTTTCTTCTGCTGTAGCAAGAGGCAATTTCAGCTGCATGGTGAAGGTGAAATGGCTCAGGCAATAGTTGGGCGTTCCCACGGAGGAGCAGAGATGTGCAGCGAGTTGGTGGGTTTTGTGTTGGGTAGCACAAATCTGCACATCAGGGACCTGAGTAAAACCTCAATTTTAATTTTGACAAGATTTTCCTTTAAAGCATCTTGTTCTTATGATGCCTATTACTGCATAAATAATACTAAATAAATCCTGTTCTTGCCAGTAGAAACCTGAAAGATTCTATGCTTTTTACATATGGCAATACTTACAGCTTAGCTAGGATGTTTGCTGTGTCAACACCAGGAGAAGGGAAATGAATGGATTTAATTCTAAACTGCTGTCTCCTTTGGTGACAGTGACCCACCCTTTGGTTTTGTTACTGACTTGGTAAGTAACTCAACCCTGCTAACAGTTTGTCTTCTCTTTTCGCTGGTGTCGTTTGGGGTCTCAAGATTTCCTCTTTGTCAAACCCACGTTTACTAAAAAATGCTTACTTTAGCACTCTAATGAGCAAAGTTATTAAAAAACACAATCTCAAAAACAACTTGATTTGAAAAGTTAGCAGGTTGAATGTCCTCATCTACTCTGATATCACTGGAAATGAGATCCATAAGTATCTCTGGAATTGAGCCATTATAGCTGAGTTGCTAACAAAGTGGTTACACATATTAAGAAAATGGTCCTGTTCAATAGAGGACTAAATGATGACTGAAATCGCATCATCTAAAAAAAGTGACTATCAACAAAATGAGTAGTATAACCTTATTTTGATGCTGAACATAATAAAATAGAATTTCTAAATGGCTTAGATGAGCATGATAGATCGGGATGAATATTTGTTTCTTCACAGAGGAAAATTAACTTCTTTGAGCATGCTGCAGTTCCTTGTCAATTTGTGTACAAAAACATATGTGCACAACTCCATCAAAAAATGTGTCTTCACTTCACTAATTCTGTTATAAACAGGAGAGTTAACTGTTAGACCAGAAGAGAATAATATGGTGACAAGCTAGCTGTGATGTATCAGAAAGTTATGTTCTAGGACTAAAGGTAGTCGTCATATTTAATAATGTGGAAGAGGAAGCAAAAAGATGAGACACAATGTGTATATGTACATACTACATTTTATAAAATGAAAAAAGCGATAGTTATGTAAGAAATTTAGTGAAAGTAAATATCAGGTAATATTTTAAGGAAATCTTCAGCCTTTACCTTACTGTAACCAGTCTTAGAAAAGTGAAGTGAAGATGCTAAAGCAAGAGGTCAGTTAAGGAATATGAGAAATGGCCCAGAATTGAAGTAATAACCAACTAGCTGTGGAAAACAGGCTTTGGTAGAGCACCGTTAGTTTTCCCTTGCATATTTTGTTCTGTTTGTTTCCCGAACTCCTGTCAGAATGTAGACATTTCCTGTATCTCTTATGCTTACAGGAAATCCAGAGCTGGTTTTAGAGTAATATTCTGTTACGTATGTTCAATGTTACCTCTCTTTTTTCATTCTGAACTGATTTTTCTGTTGTATTTCATGTTTTTGTACAATTTGAAACATGCTTTTCTGTGGTTTTTGTGTACCCTGTCATTAACACAGGCAAACTTGCTATCAAATGTGAAAGCAAAGAAAGAAGAAATATTATTTCTGCATCCACAGTTATTTTGTAACACTGGACAGGTATTTTGAGGGTGTGTTGTTGTCAGCACTGTCTGACTAAAGAAGAGGAAGTCATATTTTTCAAGGTTATTAGAATATTTTCACAACAGTTGATGAACACTTCCTTGACTGGCTTTATTTTTTATTTTTTTTAAAATAGAAAATTAGCAAGTCAAGATACAAAAGTCAACCAAAAAAATAAATAGCACAGTCCTATTACTTCAAAGAGGTGATAGATATATGTACCCAGGGTAATTACTTCATTAATGAATTCTGTGATTAATGGCAGTTTCAGATAATCAGGAAATCCTCAAAAAAGGAATAGATTGTCCAATATATTGACCTTCTCTTTTTGACACCAGTTGCACACAATCAGCCCCCTTATGTTCTGTCTAGAAGATGACAGCCTCCATTATGCCATGTCTGCTGTTGATTTGGCAAAAAAATGAAACTGAAGAGCCTTAAAGGGTTCCCTCTCTTCCGAGATTCAAATGCAGGATCATTCTAGAGGCTGATCTACTTTTTCAGAGTAAAGAAGTAAAGGTTTTTTCATTTATTTAAATATTCCATAAGAATATTTTGATATGATAACTATAGCTAGTGTATACACCAGCACATATAACTGAGAGAATCACAGAATGGCTTGGGTTGGAAAGCACTCTAAAGATCATCCAGTTCCAACCCCCTGCCATGGGCAGAGATACCTCCCAGATTGATCGGGGCCTCCTCCAATCTGGTCTGGAACACTTCCAGGGATGGGACATCCACAGCTTCTCTGGGCAACCTATGCCAGTGCCTCATTACCCTTGGAGTGAAGAATTTATTCCTAACATCTTATTTAAGTCTCCCCTCTTCTAGTTTAAAATGAGAACTAAAACCTTTCTATCACTATCTGCCTGAGTAAAAAGTCGCTCTCCATCTTTTTTATACGCTCCCTCTAAGTACTACTGAGAAGCCACTATAAAGCCTTCCTTGAGTCTTCTCCAGGCTGAACAGCCCCAGCTCTCTCAGCCTCTTTTTGTAGCAGAGGTGCTTCAGGCCTCTGAGCAACTTTGTGGCCCTCCTCTGGACCCACTCTAACAACCCCACATCCTTCATGTGCTGGGGACCCCAGACCTGGATGCAGCACTCTAGGTGGAGCCTCACAAGGGCAGAGCAGAGGGGCACGATCACTTCCTTCCATATGCTGGCCACCCCTCTGTCAATGCAGCCCAGGATGCAGTTGGCCTTCTGGGTTGCAAGCACTCACTTCCAGCTCGTGTCTAGCTTTTCATCTTCCAGAACCCCCAAGTCCTTCTCTGCAAGGCTGCTCTCAATGAGTCCTCATGTCTCTGTCCTCATGTCTGGCATTGCCCCAGCCCAGGTGCAGCACCTCGAACCTGGAGTAGTTGAACCTTAGGTTCACATAGGCCCGCTTTTCTAGCTTGTCCAGCTCCCTTTGGATGGCATCCCTTCTTTTTGGGGTATTAACTGCACCACTCAGCTTGGTGTCACCTGCAGACTTGTTGAGGGTACACTTGATCCCACTGTCCATGTCACTAAAAAACAGCTTTGAACCTGTTTCTTGCCTCATCCGCAACTTGTTTTGTAGTTATGGTACTTTGTATGGAGGGCAAGTCGCATGCTTCTCATAAGCAGTAGTAAAAGCTGCATTTTCTTCAGTTTAACTTGGATTTCTAAATGCAAGCATACGGGTCATGTCTACTGTCATTTATTTACCAGAGTCTGCAAGTCAGTCTAGGTTTGATTTAAATTCTAAAGATACCTTTCATAAACAGAGATAAGTCTTTTTCCCATAAGAGCCGCCAGAAATATAGATTGGTTGTAGGTTTAGATTTTCACCCTGGCCACAAGAGGAAAATACTTACTAGTCCCAAAAATCTGTGCTATGTTATGTAGTGCTTTAGCTTTTTAATGCAGGAGTTAAGTAGCTGGAAATACCAGTAGTCTTGAGCACACATTTTATCTGTTTGTATTAAATAGTATTGTATTAAATACCTCATGTCTTATGAATTTAAATGCTGTGTCATCTTCATATAGTGAGCATATGTCCATGTTATTGTACATATGGGAGTCTACAGAATAAATAAAAGTAGTATAATAATAGATTTTGCACTGGCAAAGCTACGGCATACTTCACAGAATCACAGAATTTCTAGATTGGAAGAGACCTCAAGATCATTGAGTCCAACCTCTGACCTAACACTAATAAGTCCTCCACTAAACCATATCCCTAAGCTCCATATCTAAACATTTTTTAAAGACCTCCAGGGATAGTGACTCTGCCACTTCCCTGGGCAGCCTGTTCCAATGTCTAACAACCCTTTCGGTAAAGAAGTTCTTCCTAATATCCAACCTAAACCTCCCCTGGTGCAACTTTAGCCTGTTCCCCATCGTCCTGTCACCAGGCACATGGGAGAATAGACCAACCCCCACCTCGCGACAGCCTTCTTTAAGGTACCTGTAGAGAACAATAAGGTTGCCCCTGAGCCTCCTCTTCTCCAGGCTGAACAAACCCAGCTCCCTCAGCTGTTCCTCATAGGTCTTGCTCTCCAGACCCCTCACCAGCTTTGTTGCCTTTCTCTGGACTCACTCGAGCATCTCCATGTCCTTATTGTAGTGAGGGGCCCAAAACTGAACACAGTACTCAAGGTGCAGCCTCACCAGAGCTGAGTACAGGGGGACAATCACTTCCCTAGTCCTGCTGGCCACACGGCTTCTTGTACAAGCCAGGATGTTGTTGGCCTTCTTGGCCACCTGAGCACACTGCTGGCTCCTATTCAGCTGATTATCAACCAATACTCCCAGGTCCTTCTCTGCCTGGCAGCTCTCCAACCACTCATCTCCCAGCCTGTAGCACTGCTTGGGGTTGTTGGGCCCAAGGTGCAGGACCTGCTACTTGGCCTTGTTGAACTTCATTCAACATTCCATTGGCCTCAGCCCATGGGTCCAGCCTATCCAGATCCTCCTGCAGAGCCTTCCTACCCTCGAGCAGATCGACACACGCACCTAACTTGGTGTCGTCTGCAAACTTACTGAGGGTGCACTCAATCTGCTCATCTAGATTACTGATCAAGATATTAAAGAGAATGGCCCTAGTACTGAGCCCTGGGGGACTCTACTAGTGACCGGCCTCAAACTGGATTTAACTCCATTCACCACGACTCTTTGGGCCTGGCTACCCAGCCAATTTCTAACTCAATGAATCGTACTCCAGTCCAAGCCAAAAGCAGCCAGTTTCTTGAGGAGAATGTTGTGGGAAACGGTGTCAAAAGCCTTACTTAAGTCAAGGTAGCCTTGACTTCAATACCATCCACAAGACCAATACCATCCACAGCCTTTCCCTCATCCACTAAGCGCGTCGCTTTGTCATGGAAGGAGATCAGGTTCATCAAGCAGGACCTGCCTTTCATAAACCCATGCTGACTGGGCCTGATCACCTGCTTGCCCTGTAAGTGCCACGTGATGACACTCAAGATAATCTGCTCCATGAGCTTCCCTGGAACTGAGGTCAAACTGACAGGCCTATAGTTCTCCAGGTCTGCCCTCCGGCCCTTCTTGTAGATGGGCGTCACGTTTGCTAGCCGTCAGTCAGCTGGGACCTCCCCCGATAGCCAGGACTGTTGATAAATGATGGTAAGTGGCTTGGCTAGCTCCTCTGCCAGTTCTCTCAGTACCCTTGGGTGGATCCCATCTGGCCCCATCGACTTGCGTACATCCAAGTGCCGTAGCATGTCGCCAACCATTTCCTCATGGATAGTGAGGGCCACATTCTGCTCCCTATCCCCTTCCACCAGCTCAGGGTACTGGGTATCCAGAGAACAACCAGTATTGCCACTAAAGACTGAGGCAAAGAAGGCATTAAGCACCTCCGCCTTTTCCTCATCTTTTGTAACAAGGTTTCCCCCCGCATCCAGTAAAGGATGGAGATTCTCCTTAGTCCTCCATTTTGCGTTGATGTATTTGTAAAAAGATTTTTTATTGTCTTTAACGGCAAAAGCTAGTAACAGTCTGCAAATTAGCTTTATATATATATATATTTTTTATGCATATAAATGGAAAGTATGTTCTAGATGGATATCAAAACTTCTGAGGAAGCTTCTGCAACTGCAGAATGGTTATGTTGAATGATTAAGGATTTTTAGTGGTCTGTGATACTAAATGTTCAGATATTGGACCAGAATTAATGAGATGTAAGTTCTCCTGTCTGTTTTACCACAGACTGCTTATGGAGGTAACTTCTGTTTTTGTGGCTTATATTTGCCTGTAATGCACAAGTATATCACCCTCACCTCCAACAATTTGGTGATCTTAAGCTCTGTGAGGATGGCATGCCTCCTTTTTCTGAATGAGTGCTCCAATAAGAGCATGAAGGCTGAAAATAGGAGTAATGACTATTGGTGTAAAGTAAAACCAGTGCTAACCTGTACCTGTGTTCAGCCACATGGAACTGCTTAAAACCAAGCACGTATCTTTTCTTTTCAGGGGGAAGTAGAGTTGTCCTATTGAAGCACATATGCATATATGCTGTAAACTTTGAAACTCTACAGCCATTGGTCTGTTAATAATTGTGTTGCTCCAGTTGCAGGAAAAGGAAGCCTTATTAATCTTGCTGGTCCTGTTGAAAGTTTACAGTTTTACTGTTCGTAGATGTGTATACTGTTTGTTGCCCAGAGGTCGGAGGTGCAAAAAGTGGCTTGTGCTGCAATACAAAACTGAGAAACGGTGGTGTGCAGTTAGACCTGTCATCAGCCTAGAACATACTGGGAGAGAAAAAAAGGTTCTTATGGTAGCTAGAAGGGAATTCCAGTTTTCTAATCTTACAGTATTTGGGGGGAGATATTTTAGAATTCCCAGGCATGTACTTTTTGCTGACTTCCCTTTTTTTATGGACAGCATTATGCTTGCATTTGGCTTTTTCGATGTACCTTTTTCAGAACCACCTGTTATTGAGCTTTCCTTTTTTTAACCAAGGAGCACACCTGATAGTTACCAAGTATGTGATACGTGTTGATGGAATGGAATCTCTTGTTGGGAGATATGTTGGTAATAAGATGGCCTAGGTGAGACACATTTCCTGTTTTTCTTGTAGCATTTCTTGAGGTGCTTCTCTTGCTTTCAGACCACTGCCATATGTGGCAGTAAATTCTTTAAATCATTAGATTATTGCAGTTTCATGTACCTGGGCCATGGAATTTACAATGTACGCTGTAATAGGACATTTTTAGAACTGTGCAACCAGTGCATATTTGTATGTGTCTTGCTGTTGCTAGAACTTTTACTGCTACCGAAAATACTTCCTGGGGTGTGTTTCTTAGTGTTTATTTAATGATTACAAAATGGTTCCACGTGCTTTGTGTGGCTAAATCTCAGCACTAGGAAAGACTCAAGTGTATGAGTGGGTGTGGCTGCATTGTGCATATTAAAATAATTTATAGGGATACCAAATAGCATGTTGAAAACATGGTGCTAATGGTAATTTAAGAGTCAAACACCTAAACAGAAGGTTAAAAGGGTCTCTAAAAGCTGTTTTTCTTTTGTTGGTCTTTTTAAATGACTTTTTTCCTTCTGTTTCCAGGTTTTCTCAAATAATGATGAAGGCCTTATTAACAAAAAATTACCCAAAGAACTTCTGTTAAGGTAATTCGCGATAACGTGTTAAGGAATAAAAATCTGAGGATAATGCATTGCTTATGTGGCTTATAGACTACAAATTAATTCTTAAACTATTAAGATTACTATTAATTCTTAAATATCTTGAAATAAATAGTAACATGACTGTTTTAAATCTTTGAATTCTTTAACCTGTTTTGTTTTGATTGGTCTTGATTTGTTTTAGTGTTCAAATTACACTATACTGTAGATAATATAGTTTAGTAGTGATCTTTTTCGTGCATATTAGAAAAAGTGAAATAAAATGTCCAAATAGCTGTAGTATATGTAGTTAACTCTTTTCCACATTGCACAATGTTTTATCTGTCTGTAGAGTGTAAGATCCATCTCTTATGTAATTCCCTACAATGAATACTCAAATTCTTTTTCTTATGAAATTTGTTATAACAAATATAAAAACAACTTCAGAGCTTTCCAAAAATCACTGTGGCGAAAAGCACAGACCGTCACCTTTTACTGTTGGTCCGTGTTATATACGGTAGAACCATCAGGACGTTTTTACGTACTGGAATCGTTCGGCATTTCATCAAACCTGTGTGAGTAGAACACCTTCACAGGAGTTAGTTACAACATCAGGATGAGTAAGTTTAGCCCATGGTTGAGACACTGGTGGAAGTCTTCACATGCTTGTGTTGAAAGTTGATTTCAAGCAAAATGTCAATTCCAGAATGTGGAGGTACTGCTCAACTGGATGTAACTGCTTCATGGGGGAAACTGAATCGGCCCAGTGACTTCTTCTCCAGCTGCCTATAGTTTTCATTGCAGCCCACTCTTTGTGTAAAAAGAAATGTTCATGTATAATTGTGCAAGTATAATTTTTAGTGATGGTGTTAATAAAATTGAGCTAATGATTTGTTCTTGATACTCTAAAGAGTTGCTTTGGTTATCTTATATGTCACTGCTTCCTGTCTGAAACAATGGTAGTTTGCTATCTTGTGTATTAAGAAAGTGTTCTTAAAATGTTATTACTTTTTAGTGTCTGTACTATAACAATGTTCTCTTGGTGGTACTAAAGAAACAGTCTTTTGTTAAAAGGAATTGCATTTTTAAAAGATTTTCATTTTTGTTCAGATATACTCATTCCATGTTGTGGTGATGATGTAAATTAGGCTTGTAGAACTATTTAGAAAATGTGATTAAATGAAAAAGCATCACTGAATGATGCCCTGAATACAAATTCTAATAATTTGGCTTTGTTTCATTGTATATAAAGGTCAACATGAGACATTTTCCAGATTCTAAGGGAATATGGAATATTCTGCAGGGAATGTTCTACCCACTGACCACTAACCTATTGATTCTGTCCTGAATTTGAGTTAAATCACTGGAAAGTTTTAAAGCCCATTCCCACTTAACAGAAATTGGAAAATTTTCTAGCAAAAGCCGATTAATCAGAAAATTTCAACTTGTTTTATCCTCAGTGTTTATTTGAGGTTAGGTATGCTACCTTGAAGACTGAAGGTACAATGACTATTTATGTACAATTGGGCAAATGATGTTAAATAAAAATGGTACTTCTAGTGTGATACTACTTATCAATTGTTGCTAAAGCACATAAGAATTTAATAATAATAAATCTGTTAAATCTTGTTCCTAATAATTTTGTTTCTGTTTCCCATTGGCTGAAAATGAAAATATCTAATCACTTTCCAGAAGCTTTATCTGCTCCATGACACGTGCCTGTGATTTGTTCTAATTGCCTGTTTGGTTGGTTTTCTAATCACTTCTTTGGAGTTAAGGACCACTGGAAATGGGTATATGACTGCAGACGAGAGTCTGGTTTTGATATTATGCTGTTATCAGTCTCTTTGTTTTGTTTCCTATCATTGTTAGTCTCCATGCTTCTGGTTAATGAATGTATTGCCCGTATCTTTATATAGAGGAGCTTTCTATATTGGGAAATTAACATGAGCTTGGAGTATTGCAGCTGCTCTGCACTAATTCCTTGCTTAGACATATTTCAGACATGTCAAATCACAGAACTTACTTTGCTTAATGAAAGCTACCTGCAGAAGACATGATTAGACTTCCCTTTACAGAAACCATAGATTTGTGTTTACATTCTGAAATTAAAGGAAATGTGTTTTACTTTCATAATCAACTCCTATACAATCGAATAGATTAATAATCTGTATTAATACAGTTGATGTATCAATTTGGTTGTTTGTGATTCTAAATAGCTACATTGTAATTGGTTGAAGTCCTCTATTGTAGTACGCCAGAAAGGCAAAATGTGGTCTAAAATCAAAGTAAGTGATTGCATGTGCATTATAAAATTGGAATGTTTTCCTGAGATTATTAAATATAAAACAGCAGTCTTTGCTACTCAAGGTGAAATGCTGCAGTATTTAATTATACAAATGAAGTGGGGAAAATGAGGCATGTTTCAAACGGCATTTTTTTTTTGTCTTCAATATACACGTACTGTTTGTCTGCTTATGAAATTGTTACCAACTAAGATCTGTTCCAGATGCAAGTTCATATTTTTCAGTTCTTTGACTTACGACTTGGTTATTCTGTATGCGTTTTCTGAATTCTTTGTATGAGGTGATTGCTGAACATGTGAAAACAATTGTTGTTGTTTAGTAAACTTGGCCTTTTGTAACCGGAGGAGGTATCTGCCATCCTCTACTTGTTTAAATGTTTTTTTTTTTTTTTTTTTTTTTTTTTTTTTTTTTCATAAACAAACACAAGTATAAGCTTAGAAGTTTGGGGCAGAGATGTTTCAAATGGAATTCCTTTTAAAACTGTGAGTGAGAGTCTGTAAGAACACAAGCAGAAAATTCTATGGGTGCATTTGTACACTGTTAATGCAGAAGGAGCGATTTGGGAATGGAAGTTGTGTGTTTTTTTTTGTTTGTTTGTTTTGTGCCAAGGTGCTGAGTAAAATTTGGGAATTATGAAAAGGAAATTATTTGTTTAATGTTTCTTCTTGAAGAATTAGGACTTTCTTACAAATGGACTGCTTCAGCATTACCTACTTCAAGGATGGATGTGTCCTGGTTTCAGTTAGAACAGAGTTATCTCTTAGTAAAAACACACTTGTGACAAAAGATTTGTCGTTCTGGAACAAACAAAAGTAAATAAGCGTTTAAAGCAGCAGGAATAACAGCTAAAGTTGATGTAACAGCAACTTACATAAGTCTCAGATCCATGCATTACCATTTGTTTCCTTTTGTTTTTTTATATGCTTTCAAGCTTCTCTTTAGAATCTGTTATTTAATTAATCAAGGCCTAATTCCATTTGGAGCTTTATTTACTTTGAAACTGGAGCCTTATTTAAACTCAGTCTCTTGATTAACAAATTACCAAAGCCAAATGTTCAGAAGTACCAGTGATATAAAGAAGTCATTCCTTTCATATGGAATTCTCACACACATGCACTCCAAAATGGTTGTTTTTTCCTTTCTCATTCCCATGCTAGAAGTGCCAGCAAAACACAAAGGCAATTCAAAGGATACTCCAACTCTCTACCAAAAACAAAACAAAAATAAAAAAGCACAGAACATTGTTTTTATTTTGTTCAGTAGTGATGTTAAAGAGTTTAAATAACAATGTCAAGCACCTATACTGTGCTCTTTTTTTTGTTTGTTTTTGTCAGTAATTTATGAAGCATTTACAGTAGAGGTGAGCTTTCATATCTCTGTCTTCCTGATGCAGGCATAGGCATCAGGATGAGAAATCTGTTTTTCAAAGTTATTTTCCAGGCCAGTAGAAGAGCAGATTGGATCAAGTGTACCAAATACTAGTCCAAAGACTAACTGAAGTTTCCATAACATTTATGTCTGTAAGAATCATGGTTTATGGAATATTCCTAGGCTGCATACCGCCAGAGCATCATGTTTGTGTTGTTTGTTTTTTTTCCTTCACATTTTTATCAAGCCAGCAGCATGTAGAGTGGGCATGTTTGGTTTTGGCTCTTTGGTGCCCTGTTTGTATAATACCTTCTCTCATGGGAAGAATTGGAATGACCAGCAGGTTGGGTTGGCACTATGGTCTGCCAGCTAAACCTCTCTGGAATAATCATTAGGCTAACTGTTTTTAGTAAGATGCTTTCTAGTTGCCAAATTTGTGCTTCATAAAATCATTTCATAGAAATGAATTTTGTATTCATAAAATTGACTAGCTAAGATTGGAAGTGAACTCTGGAGATCATCTAGTCTAACCTGCAGCTGAAAGCAGTGTCAGCTAGAAGAGACATTTTTTGGCATTGTCCTGTTGAGTTTTGACTATCTCCAAGGATAGGGACTCCAAAAACCCTCAAGTCAACCTGGTTCAGTATTTGACAATGCTAACAGTAAAAATAAAGGTGTTTTTTTCTTCTATTTAAGTGGAATTTATTGTATTTCAGTTTACATCCGTTGCCTCTTTTCCTGTCTAGTCCTGGGCACTACTGAGAAGAGTCTGTTATCTTCACTCCCATCAGATATTCATACACATTGGAAAGTTGCTTCCAAAGCCTTCTGCTTTGAGACATATCCATCTCATGGTGTTCAGCAGGAACTCAGCTCCTTTTCTGCAGAGCTGCTTCCCATTTGATCAGCCCCAGCTTGTAATGGGTGCATGAGGTGTTCCTCCCTGGTTTGTATCCCCTTTCAGGGATTCCCATCTGCCCCAAAGTAATTACGTTTTCATTTATCATATGCTTTTCTGTAAAAAATAAAATAAAAAATATTTCATTGTTTTTGATCCTTATGGAATTCTTTCTCCTGGTTTGATGCCTTAAAAAGAAAATGTTGTAGCTGGAGTAAATAGCTGAGACTTTGACAAAAATCTAGCTAATGAAACTAGGGAGTCATCAGTTGCAGCATGCTCAATTTTAGAAACTGCAGAACCTTGTGGGTCATCCAGCCCTTACAGAAAATTATTAAACTGGACAATTGATGAGGCTTTTAAGGTTAGAAATATGGATCATCCTCCTCTGCAACTATTCCAATTTTAGGAAGGCGTGATTGATTTGGGAGCACAGGAAGTAGAGGTGGCATGGCTGGGAGTTGTCTTAGCTCTTCTCCCTTGGCCTGCAGGTCCTCTATTGCTTCATTTTAGGTAAAGCACAGGACTTGGTTTGGCATTTAGTTTGAAAGGTGTTTGATCTTGGGAAGGGAGAAAGATGATGAAAAAGAAAAAAAAATAGTGAAAGGTTAAACTTTAGCTTCACTTTTGGAAACATTGCAGTGGGATTCCCAGTACTACTGAAGACAAAATGATGCTAATACTATATAATGTTGTTTTCTAATAACCATTGTTGGTTTTTCTTCTTGAAATTCTCATATTTTTCTATTAGATGAATCAGGATAACCAATGTAATGAAGTGATTGCCCTAAAATGTTAGGTCACACTGGATATTTTGAGTGAAACAAAGCTAAGTAAGGGTGCTAAAACTGATTATAGCATGTATCTGACCTTTTGGAAGACATTAGATAAACTGTTTCATGGGTTGAGATTTTGCCCTATACCTTTTATACATGTTTTGTGTTCAAGTCTTCAACTTGACTTCTTAAAGGTCATGCATTTCTCATCTATTATTATGACTTCCATTTCATAGAAATGTAGAATCACAGAATGAGTTGGGTTGGAGAGGACCTTGAAGACCATCTAATTCCAACCTCCCTTGCTGTGGGCTAAGACACCTCCTGCTAGAACAGGTTGCCCAAAGCCCCATCCAGCCTGGCCTTGAGCACTTCTAGGGATGGGGAATCCATATATTCCATCCATCCAACTATATATTTCTGTATACTTTGACATCATTCTTTGTGTGCAACAGCACTGTGAATTGAAAAGATGTGAAAAATAAAAGTTTTGAAATAGCATTCCATTCTTAAAGCAGTTTTAAAAATCTTATTTTATTGCTAAGTGTCTTTAGAAATTATCAGGCATTTCTGTCATACTTGGCAGATACCAACATTGAGTTTGCCAAGCCAGAAATTCCAGGAAGTCACAGTTCAGTATGCGTGTATGCATTACTGTATGTATTTTGTTATCTGCTTGTAATCAGGCCATGTAGTATTGTATCACAATACTTAAAAAAGAGTAATTATCAAGGTGCAACTGCAAAAGCTTGTTCCTTATGTGATTAGGTTGGCAAAGGCCTTAGAAAGATGAGAAAGGCAGTTTGACTCTTGCATGGTTTTGTTTCTTATTCTGTAGGTGATGCTCCATGCAGTGTTGGGGTTCTGAGAAATAGCTGTTTCTTTCTGTGGTTCTACAGAGAGGGAAACAAAATAATAGAAGTGACATCACTCATTTCTGTGTTTTGAAAAACACGTCTGTTCATAGCACAAGGGAGTAATGAACTCTGTATGGAAATGGAAATACATGGAAGAATACAAGAAAACTCAGCCTCCTATTCAATATGCACTGGAAAAACTCACTATATGTATGTTTGATAAAAAACTGAGAGAGAGAAATATAACCAGCAGTTGTGTTTTAGTGGGGAAAAAAGTGGTTGGACGATATCAATCTGGGGTTAAACAATTAGTTCTACCGACCCAAATTACGTGAATTTACTCAGGCATTTGACTTTAACATTTGAACTTTCCATTAAGAAGTAGCACTGTACAGTACATTGGTTCGTGTTAAAAGGATTCAGAGTTGCTTAACAGTTGTTGCAGCAACTGGCAGGTAGACCAAATAGCATTTTTTTCTTTTTGTTTTCTATTCCATGTTATGAAAATGACATTTTAAGAAGTCTCTTGAGATAAGAGTTCTAGATGACTCTAAAAGAAATGCAGTGGTAAATTACTACGAAGACAAAGCACTCCCAAGGACATCTGAATGACATATTAAATGAAGGGACATTCAAACAAGATAAATTTTACATGATGAATTTTTACATGGATTAGGGAAGGTCACACGAAGAGCTGTAGCCTGGGATATGTCATCCCTGAAGAGGATGTTGGAGTGAAATGTGTAAGATCCTGTAAGTATCTTGTCTGTTGCTGTATCAAAAAGGCTGTTAAAGTCTCCGGCTGTGTGCAGCTTTGTTGGTACTAATAAGGTTTTTAACACTTCATGTGCTTCTAATGTGTACATTTGCAGAAACATACTGGGAAAGAAGAATGTGCACAGAAGATGAGATTTAAAGAGCTAAAGTAAAAAGAATTAAAGATGACATAAGTGGCTTTAAAACTATGTGAGAAGGAAGTACTAACTGCTAAAGCACTCTTGAATTTGGTGAAGAAAAGTAGAGGAAAGCATGAAGCTGAAAGTCAGATGTTCACCTTGGAAATAAGGCAAATATTATAACAGCATGATTAACCAGTAGAACAAACTACCAGAGAAGGTGGTGACTTTCCACCCCTTGAAGGCTTTCAAATCAAGAATAGATCATTTTCTGGAATTTAGGCTTTAGCCAAATAGTAGTTTACCTTAAAGGAGTTGAGGAACTGTGAGTTTGTACAACTCTGTGCCTTTGGCATGACACTCATGCGTACTGCTGGTACTGTTAACATTGAAAGATCTCCAAGACCAAGCTCATGAGGCATATGTATGTCCAGACTGGTGTGTGCCTAGGGACAAGAAGTCTTGATGAACTCTCATTATTACTAAGCAGATTGTCCTTCTCGGGCTCAGTACAGGCTAACTAAGGAAAAATTGATAGCCTGGGATACAGGAAGTTAGAACAGATTATTAGTAAACATTACTGTGGTTCTACAAATTTCCAGTTTCCCTGTACTAAATTGTGCCAAAGACCTAAGTGGAAATTAATCCTGTGGCCAGCTGCATTAACTTTCATCTATGTAGTTATGGTCATAGAGGACAGATGTGTTATACAACCATCGTCTGGCCTATATGGTAATCTTTTCCACTTTTTAATATTACTTTTTAAAAGTTTAAAATTACTTTTTTTTAAAAGTGCTTGCTGACATAGTCCCTTTGCCAAAGTGCCAGACAATGTCAGAGTTGCAATCTCTTTCTCTATTCTTTGATTGGGTTTTAAAGCCTTAAAACCTTAAGTCTTGTGTCTTGCTGGCTATTTTCCCTGACTGATAAGGATTTGCTAGTAGTTCTGTGGGGCTGCAAGTAGAGAAGCTGTTGTCTTTAGCGGTTTGCCCATAATACTGTACTATAGAGAGTAAACAAATAGAAGAGCATGGAAAAAACAGTTCCAAGCAAGTTGGCAAAATAACTTTTAGCAACTGTAAAATAATTTACTGGTACCTATGATAATATTTAATTGAGTAATGATTCTGATTTTGGTCTGTTAGAATGCATCCTAATCTCATTTTAAGTTACCTATTTTCATGGAGACAGGTTGAGCTGCCTTTCAAGACAGTTCCTTTGTTAGAACAAAACTGGAAATCTAAAAACATCATGGATGTTTTCACTTATTAAAATAGTTTTCCTTTTAACATAAAATAACCACTTTCAGTTTTTGACTTCTTAAAAAGTCTCTTCATACAGAATGGAGCAAAAATAAATATGTCTGTTCTGCATTTGGTTTTAATTCTTTTCAGCGGAAATCATACATTAACATAAATCTCTTAACAGTAATAAACAGTCAAACATGAAGAGAGACTGCTAGACAACTCAGTAGTTGGAGTATAGAAAATAGCTTTTCTTCAACGTCTTGAATTCCTTCTGTTATTTCTTACTTTCAGTGGAACTGGATGAATCACTTCCAAAGCATGTCCTATGCTTCATTTAGGCAAGAATATTGTCATGAAATAGTTTGTCACCATCCTTCATGTCTTCAGTAGAAATAATTTAGAAACGTGCCTTTCATGCTTTGGCTTCTGCAAATCTAAGATAAACCTGTGATTCCCCTCATACATCATTATTACAAGGAAGCTTCTACAAGCCAGGTGGCTTTTACAGCTCTCCAGTGTTATATCCCCTTCCTCACCTTCTGCTGCTCCCCTCTTGGGAAGGGAGGAGAGGTGACTACAGAGAGGGTTCGAGGCAGGTCACTGGGATAAATGCTGCTCTTCAAAGAGAGAGCGCTTTCTTTACTCATCTGTGTTCAGCAAGATTGTTGGACTGTTCATGCAGTGTGCAGTTTGTGTGTAAAGCACTGCTAAGTTTCTTAAGGGGGGCAACAGACCTTAGAATGGATGTTCAAATGACAAAATAGATGCTATCAAAATGAATGTTATCTGCATTGTTTTGTAAATTGTCTGTTTGCCTTTTGAGATTTTTTTTTTTAGAAATATATTATTGTACAGTGAAAAAAAGTATTTTCATATGTTGATGAAATATTGAAAAAATAATAACTGTTCAATACTAATAACTCAAAACTAATAACTAATAGATCGTACTAAATGTCCAGAAGGGCCTTAATGTTTAATAAGTACGTCCATTAACTTCCATTGCATTACTGTTACCACGGCTAAAAACCACAGCCCTTAGGATTTAGGCATCCATTTAGAGCTCTAGCTTCAGGTTTCCACTTAGAAAATTGTAATCAGAATTTTACATATAGAATTCAACATCTCTTTCCAGTTGAGTTTGCTCCTTAGTGCCAAAAATGCCATGTTGCACACAATATTATTATCACTGTTCATTGTTTGGATAACTGAAAAGGTTCATTGGTGAGAGGTGATACTTTATAAATGAACTGCAGGAACATCTTTCATGTATTTCATATCTTTAACTGTTTGTAATAGAAACTGATTTGGGAATGGGATCTATATTTTATGCTTATTTTAATATATTTTATTCCCTGAGAATTTTCTTTGAATTGGTTTCATTGTTGTTTTTAAATGGTATTTAGCAAAATTCATTTTGACAGTGAAAAATTTAGTTTAGAAAACTACAAAAAGTCACCATCCTTGAAGAATTGTTACAGTGATCTGAATTGTAATGCTAAATTTTGAAGTGTAATTGTTTCTTTTAGAGCAAATTCAAAAAAAAAGATGCTGACTGTGATAGACTTGGTAGTCATTGTGATGCCCCTTTAGAAATACGGGTTATCATGCTTTGTGTTTGTACTTATTTTCTCAAATTTGGATTTATCTGTGTGTTATTTCCCATTTCTTATACTTCACCAGTCTCTAAAATCTTCACATATATTTGTGTAAGTTATTTCTTTAATAGCATCGCAATTAAAGGTTTACAAACCAGTTTCTCTGAATTAAAAATAATAATATTAAAAAAATTGTTATTCATACACAAATGGGTAATGAGGAGTGAGAGTTGTAAAATAGATTATCTGTTGCTGCACCTGTTTCCTACTATGCAGGAGTTGACTATCTTAAGAAGATGGCCATGGTATTACTCATTAAGCAAAATAATGTAGTGAAACACTTGTATTTCATTTAGCTTGCTTGTTGTGTAACTGGTTATCTTTCCATAGAACTACAGAAGTGAATTCAGATGTTAGTCTGAACTCGTAATAAAATATTTTAATTTTTATTCTTTCATTTTTTCTAGAATTTTTTCTTTCTTGGACATAGTTACTTTGTGTCGATGTGCACAGGTTTCCAAGGTATGTATTTCTATTGTGCTTCTTTTTGTTCTTGTTGTTCTTTGGAAAGCTTTAACGTAATTACTTGCAAATCATGGGCTTTAAGGCAATCTCCTTCCTGTCTAAAATAGAAAGAAAAAAAAATCAAATATACCCTTACTGTTCATTAAAACAAATAAACAGTGGGTCCACAATTGCATTCAGATTCATAGTTGCTATGTTAGAATTCTGTTTAAAGACTATAGAAAAGATACCCAGTAGTGTATGCTCTATATCTGGAGAAAGGATTAAGCCCATTTTGGCATAATGGCATTTGCTTTTTATAAAGCATGCGGCCATATAACACTATTTTTCAAATGCATATTCTGCTTAAAATTCCATGTAGTTCAGTTAATGTGCACCATGTGTCTAAGAAGTTCATCCATCATTAGCTTGTCAAGCACAAATTATGTTAAATAAATGGACTACTAGTAGAGGAAAAAGGCACACAGAAGATAATAGAGAAAGCATGCAAAGTAAGCTTTTATGTTTAGCTAGTCTTTTTTTTTTTTAATTAAAATGAAAAATATTCTGGTCCTACATGAAGTGTGTACAATGAGACGTATTCTTATACAACATGAATTAACTTTCTAATTTCATGCTTTTCTCCATTTTTTTTTTTGTTTGTTTCCTTGTTTTATTATATAATTGTGTAACTGTTTCATTTCTATACCCGTACCATTTTGGTCCACAACTTCAATAAGTTTTTTGAGCTAACTAACATCAGGCTTTGTTAGAACGTTCAGGTAGTCTTGAATACATCAGAAGAAAACCAAGGTGATAAAACAATCAAAATTTTTTCTCTCAAAGCTGCCTCTTGTCGGTTGTTTGTGATTTTCTTTCAGTTTTTCTAAGTATATTTTTTTTCTCTCACTTTTTTTACTTTGTTCTACTTTAAAAAACTGTCATCTGTTACGTCGATAGTAGCAGACAGATTCTCAGACATGTATATGTTACTCAGCACATGGAAAGGCCTGATTCTAACAGTGGAAAGTCAGCAGTTTTCTGAAAGGCTTCTGTTTCTGTTCCTCTCAGAATAGTAACTACTGAGGCTGAGGAACTGTGGTTTTATTGGAAGGACTCTCAAGTGCAGTCACTTCTCTCCATATACATCTAACAAGAATAACTTACTAGACAAATTTACAAAAGCTCTTTTTAAAAATTGACCATTGAATATTGCTACGTTCATATATTTTATTTAATTTCTTCCTCTAATGCATGTTTTATGGGCATAAGACAAATCTCTGAAGTGTAATCCTTTTAGATCTGTATTTAATTTCCACAAATGCCCTGGTTTTAACCAGTTAATGTTTTAGGATTGCTAATATCTACAATTACATTTGTTTTTTAAAAACTGCTACCTAAAAACGTCTATTTTACTGTATTTCAGAGTTTGTTGTATTTGAATTTCTGAGACAAAAATGAAGGGAGCAGGCAGTGGAGGTATATAATCTCTTATTTGTTTTCTGCAGGCATGGAATGTTTTAGCTCTGGATGGAAGCAATTGGCAAAGAATAGACCTTTTTAACTTTCAGACAGATATAGAGGTTAGTGTCTTTGTTTATTTCATTCCTATGGTGATGTTTAAGTGCATAGCCCGTTTTGAGTACTCTATAGGCTGTGCTTGAGTTCTCACATTTTAAAGGTTAAAGTTCAAAATACTAAAACAGAGAAGGAGCATGTAGAAAGATGGCACTATATTTGACTTTTTTACACCGGATGAGTTTTAGAGTTCTGGTTGTTGGCAGTGTGTCAGCTAATTTGCAAATATTGTATACATACAAGGCTCTATAAATTAAGAACTGATCATTTCCAGAAAACAAAGATGTAAACGGTGCCTCTCGATTGAGATGCTGAGTCACTTTCACAACCTAGAGGAATTTTGTTGCTTGTCTCTGTGAGAGTGCCATCTAGTGCTGAATGCTCGCTGGACACTTGGCCCCAGAACTTGGAGACTGAAACAACAAAATGCTAACCAACTCTTCTTACTGCTGGCTTGGCCTGGATTTGATGTATATATTATTACCACTTTATGAACATTTGTTTCCTAGGGCTTTAATCTTGCCTGAGATGCATGTACATGTAGATTAAAGTCCTTTTCAGCATATAACAAAAGGATTACGGCAGTCTTATGTTTCATAAGAAAAAAATGTATTAATGCTATCATAGATGTGTTTAACAGAATAAAATTTGATGTTGGAAAATGAAGACAAAAATCCATAGAAAAATACAAGTCCTTAATTGTAACTGAACTAGTTTATAATTTGTGTTTGATAATATAAAATAAATTTAGAATACAATAACTAATTTGCTTCTGGATTTTATGTTAAGCGTCTTAGTTGCATGAATAAAATCCAGATGGGGATCATTTGGTATATTTTGCCAACTGGTTCAAACTGTTCCTTAAGCTTTACAGCAACATAGAGTAAATTTTCTCACCGTTCTATAAAAATTTTAATGCCAACTCCTCTGCTATACTGATGTCAAATACAAGAATATCGTGGAGGTAGGAAAAAGATTTTGGCATCTTCAAATATCTCAATGTGTCTAAGAAGTCTTGGAGGTCTAATTTCATTTTTTCACTTGCCTCTAAAAAAGCTGGTGTCTCTCATTTGCTAAAAAATAATAAACAAACCCTACCAGATCTGTGGACATTCTCTTGGTCAGCCTTTTTTGTGTCTGAAACTTTTCTGTTATTTAGGAACAGTGTTGGGCTTTTACATTTTTGCAGAGTTTGTCTTATGTTGTTCCTAGTGGTGTTGCCCTTTCAGACGTATTTGTAGTCTGGTGTTAATGAGAATGAATGAAATTAAGCTATGGTCCTCTTTTTCTATAAGGAGATACTGTGATTTTGAGCAATTCAATTACTTCAGTGTATTACATTTAAGTACTTTTGTAATATATATGTGTTAAATTTATTCCTAAGTGCAAGTTAAATGAACGAGTACTACAGAAATCAGTTCTGGATGAGAAATGTGTTCACATTCAGTGTCTTGTTTTTTCCTTAAACTGTTTTAGTATTTTTTTTTCTGTCTAGATTTAAGACAGGTAAAAGCTGCTAATTGTTATTTGGCAACTTTTTGCTCAGATCAATATTGCATTATCTGATGATATTGCACATAACATCAAGCGGTACTTGATCTGAGACTATCAGATAATGGAAAATCAGTTTTGTTATGAAATTTTTCCTATTCAAGACCTTATATGATACTGAATAAACTGAGAAAAAAGTACATGCTATAAAGGAAAAATGTTCTTTTCTAATGCAAAGATGTGTGAAGATCTTGAAGTGTGCCTTAGAATTTGTTGGTATGTGGCACCAAGCATAAGCTGGGATAGTCTAAAGAACAGGATTTTGAGTGACATTGAATTATTCAAACAGCTAAATACATTTGAATGCACTTAATGTTGTCTTTTTGTATATGCTGGTTTGGTGTTTTTTTAACATGCTTAAAGTAATAAATGGGTATGGAAAAATGTATCTTATTATTTGTTTCATTATTTTCTTTGAATAATACATTAGGTTTTGGCTTTTTTCCCCTATGTAGATTGAATCTGCATTATATGTAATTCATTGAGAAGACTTTATTCTTACAGTAAAGGTATTTAGCCTCTGCTGGGAAATAATTCGAAGTGATAAGAAAGCTCTAAAAAGTATGTCATTTCATGACGTGTATAGTTGCCTTCAGTTTGTTTTGAAGTAAAAATATTTGAGAATTTGAGATAGGAGATAATCTGTTACTCACAGACTAACAAATAAGCTCTGATATTTTCACATAGTTTTAGCTGGGACTTTAATATAACAGGTGAACAACAAAATCCAAGAAATGTTTTATTGTTTCAGTAAAATTGCTGCCATTGCATACAGAGAGGAAATTTAAAAATGCACTGCCCTGTAATTTATGAGTATTGTTTATTTAGAATAAGAGAGAAGAAAATAAAAGGTGCAGTTAGGTATATATTTGTCCTATTTGTTACAAGATCAGTGTTGATTTCTTTTTACTTTGTCTTCCTAAAATTAGACACAATGTGATGAGTAGTCAGTTGTTGCAGTGTTTACCTGTTTTTTGATATATTATTCTGTTTTTACTATGAAGAAATAAAATAAAAGTATTTCATAGTTGAAATAACATTTTTCATAATACTAGCTTGGAGCACTAGAAGTACTATTCTATTCTGCTTATTCCTTTCAGGGAGTAAATGCTTTCAGGGTGTAAATGAATAGCATTTTGTAACAAGCACAAGGTCAAATGGGAAGTTTTGTTTGTAAACTGTGCTCCAACTTTTCACAAATAATGAGGTATAATGTCAGTAAGTTCCATAGTCTGAGAAGTCCCTGGGCATTTCCAGGTGTTAGGAACAGACTCTCAAATATATCTGACTTTGAAGACTGGGAGGTAGGCTCTTGCAAGTCTTCTGGAGTTGAAGTGGCTGCTCCCACCAGGTGTCCAATACCTTCCTGTTTCAGAAGTAACCATCCCTATAGCAGGGACTGTAAAATAGGACTTACAAGGGGCTATAGTTGAGATTAAAATACTAGCCTAAGCACGCCTTCAGGGATAATTTAAAGTTGTATGCTGTAGTAATAACTGTAGTCCTTGAGGAGCAGGATGCCTTCTGTTCTGCCTCTGGGCAGTTCTTCAGATTGCCTGCAAATCTGACAGATCCTGAAGATCATTTTAGCAATTTTAATGGATAGGGTTTTGCTCAGACGAAAATCAGGCCACATATCATAGACT
The DNA here is from genome assembly GCF_963932015.1 of Anas acuta. Taxonomy (NCBI): domain Eukaryota; kingdom Metazoa; phylum Chordata; class Aves; order Anseriformes; family Anatidae; genus Anas; species Anas acuta. The sequence goes on from NC_088980.1 coordinate 65,652,379, forward strand.
GAAAAAGGAAGAGAGATCTAAAAATTGAATTGAGCAGAACTTCTCTCATCAGGTAACCCGTTTTTCCTTAAAGCAGGAAAAGAAGTTCAATGAGGTATGGTTCTGGTAGGATTTAACTGGGACTGATTTTCAGTCCTGGCATTTTTAATTTGGTTAGAATGTTATGTCAGAATAAAACTCAACAAAATCTTCCTTTTATTTGGTTTAAGGGTCGTGTTGTGGAAAATATATCGAAAAGGTGTGGTGGGTTCCTGAGACAACTCAGTCTGAGAGGATGTCTTGGTGTTGGAGACTCCTCTTTAAAGTAAGTAAAGTCCTAGATTGAGACATCACTTACTTCCTAGTATCCAGACCAAAAGCAATTATTGTTACATTTGTTTGGGTTTCTAAGTACTGTCTAATGAACAAAATGGGATGCTTAAGTACCTTAGCAATGACCAAATGAGCCGTCAGTTTGAGATCAAAATATAGCTACTTTTTTTTCTTTTTTTTTTTTTTCTCTCATCTTCCAAACATATAAAATGTTTTCAGACTTGTACTTTAAGTATACTTTCATCAAGATTGTCAGTTTATAGTTAATCTTTTTGTTTGGACAAGAGGTGACCCTAGCAAGGGAATGAATAGTAAAGACTAATGCAGTTCAGTGTCTACAGAATTGGGAAAGGTGTGAGATTCTCCTCTTGTTGTAATGTAGGAGCAAACAGGCAACAGGAGCATCTCAGGAGTCTTAGCAGAGTCCTTTAAGATATGTATAAATTGAAATGTGCAACTTGTTCCTGCAAGATACATTGAATCCCTGTAAGCTTTTGCTAAATGCAAATTGGTTAATCCAGATTCCTCTGTGGATGTTTCTTTCCTTATTTAAACCCAAAGATGTAATTTCCTTATTTAAACCTGCAGCTGAAGGGTCCCTACATGACAAATACTACAGGGCTCAAAGCATGTTTGGAGGCAGGCTCAGAATATAACTTGCAGTCATTACACTTTGCTTGACTGTCAGAGCAGAGTGGGCTAGATGATGTTCAGTCTGACCTAGATACAAGCACAAAGATTTTTGTTCAGCAGTGGGCGTTAGGTTAGTGTCTCATGATCTTTAGCTCTTCCTAAGATTTACAAGCAAGTCTCATTCATTTAATTTGTCTCCAGAATAAATTAATGAGCATTTTTGATGTGTAATCTGACTTTCATGAGTAAAAGCCAGAGCATGTTTCCCCCTTAGAGGTTTTAAGGCTTAAAAACAAACAACAACAACAAAAAACAATAACAAAAAAAAAAAAAAACCACAAAAAACTAGAAATTTGGTTAAAAACAAAAACAAATAGAAATGTTAAGCTATTCTAAATTATTTGTTTTTATTTTTTCTTACTCTTTCCAGATTTTTTTGGGTGTTGCTAGAAGAGCCCTTTTAAAAATTTAAAATAAAAATAATAATAATCCACATAAATCCTCCAAGCTGCCAGAGCATTTGTGCATATGGTCCCTGTGTTCTCAGTAGTGGAAGTCAGGGCTGAAATGGAGGAGTTGGGGAAGGCAGGCACTGAGAGACGTGGGAACTAAGAAGGTAGCTGGGAAGGAAATACGGGTGTTGGAGGAAAGAGGACAGGTAGGCAACAGTTTTCCTCCCGATTAATTCAGTTTTTGTATTCACTCTATGCTCATGACTGCTGTTCAGAACACTAAGGCTAGGGGACTGAAGTGGGGGTTGTGGCCAGAACCAAAGAATTCAAATGGGTTCAGGTATTAGTGGTGTGTGAGAGGAGGAAGATGGCATGATTTACAATATTTGTGAATAGTGATATATTTAGTAAAGAGATATTTTTGTAGTTGTTCGATATGTAGCATGTGTAGATTGATGCAAATAAAAAAATGGACAGGGTTGGCTGAGACCAGCTACTGTACTGCTAGCAGTACGCATAAGTGCATCCATAATTACTAACTAGTGCAGATGGTAGTGTCTGAGAAACTTTAGGAAAGATGATGCTTTACCCCTGAAATGTAATCAGATGATACTGGAATTACCCAATGAATGATAAAGCTGTGAACTTTAAGACTTTCAAAACAGTAATATGAGAAATGGCTTTAATTTTGGGGTATTTGTTCTGAAAGAAGCTTTACCTATCAGTTTTGCACTGATCCGTTAGTTTTGGGGCTGGTACTAATTTCTCATTTTATCCTTCCTCTACATCCGCCTTTAGTTTAAAAAAAGGCAGTCATCAAAGTCGGTTATATTGGCTATACAAGTACTGAATGTTTGTGGCTCTGTCAGGACATGCCCCACAGCTGAATCTCAAAGTCTGTTTACCGTTCCTGCAAATTATTACAGAGTGTAGCGTCTTTCCAAGTGATTTGAAAAAAGTCTCGATTATAAATCTCACTCCACTACGTGAATTTTGGAATAGCTGTTTTGAGAATTCACGTGGAAACTATCACCAGTATAACTGCTTGCTGTTTTATTTATTTATTTTTCCCCATTGTTTTCAATCCACACTGGAGAGCCAGGAAGTTGTTGCCCGCTGAGTGTGTAGTTGGATCTGCTAACCACGGCAAGCCTCCAGACAAAACTGTTTTGTGTGTTTCCTCCATCACTGCCAATAAAATCCATGCAGTTGGAGGAAACATGGGCATAAAAACAGTGCTCTGAAATGCAGTGCAGCTGTAAATATTGCTCTGTAGAGATGAAAAGGAAGTTGATACATTTCTTCTGGGTAATTAGTGTAATGATATATACAGGCTTTTAGTGGTGTAATAGCTCCAATCATCTTTAGTGTACATACACAGTAATGCATACAGATGCATTTTAATTTTTAACACCATAAATAACCAATTTGCAATTCCCAGGGCTTTCCCTTAGTAGTCCAGGCGACTTAAAGCCCAATTCTGTGTTGTGCAGGCTACATTCCTGCATTTGCATTTGATGTGGGAGTCAGCTCCTTAATAAGACCTACAGAAATTTCAGTAACAAGATATATGAAAACTCTCCCCAGAAGCTTAAGTATGCTTAGTATTTAACTGATGTGATATTTCAACCCTTGTGTTCATTCCCTTAATGATTTTAGTTATGGCGTTTGAAGCAAATCCGTTCTGTTCAATGACAGAAATAAGCACCTTGCTCAAGCAGTATTTGAGAGAGGAAGAGCACTTGGTTTTAGAGTTACTCAAGACAGAACTTGCAATAGCAAAATGAAAAAGCAGCCACTGAACCAGATGTTTTACTCTATGGGTTGAAGAGCAAGCTTTTTCCCTGAGATGGAATTCATTAGGGGACAGAGTGCACTCAACTAAATTATAACAGTAATTCAGTCACTAGGCATAACAGTAATTCTCTAGCTTTTTGTTGCTGTTTTAGGACCTTTGCACAGAACTGTAGAAACATTGAACATTTAAATCTAAATGGGTGCACAAAAATCACTGACAGGTAAGTCAAAGAGTTTTTTTGTTTGTTAGTGGAATTTGGAAGAAGAAGTAGCTGAAGGTATTTTTAGTGTGTCTGCTGTTTTGCAGTACATGTTACAGTCTTAGCAGATTCTGTTCCAAGCTGAAACATCTGGATCTGACATCTTGTGTAGCCATCACAAACAGCGCTTTGAAAGGTTTAAGGTAAGAAGATTTAGTGTTTTGTATTAAAGAAAATAATTGAAAGAGCTGTTCAATATATAATAAAGTTGTTTTTTTTTTAAAAAAAAACAACACAGTGCTGAGCCTTAATATTGTGCATCAGCACTGACTGTATCTTGTATCTAGCACTTCTTGGGTGTGGACAATGATGTTTGTGTGTGGTCTTTTCTCATGGCTTTTCTGTAGAGGCCTGGCACAGTCCACTGGCTATCATTAACTTCTAACAGTGTGTTTAATTTGGGTTTCCCACTGTTATGACTATTTGAAGGCTGGATTTAACTTTATGTATTTTTTTAATTCTCCCAGTGAGGGTTGCAGAAATCTGGAACATTTGAATCTTTCCTGGTGTGATCAGATTACAAAGGATGGTATTGAAGCACTGGTGAAAGGGTGTAGTGGACTAAAAGCACTATTTCTTAGAGGTTGCACACAGGTACATAACTGCTTGGGTGATCCTTTAGAAATACATTTTTTCTTTCGGCTTTTTGAAATCTTCATGAATTAAAAAATATTGGTTTTTGTTACAATCTTTTGTTCAATATTACAAGATGTGTGCACTCCTTTGTCTAGTTTGGTTTGCTTTTAATTTCTTGTTTCTTTTCCTATGTCCAATTTAATTGCTAATACAGTTAGAAGATGAAGCACTGAAACACATTCAAAATCACTGTCATGAACTTTCAATCCTGAATTTGCAGTCCTGCACAGTAAGTATTTGAAACTTTAAAAGGTATATTATCTAAAAATCTAAACCATTTTCAAATGCTAATGAATTTAGTTGTTGCATACTTAAATAATTCAAATTGTACATCTCTGCAGTTTGCAGAATTTTATGTGGAATAGATATCTAAATTTAGATAATTTAGATAATAGATATCTAAAATGAACTGTCTATTCCACAGCTGAATGTAGATTTGGAGTGTTGGGTTATTTTTCCTCATTCCACCTTCACTCTAGCAAGCTCCAGAGTATGAATTAACTGTTCATTCAACTCAGATGAATTATGTATGTATTAAAACATACAGTTTTACAGATGTAGTTCATATTCTCCCGTATGTTAAGGTCAAACATTTTGCTCTGTTCATAATTTTAAGGTTTCTAATGGAGCAGAAGCCATATTGTGGGCTACATAATGGAGAATAAAATGCAATGTCATCATAACAGGATGATTCAGAACCATCTAAGTAGCAGAAGGGCATGGGTTTTTTTTCAGCATTAATGAAAGAATACATTGATTTGTAATGAAATAACTGGGAATCATGCATGTTTGTTTAATTCTACTTAAAGAATACACAAAAATTAAATTTGCTGTGGTTTATGTTTGCTTTTTTTGTTGTTGTTCCTGATGTGACTTTTTAGGAGTGGAGAGAGATCTTTTTAGGCTTGAAATGTATTTAAGTCACTCTTAGTAAATCCTTAGTAAAGTTTGAAATAAATTAAAGTTTCAGTTTTTCAGTCATACAACTTCAAATGTTTTTTTCTTTTTTTTGCTTTTGGAAAATTTTCTACAGCTTTATTGCTAATTTATTGTGTCATAAAATCTGCTTGGGCTCAAACATTGAAATCTGTTTCCTCAATTAATGTGGCATGGGACCATTTTTTCTTAAGATTTGATGGAAATTTTTGATTAAATTAATAGACTAAAAAAAAGTTTTGATTATTTTGAAGCATTAGGGATTATTACAAGTTACCTTAAATTTTGAAGAAATTAGGAACAATATGAATACAAATGTTAAGCTTCAATGAGGCACGTCTAAGGAAAGAAAATTCTCAGATTTTTCAATCTGAAATTTGTTTCAAACCTTTAACTTTCTCAGAAAAAAAAAAAAAAGAAAAGGAAACTGCAGTTGTAACATAATGATAATGGAAATGAATAGAATTTCCTTATTTTTGGTCAGAACCACAAATACAAAAAAAAAAGGTAGGCCATAATTTCCTTTCTTTTCACTCTTCATTTTGTCCTCCTCCTCCTCATAGCTTCTTTTTCTGTTGTGTTTTACCAGGGTCTCATGATAGCAGGTTGCAGCCTTTTATGAGTTTTTTTGCAGGAGGCTCTTGAAGTCTGATAATACTCAGTTCTGATCTCTGCCACCTAAAAGGGGCATTGGCATAGAAGTGTACTGGAGTTTTCAATTGGGCCATTTCCATTGGCCCAATTTCCATTAGTTGTCATGTAGGATTAACTTCAAAAAAAAAAAAAAAAGTTAGTGTTTTTCCTTTTGAATTGTTTGAGTTGATAGTTTGTATGTACTACCTAGTTGTGTGTGCTTTGAAGCTCTATTTCACTAGAGAACTTGCTGTCCTTAGAAGCATACTTCCGGAAGCATTTAGGCTCTTTGTTATCAAAGGGCTAGCATTGATTTTTACACAGCAGGTCTCCATGTGCTTCATATGATCCACACTTTAATTCTAGTGGATCTGTTTTATGATCTTTTTTAAATGGTAGGCCAGCTCCAGTTTCTGTGAAATTAACTTATAGAATCAAAGGTTTGGGTTGGAAGGGACCTTAAAGAGCATCAAATTCCAATTTCCCTGCCACAGGCAGGGACACCTCCCACCAGACCAGGTTGCCCAAAGCCCCATCCAACCTGGCCTTAAACGCTTCCAGGGATGGGGCATCCACAACTTCTCTGGGCAACCTTTTCCAGTGCCTCACCGCTCTCTGAATAAAGAATTTATTTCTAATACCTAATCCAAATCTACTCTTTTTAAGTCTAAAGCCATTGCTCCTTGTCCTATCGCTATACTCCCTGTCAAAGAGTACCTCCCCAGCTGTCCTGCAGGTCCCCTTTAGGTGCTGGAAGGCCACTGTGAGGTCTTCCTGGAGCCTTCTCTTCTCCAGGCTGAACAACCCCAACTCCCTCAGTCTTTCTGCATAGGAGACATGCTCCAGCCCTCTGAGCATCCTTGTGGCCTTCCTCTGGACTCATTCTAATACATCTATGTCCTTCTTGTGGTGGGGGCCCCAGAGTGCAGTGTTCCAGGTGGGATCTCACGAGAACGGAGCAGAGGGGAACAATCACTTCCCTCGCCTTGATGGCCACACTGCTTTTGATGTAGGTCAGGACATGGTTGGCTTACTGGGCTGCAAGCGCACATCGCCGGCTCATGTTCAGCTTCTCATCAGTGAACACCCTCAGGTCCTTCTCCTCAGGCCACTCTCAATACATTCTCTTCCTAGCCTGTGTTTGTGCTTGGGATTACCCTGATCCAGAAGCAGGACCTTGCACTTGGCCTTGTTGAACCTCATAAGGTTTGCACAGGCCCACCTCTCAGGCCTGCCCAGATCCCTCTGGATGTCATCCCTTCCCTCCAAGTGTGTCAACCACACCAGACAGCTTGGTGTCATCAGCAAATTTTCTGAGGGTGCACTTGATCCTACAGTCCATGTCATCAACAAAGATGTTAAACAGCTCTGGTCCCCTTACTAACTGCTGAGGAACACCACTTGTTATTGATCTCCACTTGAGCCATTTGACGTTGAGCCCTTTGACGTTGAGCCATTGACTGCAACTCTTTGAGTGCAACCATCCTGCCAATTCCTTACTCACCAAGTTGTCCACTGATTGTCATAGAATTACAGTACGGCTTGGGTTGGAAGGGACCTTAGGGATCATCTAGTCCCAAGCCTCCTGGTAATGTGCAGGGTTGCCACTAGATCAGGTTGTCCAGGGCCTTGTCCAACCTGGTCTTGAACATCTCCAGGGATGGGGCATCCACAAGCTCTCTGTTCCAAATACTGATAAATTCCAAATACTTGTGGAAACTGTTCATCTGAAAGGTACCATCTTTAGAGTGTAGAAGCTTGTAGACGTTTTTGGCCACTTTTCTTTCCTGAGAGGGATATAGGCATTGAAATCACATGTAATTTCAGAGTAAGAGCATTTCTATATATTACTTGAACGTTTTGCCCATCTGCAGCAGCAGCATAGAGTTTTATGTAGTCCCTACCTATAAAATAGTTCATTTTCCCAATAATAATGTCATGAATCTCTCTCAAACAAAACAAAACAAAAAATCCTGAAAATAGCAAATTTTGAGTCAAAGCCAGAAAATGCTTGATTTACATTCGACTTTTAATAACAATAAATATTATTAATAAAAGCTTAGCTTCTATAGCTAATGCAAGTCCTTATGGATCCACAAAAAGAAGACAGGATTTCTAGCTTTCTGTCTGGAATAATTTTTATATGATAGAACAATTTGCAAATTCAAACTGCTGCTATTAAAAAATGATGTTTTGAGGGGATCATAAGGTGATGTCCCTTTGTGCTGAAATATGATTTCTCATCCTGTTTTCTTCTACAAAATGTAATGTTTGTGGTAATGGTTAGCCTCAGAAATATGCTATAGTGGTGTTAGCATACCTAGATGGGTGGCTTATAAAAGGAATGTGTACTTTAATTTGGAAGATGCTAGCAGGCTTTGCTACTGTTGCAAGAGTAATACTAGTTCAGGAAATAAAATAGGCTTATCTCACTGTGAAGGATCAGTCCATTCAGCAGAAAAATTAAATTTCTTGGAGTAGGAGTGGGAGGAGGGAAGAACACCTTCCAGAATAGAGTGCATATAAATAAATATTTGCACACACATATCCAATAATCTAGTTCCTATTGCTGTTTTGTGTGCAGCTGCATTGGGGCTATTTATTACAGCATCTGTTTCCGAGAGAATTTTTTAATTTGTCTCCCAGTTTGAGATTTACTTTTTTTAAGAATATCTAGTACAGAACACTCCTGACAAATGAAAAACCTAGTTCTTTGAATCAAACTGTAAGTGAAGGATTTTTATCCATGGGTCTTGTAGCTCCAATGTAAAATAGGTAGTTCCCTGTCCTGCATTGAGATTTTAAGCTCTCTTTTGTATTGTTAATAAACTTACCTGCAGAGTCATTGGAATGAAAGACCTGAACTCTACAGGTGTATAAGAAATAAGATACTTGACATGATGATAACTACAATTTGGAGAAAAAAAATAAAAAAAGCATTATGTGAAAATTATAAAGCAAATACAATTTAAAAAAAAAAACCTCCTCTGTTCTTCAGGCTGCCTTTGAGCAGTTCTCCAGGTCTGTGGAAAAATGCATAAGTAGGAAACTCCTGTGTTGATTATCTTCAGTGTTATCAGTGAACATGGTATCATGATGTTATGTTGTGGTTGAAAAGCCACAAGTTGCCATGGTTATATACAATGTGACACAAAGTTCAGTAATATGACTTGATTTTTGTTCTTGACAGATGACTTGATAACTTCAGCCTTTTTCTGTGTTGCAGCAAATTTCAGATGAGGGTATTGTAAAAATCTGTAGAGGATGCCATAGACTTCAGTCACTGTGTGTTTCTGGCTGTAGCAACCTTACAGATGCTTCTCTCACAGCACTTGGTCTAAACTGCCCAAGGCTGAAGTGAGTATGTCATGAGCACATCATATGTATGTCATGTTATTTCTAGCCTAATCTAAGAAATTCACTTCTGAAGATAATGGCAGATATCTGCAGGTTTGATTTAGTTTTGTGTTGTTCTGATTACCTTTACAATCAAAACATTAAGTTAGAGGTACCAGCTGAATCTAAACTAGAGGGCTGGTTCTCAGTGTAGCTATCATATGAATGTAGTCCACTGTATATAAGAAAAAAAAAAAGACAAATAAACCATCTTGAACCTAGCGGTTCAATTCTGTGCTTTTAGCTGAATGTTGTGTACTTATCATGAGCCAGATGAAAGAAGATCTAAAGCCTATTTTTTAAGGTAAAAGTATCTGTAGTTGTCTTGTGATATTTTTAATGTGGTTTTATATGATTTGTCTTGAAAAAAATAACATTATAAAGTATAAAAAGTTATACTTAAGTATTGTATTTACAGATTTTGTTATAAATGCATTTTTAATATGCTCTGTAGTAATATGTATCCTGGTATTCTTAAACAATGACATGGAGTGCACTAATGCCACTGTAAGCACTGAGGACTTGTGTTTCTGGGATAAATTTTGTGTATCGGGCTCAAAAACTGGTTGGAATTCTTGTCATCTGAGGCTGGTTCTTCTCCAACCTTTTTGTTAGTATCTGTTAGGGCAAGTGCTAATATACTTTTAAAACAGCAAATTACAATGTGGAGTTAAGGTATTGGCTTTGTCTCCATCTTGCACATTCCATGGGCTGGATCTGTCAGTGGGATAGCACTGAAGTTAGTTTTAATTGGAGCCTCCCCCAGAGCAGGGAATCATGCTGCTTGAGGGATGTTTGCATTTGGCTCAGCAGCACAAAAGGGGTGGGAGAAGGAAAGCAGCCATGGCTTTATTATGTCATTAACATATGTGAATTATCTGTCAATTAAAAATAATATAAAAGTTCACATTACAGAATCACAGAATCACAGAATTTCTAGGTTGGAAGAGACCTCAAGATTATCGAGTCCAACCTCTGACCTAACGCTAACAGTCCCCACTAAACCATATCCCTAAGCTCTACATCTAAACGTCTTTTAAAGACTTCCAGGGATGGTGACTCCACCACCTCCCTGGGCAGCCTGTTCCAGTGTCTAACAACCCTTTCGGTAAAGAAGTTCTTCTAACATCCAATCTAAAACTCCCGTGGTGCAACTTAAACCCATTCTCCCTCGTCCTGTCACCAGGCACATGGGAGAACAGACCAACCCCCACCTCACTACAGCCTCCTTTGAGGTACCTGTAGAGAGCAATAAGGTCGCCCCTGAGCCTCCTTTTCTCCAGGCTGAACAAGCCCAGCTCCCTCAGCCGTTCCTCGCAGGAGTTGTTCTCCAGGCCCCTCACCAGCTTCGTCGCCCTTCTCTGGACCCGCTCAAGCACCTTGATGTCCTTCTTGTAGCGAGGGGCCTAAAACTGAACACAGTACTCGAGATGCGGTCTCACCAGAGCTGAGTACAGGGGAACGATCACCTCCCTAGCCCTGCTGGTCACACTGTTTCTGATACAAGCCAGGATGCTGTTGGCCTTTTTGGCCACCTGAGCACACTGCTGCCTCATATTCAGCCGACTATCAACCATCACTCCCAGGTCCTTCTCTGCCTGGCAGATTGATACGTTGATACAGTTTGTATTTTCATGTATATTATGGTGGTATTCTCTGAAGTGGGGAAAGTTTCAGCATTAATAATGAAGTTCAGTTGTGCAGCAGGTCTAGTTGAAGAGGCAAGTAATACGAATTGTAAGGTCTAATTTTAATATAAACAGAGTCAAAACAAAAGATCTTTGGATGACACTAAATTGCTATTTCTGACAGGAACATGCAGGAATTGCCACTTTTTATTCACGAATCACAAATTAATGGAGCAAAACAAAGTTTATAAAAATTAGGGGAAACTACATTCAGATGCCAGTGTGCAGTATGCTGAAGATCAGAGTATCTGTCTGAATTAAAAAGAGCTTTTGTCGCTTTAGGAAACCTTTCCTTAAGACAACTACAAAGTGATGGTCTCCTTCGCATAACCATTCATACTCACAAGAGCTTATGTATTCCTATGTTGGGGGCTTAGGAAACTTTTGTCACACTTAACTGTATTCCTTAGGAAGTTGTGCTGTTATTAATGGTCTTCTTATGTGATCGCTCCAATTATCTCAATGCACAGCTTACATGGGAAATTAAAGGAAGTCTAAAGTGTTATTAATTGCACAGTTCTTTCTAGGGGGAGTACAAGCTTAGCAAGAATCATTTTTCTTTAGAAGCATATTTAATATCTTATAAATAGGAAATAGTCATTCATGCAGGCAAGCCTGCATTTGTTATGAAACCTGTTAGTCCCTGTCTGGGCAACGAGCGGGAAGGCTTCTGCTGTTTTCCTCCTGTAAAGAGGTAAAGTATAAGGAAAGGAAATTGACCCTTTGCAGTGATGACTGCCAAGGAGCCTGTGGTGGAAAGATGGGTGGTAGATCTAGGCCTTTGGGATCGTGTGTTGAAAATACTTGATTTAAAACAAAGCAAAACAAAACAAAAAAACAACTTGGAAATCGAACAGTAATGTAATTCCAGACTTGTTCATGCCTTCTGAGTATTTTAGTGTTGAGTATGAAAGAAAACTTGCAAGAACCTAACTCTCATGCATCTGTTGGACATGCTGGCTGTGCTAGGAAACTTTTGAATGCTTTCAGTGTTGTGCCACTCTCACTTGACTTTGGGGTTTTCGATGTCCTACTATGTTTTTTTTTTTTTTTTTTTTTTTTTTTTTTCTGGGATAGTGCTGTGCTCTGCAGCTGTTACCACTCTTCTTGAAAAGAAATACTAAACTTGACCAACTCCCTTCAGCTGTTTTTTTACCCCATGTCAAGATATGGCAGTCTCCTGATAGCTTTTGTAAAATCTACTGTAAGTGCTAGATACCTTTTTTCTATTTGTTTTTTAAACTTTTTTAGTGTTAAAATACTGGTAGTTTTTTTGGTGAGGCTTATTGAGAAAAGCACCTGTGAACACTGCTGCTTCCAGAATATCTTTGTCTAGATATGGCTGTGAAAATTAGGATCATGTTGCTGTTAGCACCACCAATGTTGTTGCACACCTGCTGCTAAATCACAAACAATAAGGAGAGGCGCTGTGCAGGGGGATGCTCCAGGTGTGCCCAAAAGACATCTGTAGATGATGAGTGCTGCTGTGAGGTCTGTCTCAGAGAACACTCATTTATAGGAATAGGGAATCCACTCTGGGGTATAATTTGCCTGTTCAGCTCCTATGCTAAATACTTTGACACAAATCAGTGGATAAGAAATAGAGGCCAGCAGTATCTGGGGAAAAAAAAAATAAAAAATAAAAAAATCCCTGGAGCCCTCTAAAATTAAATACAGTCACTAAAATGAAGCAAATATTAAAAATCACTCATTTCTGTGCAGACCAGCGCCATTCTACTAGTTTTTCATACTGGGACCTGATGCAGTGTGCCGGTATGTAGCTCATTCTCCCCGTTCTGCTCTTCCAACTGACTGCTCACCCAGTTTCAGGAAGGGTAGAGCTGCTAGTCTTCTGGTCTCTTATCCCCTGCTTCATTGTTCTTCAGAATTTTTCAACTGGTTGTGCTGTAAGTAGCATCCCCACTGATATGCCCACTGTAGGTATCATTATTTTCCCCCTTTAAAGTCAGAAGTGTAGGGAATCTAATGGTTTTCAGAGTAGATGGGGTTAAAAGCAAGTGAATGATGAAAGGAGTAAGAGGGGTAACAAATGTGACCTGAATTATGCTAATTATGGCTCTTCTTGGTCTCCCAGGAGAAAATAAAGCACCTCCATTCGCATCAGTACAACAGGCCCCTGGGGAATCATATGCTAAATTTATCGACCGGTTGTGGGCAGCAATTCCTGATCATCCTGATCTAACAGCGGAGCCTAAAAGCAGTGTGTTTAAAATGGTTGCAAATTGATAAATTCACTTACTGTCTTGCTGCCCTGGGATCCACAAGAGTTACAGTTACTTCGGTATCAGAGGATTGGGAACACATCACAGAATTGGACTCAAACATGTTTTGTGTTCGGTAATTTACAGCAAAGATTAAATCCTTTCAAAAAACCCAATCCAACAGGGTGGACAAATGTGGCTTTAGAAGGGACATACAGGTACAGAAGTACAAATAACACCTGTGGTTACAATGACACTGCTAGGCAGGTTTTGGGGGCTTATGGCACGGAGACAAGGGGTAACAACTATAGCATTTGGAATAATCGTACAGCTATGGCCCTACCTCCTGATGTTTTTCTGGTTTGCCGGGATAAGGCCTGGCAAGGTATCCCTGCAAATGCTATCGGAGGTCCATGTTACTTAGGTAAACTTACTATATTTGTTCCTAGCTTGTCACAATTGCGTAAGATCACTAGACATAAATGGACAGTGCTCACACCAGATTGCAATGATAATGTTGAGTTGCTTGGTGTTGCGGCTAGAGCGGCATTAGCAATTTTCATGCCAGGAGCAGCAGCTGCGGCTGCACGCCATAATTTAGAAAAATTGGCATGCTGGGCCAAGAAGCAAGCCAATGCCACGACAAAAATACTTGAGGAGATGTTACCAGATCAAAATAGTCTGCTACATGTGCTTTTACAGGCTCGAGCTGCTATTGACTTCTTGCTCTTGGCTCAAGGGCATGGGTGTGAGGACTTTGAGGGAATGTGCTGTTTGAACCTTTCTGATTATAGTGAGTCAGTTCACAAATCCATTACTTTCCTGAAAGAGCACATGGGAAAGATTCAATACAATATTAATCCTTTTGATCAATGGCTTACTGATTTGTTTGGGACGATGCCTAGATGGTTACTGGGATTAATCAAAGAGGGATTAAGGATTCTGTTTATTGTGGTGTTAATCATCATTGCGTGTTGTATTGTAATGTGGTTAAAAGGTTACTTGCAAAACTGTTAACATTGGGCTTGGTTTGCTCAAAAAGGGGGGATTGTTGAGAAATCTTTGAAACAGCAAGGAGGCCATGCCTTGCTGCATCTGAGCAAACCAAGCTACCAGGACGATTACAAGGAGTTGCCATTACGATGTTCCCTTATTGCCCGATTGAGGAATTAGAAATATTATTGCCAGCAGCTGGCTTCAAGGACAAGATCTACATGACTGCTAATCACAAGGGGGTTGTTTTCTTGCAGTTGTTTGTCTGAGTGCTTTTGACCGATAATCTTGTGTGAGACACTATCCGCCCCTGCCAAATTTGCTATAAAAGTCAGGCTATTCGGGTAATAAAGGAAGAGCATGATCTGACCATATTGGTGTGTCATGTTTTCTGCCGTTCTTCCTGCAACAGTAGTTACTGGTTTTGCTTTGGCCTTTGATAGTTTAAGCTCTTTGCTTTCTGTTGACTAGTTTCACAATGCTTTGTGCACAGGCTCTGAGGACAAATTTCTAGTACGCAGTTTCTTAGTTCTGTGGCTTCCCAACTTCCTGTGTTTAAATGACGTGTTTTAGATGCAGCTTTTGTCTGTGTTTTTCTTGACTCAGGGTGTATTCTTGCATATAGTTGCTAAGGTAACACTTGAGAAAACATAAGCATTTTGCTGTCTTACTGAAACAAGACGTGAAAATACCTACAATTATGCATACTTCTTTTCACTAAATATTGAGAAAATTTGAGTATTAAATTTCATCTGCACTGTAATTATTAGACTCTTCTTATAAACTGGATCCAAATCTGCCTAGTGCTTCTTAATTGCAAATCACTGTGAAAAATAGGCATGTGTGTTTGCTATTAAGATATAAGATACAGATAAGTATTTATTTATTTTAAATTGTATAAGGCAGATGTATGTCTCAAATACATTTGCTTTCCTCTGTATTAATGTTTTCTTTAATATTGAAAACTTTTTCAGGATTTTGGAAGCTGCAAGATGTTCACATCTTACAGACGCTGGTTTTACCCTTTTAGCACGGGTAAGAGCCATTTCAGAAAGTTAGAGCCTACTTTGTTTTCATTGCTGCTGAGCAGCTGTGAATTGATGTAGTCCTGCTGGGAATGAATATGAGAAGAAGAAAAATAAAGGACAAAGAATCCAGTGGAGGAGGGGACAAAAATTTATTTTATTTCGTTATTGTACTTAGAGCTGTGATTTGATCTGTTTTGCTATACTTCTCTACTTGTTTTCACTTTTTTTCTCTTTTTTTTTTTGGTATATTTAAGTTGGATTTGTTATGCTTAGCATAACAATTCTAAAATCGCATTACTCATTCTATCCAAATTTCTCATATAAACACGACACATACCTTGTCATGTTTAGACCTGAAATCATCATAGAATAGGTTATTCAGACCATACTTTCAAGCTACAAAAAAAACCAACAACTATTAGCTACGTATTGTAAACTATAAGGACTTGTGCCGGGATTCATGCTGTACATAAGTAAACATACTGATTATATCAAGTGCTTAAAGTTATACTTGTATGCTTGCTGGTTTGAGAAATCTGGACACAAAAATAATAATACTCTGTAGACAGGATTAATTTATACTAATGATATTTAGCATGAATGAGAGTCTTTCCAACCACAGTGGTTAAACAAGGTGGTTTTCTAATCATTCACCAGTACAGCCCTGGTCTTCCAGTAGTCACCTGAAGCCTGCTTCTAGGAGCTGCTATTAAACCGTTTCTTCCTGTGCCTGCTAACAATAAGGGCTGGGGGTAGGTCTGAGCAGTGGGACAGTGGTCTGCTATGAGGTCACAAGGTTACATAATTTTCTTGAAATTAGTCATGATCAGCTATTGAAAGTACTTCTAAAAGTTTGCTAGAGATCTCTAAGAACATTGGAATACTGGGAAAATTGCTTGTATTATTACTGGGAACAAAAGAAAAAGTGAAGTGCAGCTTTCTCCCAGCCTTAAAGTAGACCTTATTTTAATATTTTTGTCATTCAGTATCAAAACAAATTGTTTTAAGGCTTCATTCTAAAAGCATGGTGATAAATAGAGGTTTTACAGGCTTAAGTGTCTTTCATATTAGTTTGATGCAGGTTGATGTACACAGAAGTTGGATTCATCTGTATGCAGATTAGTTAACTTTAATAGAGATGCAATAAATACTATAGGATTGAATTGAAGTTGACCTCAAGAGGAGGGAAGAAAGCAAGGATAGTTCAATTCTGTTCACATACTATTGCAAACCTCACAGGGCAAATAGGAGAAACATCCCTTAGTAAGAGAACAGACCAAAAGCATAGCAGTTCGGAAGGTGGTGGGGGGTGTATTGCTTATGTTTTTTGTATTTTTTTTTATTATTATTAATAATTGTCCTTTGGTTGTCTAATACTTATAGGGATTTAGCTCTCAATTTCTTCTTGAAGTTTGTGCTTTCCCATGTCACTAGCCCTGTGCATGATCTCACAGCTATATGTTCTATTTCATCTTCTATTTATCCTTTTTTTATTTTTTTTCAATTTTAGAATTGTCATGAGCTGGAGAAAATGGACTTGGAAGAATGTGTTTTGGTGAGATTTAATAGGAAAAGGAAATATCAAACATTCAGTGTAAGGATGTAATGCCAGTAAGAACATCAGCACTTTGAGATAAATATCCTGTGGTGTTTTTTTTTTTTTTTTTTGTTTTGTTTTGTTTTTGTTTTTGTTTTTGTTTTTTTTCTGAGTGCTGTGGTATTGAGAGTAAAAATATAACTATTGGGAAATTCTATACAAGGAAATAGAATCATTAAGGTTGGAAAAGACCTTCAAGATCATCTGGTCTAGCCATCACCATGCACCAATGTCACCCACTAAACCATGTTCCTAAGCACAAGGTTCAACCTTTCCTTGAACACCTCCAGGGATGGTGATGCCACCACTTCCCTGGACAACCAGTTCCAATGCCTGAATACTCTTTCTGAGAACCAGTGTCTCCTAATTGCCAACCTAAGCCTCCCCTGGCGCAACTTGAGGCCATGAGGTGATCACCAACAGGTGATTGTGTGTTTTTCAGAAAAGTGCATGACAGAGATAAAACAGCTTTCATCTGTTACAGAAAGGGATATCTTACTTGAGTGTTGCCCTCACGACTGTCAGTAACTTATGTTTTTGTTTTCCCTAGATAACTGACAGCACATTGATACAACTTTCAATACACTGTCCTAAACTACAAGCATTGGTAAGTTTAATTTCTGTACATGAAATTTAACACACAACCCC